>NW_020271344.1:1416090-1617381 GCF_002803265.2 Melanaphis sacchari
TATTATTATTATTATTATTATTATTATTATTATTATTATTATTATTATTATCATTATTATTATATATAATATAAATACATTTTAACATTAATTATAATAATTAAAAATTATTAGAATGCAGTTTATTATAATGGAGGGGGGGCAAAACCCCCACGGATCTGTTTACTATAAATTATTCCAGCACCCCCTAAATTCACACCCAATGTGCGCCTATGAACCTGTGATTACTTTATAAGTCATAATTTCGTCTCAAATTTGTATGCTTAAAATATTGTAAAATATGAACTTATTTATCAACCAAAAATTTCAAAAATATGCATCAAGTCTATTTGTGAGATCATTAGAAAACCTTAGACTCAAAATAACTCAGTTCGTTATAATCAAAAATTAAATCTCGTGGATTTCAGTCAAACTATATCGGATTTAATAATAATTATATAAATTATTATTTTATTTAATATCAATATTAGTAGATAGTGACTATGATCAACAATCAAACACAGAAAAATAAACATTTTAATCTTTTAAGCTCGTTAATGTCATTAACAAATAATAAAAAAAAAATTGTAATATAATAATCTATCGTTTTTTTACATCCAAAATTTTTTTAATGGAGAATACTAAATATATCATATTATTTTACATGCCTCATTAACTAATTAACCAAGTATATAAAATAGTTATATTTCACTAATTAATTCCAATTACATTTAATTCAAGTAAATTTTATTACCTAGATTATAAAATATTTTCGAAACAGGATTTGTGAAATCACAAATTTATCCAATATCTTAGAAAGTATAGAAATAAACTTTCGTTCAAGATGTTTGACTGTGTCTTCTGAGAATTAGTTAGATTCGTAATGATAAGTGTAAACAACATTATGTCAATAAAACGAAATGGAAAACTTCAGTCAGTGATAACTAGTGATGTAAACAAAAATAATAAAACAATAACCACCAACAATAATTGTAAAAAAAAATCCAGTTTTTTCGGGATGTTGTGATTACATTAATATGCTCTTAATAAATATCTTACTGACATTTTGGCGGTACTGTTTTTGTTTAAATGAATGTGTTTATTTTAACGTAATAATTTTTGAAAATCAATTATACACACTCGTTCGGCGCGTGCGTATTATTATTTATTCTACACATGGCATAGATAATATTATATAATAGCATTACATTATATTATTGAATGTTTGCGGTATGCTGAAGATCACTAACCTCTTTGACCACTGACAAAAAAAAAAAAAAAAAAAAAAACTATCATTGCTCTCTATGTTATATATAACTGGTACATAAGCTAAATGACGTGTTTCGACGTTACGTTAAAAATAATAACACCAGTTGATGCCGAGTTATAAGGGCACAATTTAACACTCGCATTTATTTTATGTGAGGCTTTTTACATTAACATATATTAGACATTTTAATATTATGTACATCAACAAAATAATATTACATAACTTAACGGCCACCATTATTATAGGCACCGTGCCATTTTCTTTTACACTGAGTAGTGAGTACTATACCTATATTACTGAGAGGCGCGAAACTCGTTTGTCATTTGTACACACACACACACACATATATATATATATATATTTATAAACATATATTCATATTGCATTATAGATACACTTTAACCTATCGTTACGAGTTTATTATTCTCGTTTACTTTTCCTGTGTGATATGATTAAAATCAATAATATTATTAATATACATTCTTTGGTCATTGGGTCGTGTCGTTCCAATCATCATAATACTTATAATTGACAATATCATTGATCAATACTTGATATTATGCCACAGAATCCCAGCCTTTACACACGACATGAAAAATACCTTATCTAATAAACTCGGAATTCAATAACAATTATTCAATCATATTATGTTTCGGCGTTCGTTTTAAGTTTCCTGCTCATCGCAGTAGCCTATTTGTCTACACACGCATACATTATATTTGTTTACAGTAAAAGAGATCCAGAAAACCATATCGAAAACATAATATCACCTAATTAACTGTAATTTGTAAAATGAAATACTTTTACATTTTAGTTTAAGGTGTGAATTACAAGTTTAGGTAATATTTCAATTAACTTGTATAGGGAATAATTTAGCCTAAAAGAGCTTACTGTTTATTATAATGTGCATAATAAATTTATATAATATAATATTAATTTATATATATATATATATATATATTAGACTTCAGTAATGTATGTGGCAAGCATTTGTCATTAAAAACTCGGGTGGTCACCCATTCGAAAGCTAGCAACACCAGTCGATGCTTGCCCTCAGAAAACGTTAGTGACTTAAGTCAACTATCGTGCTACACCAGACCAGAATGTTAATTATTTCGGCTATTTCTTAAGTTTTTCATGTCCAATTTCAGAATCCAAGTTCAAACTACTCAGTTAATATTATGGCCTCACAGAATTCAATAATAAACGGCGATTAGGATTAAAGTGTTGAAAATTTATAAATGTTTAGATGTTAGTTTTGTTGACATACTTAAAGATATCCAAAAACCCAAATTTCAAAAACAAATTGCTATAAATACGCTTTTATCACTTACCTCTAAATTTAATCGCACAATAAATTTATTGTGGGCAGTTAGAATGATAAAAGGGTATACCTAATCAAAATACGGTGTAATCTTTGGATTATAATAATTTTAATATTATGTACATTTTTATTCTCGTGTCATATAACAATTGATCGATAACCAACAATTTAAAAACAAAACTTCGACCGAATCAGTTTTCAAATAAAAATTATATCTGTACACTACACAACGTATTTCGTCAGAAGAAAGCGATAAATCGTCAGAAAAAATGGCAGAATTAATTATGACTTCTAAAAAAAAATATATATATTTAATATGCTCCAGTGTGATATAAAATCACACAATCACGTAGCGTTAACATAATTTAAACACACACACACACACACATAAAAGTAAATGATTTATGGTCTACGTAGCATAATAATACTATTCAATAAATAAATAAAAAAAAAAAACGTTTGCGAGAGGCCTTCATTAGGTTACACATCAATTTCAAATGTCAAAAGAACACGAATCATTCAGATGTATTCAAATCATGTTATCATCGTAGCTGTACAAAATCGCGTAGGAGTAACAGTGTAACATACATAAAAATAAATACGATAACATTTTCAACTAGCTTTTCTATGATACTCATTGACGATGTGACGTCGAATATTTTAACACTGTGAATCAAGATTATTATAACTCAAACACTAGTTAATTTAAACCGAATCGTTTGATATGTTATGATGTATTGATACATATGTCTAAAAAAATTAAGTAATCCAAAAAATTCAAATGTATCATGAGTTAAAAATAAAAAATATAAATTATTTGTTAAAATTTTATTGTTTACATAAAATATTATTAAAAAACAAACTACAAAGTAAACAAAAAAATAAAAAAATATCTTAAATAAACGTTTGTGTGTGTGTGTGTGTGTGTGTGTGTGCACATGTATATATTAATATAAATAACGATATTATTCGTCGCTAATGACGAAGATGATTCGTGAGTTACTAAACAATATCCAAACAGTTTTTATACAATGGCGATATCTGGAATAGGAAGAATAAAAAAACTACTCTAGTTTTCAGTTTCGATTTATCGATACATAAGAAAATTTCAATTACGTATCAACATAAAAGAGCAAATCATTAGTTTTAAATTTATTCCATCATAAATATAAAATCTAAAAAAATAATAATTATACATTGTAAATTACAGGTACAAAAAAAAAACGCACACAAATTACTTAAATATCTAAAGTAAAAATTTAAGTTTCCGACGTTTTACATTATTTATGATAGAGATAACGAGACTAAACTAACATTGTGGTAATAAAAAACCGAAGGGATGGTTATTTTTGAGTTACCAGAATCCAGGTTATTGTGAATTTACTGAAATATGTATTACACTATTATTTTTTATGATGTTTTTTTTTATTTATCGTATTATTAAAGCACTGAAACGAATAATGTGAACGATGTACCATATATTTATGTTTCTTTTCCAATTTTAAACATCTGTGTATCCTATTTATTTGTAGAGTTAATTCGCTTCAGAAAAACTTAAATTGGGAGTTAGTTAATTTGAGATTAACATATCTTTAAAAACATTAAATACTTACTGAATATAATTCCTTTGTTGAATTAAGTTAACTCTTACTCCAAAAGTACAAACACATTCAACATTATAAACTCTATAAGTACTTCAATAATTATTAAAATTATTACATATTTTAAATCCTGTATCATAATATAATTTAAGTCTATATAACGAAATTAAACATTTAGTATGAAACAAAAAAATAAGTGAACAAGTATAGATACCGTTCAACGATATAGTAGGTATTAAGTAAATTAGTGTAATAGTTAATTAATCTGTTAATTTTGTATTCAATAATGTACGTATCATTATAAACAAAAACAGTTCTAAGCAATGACAACCTGTCAGCCTATATCACCAAGTACATTATAATAATAATAATATATAATATGTATTTTAATATTGTTATTAAAGTAATGTATTACACTATCAGTACAATAATAATATGTTAATTCTATTTTTGACAAAACATTGCATTTATTATATAGATAATGAATATTAAATTATTTTAATAATGATAAATATAACTTTTAAGTCAATACTACCTTATCGTAAAACAATATGAATAGTTTCATGAAATAAATAAGTAATATTTTAAAATAAATCTATATTTTTGAAAATGTCTACATAAAGTAAAATTCATAATACACATTAAAGCTTTATCTTCCCACAAATAATGTTTTTAAATTATAACAAAATAATGAAAATCGATATTTATATTATTTGAACATGTAATTTAATCCAAATTTGAATTTCAAATGCTCAAATAATTATTTTTACATATTTTCGTTTAGATTTTTTATTTTCCAATTATTGTGAAAAGTACTGGAAACATTTTTCTTTTGACTGCCCAAAGTAAAAGCAGAATTCAATTTTCTACTAAAAACTACATTCAATATTGAAAAACAAATAATTTTTATTGCCTCAAAACAGGCTGCAAAAAAAAAAAATGACACAGAATTCGCATTGTTGGTAATATTAGTATTATGGGTAAAAACCAAAAGGTAAAATAATACTCATTCCGGTGCGTTTAAACTGTAAGTCTAATACTCAATCAAACTATCTATATAATATACCACTCATCTGTCCAGATTCAACCGTGTTTTTGTTGGAAGGGTATAACTAGTAAAGTTATAATATACTCGGTCCTTGATAACGATCGGCGAATGACGATTTTTCACTGTCCTGCGGCTGACGACTTATCGGCGCCGATATTTCACTAGCGAAACGCAAGTTCCCAACCGAGACATTGCACGGGGTGGAATATATTATTATTATCTTCGTCATAACGCATATAGTGGTAAAATATACCTACTTTCAGTGATACACACGTCGTAACATTACGTTTTATAGTGCCGCGAGCGTATACAATACTATGTAATAATAATATTATTATACGAAATGACGCGATAGATGAGCGTCGGATATGACGCGGCGTTTATCAACAGCAGTGGTGTAACGTTGTAACTGCGGAAAGAGCTTGAGGGTGCTGCAGCAGCCGGTCTTCGAACAATATTGGAGGGGAGGGATAGGGACACTACACGTCGTTTAATACTTTGTCTTTGCAATGTAATATAGTAAAGTATAATTTTTGACAAAATACTATTTTGTTTTTTAGAGCGTGACTTTTTTTCGATAAATTGTTTTACTTGTTATCGCCCTCGACTATTTGAAGTTTTGAGAAAAATACTGTTGTAAGTATAGGTACATATTGTTTTATATTTTTGTGTTTAAGAAAACTACTAAACCGTTTTAGTGTTAAGTAAAAAAGTGTATAGCATATAAATAAGAGGATAATAATGGGACCTTTAATTTCGTTTGAAAAGTGTAGTACCCATTTCTTTTTTTTTTACGAAATAATTATTTCTACATAATAGGTAAAACGTAAAACCCATTAAAAATATCTTCTGGGCAATGCAAGCCTGAAATTTTGGAACTCCACGAAGTCTGTCGATAATCTCGTTAACAGGTCGAAACATTTAAGTTGTGTGACTGGTCGGCTGTAGTGCATTTTTAGTGGAGACTATTTTACACAATAGTCTTTGGACGAAAGATTGTTGGTCTGCAGTTCAAATTTATCCGCGTAATTAAAAACATTAGTATTCTCTTTCAGATGCGATTTCATCGGGTACTATATCTTAAGTACCATCGATAGTACGCTTGTGCCGATCGTGTACACTTGTCACGTATGCATATAAAACCTATGTTTATAGTATATAGTCTGTTAATAGAAATCCTCTGTTTATTTATAAAAGAGCAAAAATCTCATTGATCTCCAGACCGAATCAGACCTAGGAATGTTGATTTTATTAACATAATATACTGATTTTTTTTGCATTTATGATTGCATTCTCTCTTTATGATATTTGTTATCTTTATAATAATAATAATAAAAACAGTACGGCGGGAACTTGTTGACATCTCGTTAATTTATGATGACTATTATTATAATTATTACTATTGTATTCACGTAATAATCAGCTACTTTTGTCGTACAATTGAGCACTATGTGATATCCTACTATCTGGTTTCAATCCGTCTCTTACCCCTAAGGATAGGTATCTGTAGCATAATCATAAAAATAATAATAATAACAATAATAGGTATATTATCACAATATTACGACTGCAACTAAGACGACAGCAATGATAATAATAATATAATACGTACAGGTCAATTGCCACAGCGTGAGGAAGAGGAGTGAAGAGGTCCATGACCATGGATTGCAATGATCGATTCACCATGGCCTCGATGCCTCTCCGAAACTAAAGCTACTCCTTGCCCTTGGCTGTTCGGCGATTACACGACAGCCACCGATGCCACTGCCACTGTCGTTGCCACTTTCATCGTTAACTAATATAATAGCAAAAGGGATTTTTAATTACGAACTTACAGTGTCCGAATGCCCCATTTGGATTTCACGTAGTATCTCCGTAAATAATAGTGGACGCGTTTCAGTTCCACCGTGTACTCGACTATCTTTTTCACACACACACACCCTCTCTCATCTCTCATCACCACCTTCCTAATAATAAACACAGACCACGGTAATCTATACATCGATACGTATCTACCAGTGAACTGCTCTAAACATCGAAAATATTCTTATGTGATATTGTGTTATATATAATATTATATTATATAGCTACATACCATCCGTTTTAGCCCAGGGGAAAAACAACTATCAATTACAAAATGTAATGTTCGCAACTTTTATTTCAGTTATAGTGTAATAATTTCATGAGAATAACGGTTTAGTGAATTAAAGTGTACCTACTTCCGCTAGTATACATGAACAATAATCAATGTAAATGACATTGGATTTTTAACATTGTCATTTGAGTGATTCTAAAGAACTTTATTATTTGTTTAAAGCACTATAAAAACTGGACAGATGGCGACACGGATGTATTTCTATTTCCTTGGTAAATTTTTCGGGAATAGAAGTATTTGGTTTATAAAACTGCACTTCTCAGCTATTCCAAAGTGTTTTTTATAAATTAAAAAAAAAAACACTTGACAATTAGAGGAGTGTTTCTTGAGTTATCTTTAAAAAAACACTCATTTAAAATTAATGATAGTTATACTTCCCATATTACAACTAACTAATTTTGACAGTTTTTGATTTTTACCCAGGAAACATAAATATTTCCAAGATGAAATGTAGTATACGGAGATCGCTCCTTGTAAAATCCTTTATCTACAGTCTTGTGAAAACTACATCAAAATCGGTCCAGATAATTTGATGATTACCCTAGACCAATGAGCATACACTTTTATTATTTTACTTATATTTATAAATAAATGTTTAGGTATGAAAAAGTACGTATATTTTGTATAAGTGCATCGTTGTATTTCTGTGCATATTTTCGATGTTTTTTTACGACCTCGTATTTATCACCGTAACGACAATAAATCAACATAAATACACTATCTTTTTTTTTCATTTTTAAAAAAAATTGTGTATTTCCAAATATTTTTGTTCTCGAATTTATTTGTAGGTATATTTTTATGATAGATAGTATCATACAACACACTTATCTATGCTTGATTACAAATGCGACAAAAATAATAATAGCTTATGTTTTTTAAACGCATTCAACACACTTTATTTTCATTCTTCAAATCATATATATTTGTATATTTATATTATATACCAATATACAAAATACAAACTCGTTTTCTATACATTTAATTCAAAATAATTGTTGTTTTTTTGGAATACCATCTAATTAAATATTTGTTTTTGCATAACTAAGATATTTTAAATTAACAAGAAACCTTTGATCTACTAAGTGTCAGACAGTTGCTGAAAAATAATAATGCAATTTAATAAAACATCAATAATACTTATATGAATTATATTTTAAATTTACATAACTCCATGTTTAAGAATTTGTATACGATGCTATATTTTTGTTTGTAATAATAGTATGATGATAAATTGAATTCTTCTAAGACTCAAAATGTAAACATAAAATAATGTGAAATTATATAAAAAACGGATGCGATACAAACATAAAACTAAAACAACTATAATAAATACCTTATTACAAATATTAACGTTATTTTTACTACTCATGTCATAAAATAATATATTATTCAAGTACTATAAAATAAAAATTAATTTAAATCATTAAATAAGCACATTGAATTCCAAGAAATATTAATTAAAAATTCAAATTCCTATTTAAACTATATTTTATTTACAAATTTTTCATACTGTAACGAGGCTATCTGTAAATGTCCATTTATTTATTATTTAATTATAACACTCGTAATATTATGTACCATTAAAAGTGACCATCTCTACGTATTTTAAAAATAAGATAACTACATTATGTCCAAAGACTAAAATGTAAAATGTTTGCTATGTAATACAAATTCAATAAGTTATCGTTAAAAATGTATAAAAAAAAAAAAAGCCGTGTTCATTTTAAACATAGATAAACGCAAATAAAATTCGCTAACTAGTGATAAAATATATTATCACTCAAAAATCGTAAAACCTCTCATTTTGAGTTCACTAAATTAATAAAAGTAATATTTAAGTATATATTACAATTTTAAAAATGCCTCTTGTTTTTAATAATATATATTTTTTTTTTTTTTTAATTTACGTTTACATTTAGATTAAATACAATGTAAAAATAAATTATCATAGTGAAAATAAAAATAAAAAGTAGATAAATACTAATATTCCAATTTCACAAGTTTTTAAGTTTTTTAACTTATAAGCTGCAAAAAAAATGTCATGTAAAATGTTATTTGGTTTATTATACTTGTATTGAACTGAATAGAACGTTAAAAATACTAAAATAAAAAAAATAAATAAAAAACAGCTAATGGATTCTGATTGTAGTACATAAAACCAGTTATACATGTGTCATACTTAAAGTGTTTAGCATACGCGTTTGTCAACGATCAAGTTTATGAAATTTTAAACCACATAGTACAGAATTCTACGAAAGCTTATAATATTATTATGTAAGTATACATAATAATAATATTATTATATGTATAACAGTACTAACATTTCTTGTAAAAATAAAAAAATGTGTATTATATAAAACGTCAATAACAATCTAAATCAACAACTTAGAATTACATGTTTAACTTAAATTTACAAAACGTATGTTACATTATCGATTTACCGGAAAAAAACAACATATTTCACATGCAGTTTTAAATAATTTGTTGGTAAGATGAAATATTTTTTAACAATTTGAACATAGAATGTAATTCATTGCGTCGTACGATACATCATTTTTAGGCTTTTGACTATTGAACTTTGAATCATACTGTTTATGGATTTATTGAAATACAACATTAGCAGAACCGCAAAGTTTCATTTACCTATAAATATTATGCAATTATATTTAATTAGATATTCACTTAACATTTATTTATCTAGTAAAAATTATAGTTATTAAAGTATACATAATATTATCGTTAATATAGAAATAGAAAACAAGTTGAGAAAACGGATTGGGCTATTGAAAAAAACAGCAATCTTAAAAAAAAGTGTTTAATTAAATACTAACAAACTATTTCCCAACGAATTTTAAAATATAAAAATATTGCGAAATAAAGTGGTTTCAATCTCTTTGTCGGAACCTTGTGGAATTTTTCGTTGATTCGATTTATTGATATTAAATTTTGTATTCAAAAAACAAGATATTTTTTTTTCCTTATGAGATTTTTTTGCCTTTCATGAGAAAATTCTTGTGTCCGGAATATTTTCGAGCATTATTTTAAGTATTATAGTATTAATGTTAATACATTTTATTAACCGAATATACGATGATCAAGATTTAATAACATTATCTTTAATATTAATTTATTTAGTTGTTGTTTTTTTTTCTATAATTTTTAACATAGACAAAAGTTATATAAATTATATGTATGTATTTTAGAACATCTAAGTATAAGTTTGTCTAATTGTTGTTACAGTTTTTATTTCTTTTAATTTTACACATTTTATTGAACAAATTTGCCTCTTTAAGAAATTCTAGTGTTGCCTTCAAATAATCTACGAAATTATTGTTGAAACTGGGAAAGTGATGTGTTTATATGTTTTACTGTGAGTATTGTTCTACATGTTTTACATATTAGTTGGTCATTTTTTGTTATTAAAAAATGGGAGTATAAAAATACGGAGTCTATTTATTTATTTTTTTGTTGTTTTACCATTTAAGTTTTAAAATTTGTCATTTAATCATAATATGATATTTAATTAATATTTCATGTTTGTAAAAATTTAATATTTATGAATACATTATATGACGTATTTATAGATACTTTTGATTTGATATTCTTCGATACCTTCAATATTCTTGTGACCAGATATCCAAATAAAGGTAATATTTATTAACCCATTTCGTAATTTGTATATTTTTTCTAATGACATATTTTTTTATTATTAAAAATTAAACAATTATCGCAAATTTTCTGAAACCTTATCGACAAAAATCTTCAATTAAAATAACAGAACTGTCATTGAAATCTTGAAAAATACATAATGTTAATAATTATTATGTTAGTAACAGTATAAATAATAAGATGCATACAATTATATAGTATTTTTATTTTATTATAATTTGCATTGCATTTGTCCTAGTTTATCAGCCTACATGTTGTTTATAAACATTTAATAAGATCAGCATAATATCAATTTAAATATAATATGAGACTTGAATAGACAAGCCGTTTATTTTAATACGCCAAGTGGTGAGCATAAGACGATTACATCAATAATTATAATATAGACGTGTTGGAATATAGTTTATAGCGTGATATTATATAGATCGCGGGTTCATATTTTATTCGATCATTTTTCGTCGAGTATACCGTGTAGCAAAATTAAAAAAATATATGATGATAATTAAACGAAAAATATTTTTATCAGGTCAAGCGTGACGTTTTGCTAATAATAATTTTTTTTTTTTTTTTTTTATTGTCAAAGAACTAACGCGCGTCCAAGCTTATCATTCCATTTATTTTACTGTTGGCCACGGATTTTTTTCCTTTGTATTTGTATTTACTATTAATTATTAGTTACCAATTACGAATATAAATAATGATAACACTGCAGCGACTAAACTCTATACACTAGACATTTGCATGTGTGTATATACTTCAAAAACAGCAATTCCAAATTTCTCCAGGAAATGGTGTTTTTGGTAGTACTGTGAGTTGTGCGTTGTTGGTTTGAATACCGCTTGGCTTTGTCCCTACAGTGCGTATTATATACGATACATAGTATACAACATATTTGTGTATATGAGTAAAATAACGAAAAAAATAGTATTATTGTTTTCAAACCGATTACAACATGCATGGTTCTCAAGGATGATTTCTGCCTATAGCGCGTTAGTTACAGATTTAGACTTGTTTTCTTAGACACTATTAAGCATACAAGTTAACGACTACGATATATTTATTTACATTTTTCTTAAAACTATCCAGCTGACATTGAATTTGGTACTATAATGAAAAATAAAACACAACATTTAACCGTCATAGTTGTAGTATCCTTAAATTATAGTGACATTTAAAATAATTGTATAATGTACCTACATAACTGTATATTATCAGATGAACAACAAACTGATAAAAAATAGCCTCAGTTTATATACTACTGGTAATATGTGGAAAATGTGCCATTTCGCTGTATTGAAGAGAGTGCGTCTTATGATAAATTGCGAATTCAAGAGTAGTAATACGGGAAATTGCTTATCTAACAGCCACGTCGCATTCAATCACGATAATATAGCTTTATAAATACGTTAATATTCTATAACGGCGGAACCAAGATTACAGAAAGAAAAAATGTGCATTTATATGCGTAGTTGATTATGTCATTGTAGTAACTTATTTTCTAAAGTTATCATTGCGCAGTTAAAGTTCACCGAGTAAACAAGATTGTTTAATAATTATTGATTTTTAAATTCAATCTACCGTTCATGATGGATTTTCCACAAGTTCCACACTGTTTAACTCCAATTGCTTATTAATTATTATTTGTACCAGCTTTTTGTCCCGAGTAATGTTCGTGGTACTGAAACTATTAATGTTTCAAACAATGAACTAGTAAACGTACATCACTAGTATACGACCCCAGCACATAATAAACGCGTATTTAGTTCCGGTTACTGTCAAGGACTGCCGATATTGATTTTAGTACTGTCTTCAGTACCACTCCAAACTTCCACACATACATCGAATATTTATGTGACTATTTCCACGGGAGACTTTTGATTATCCAATACCGTACACGCACTGGTTTTAAGACTCTGCAGCTTCTTTGTAATCATTATTTATTATTTCCACCATCGCCATATATTTACAAGAAGGTCTGTTTTAGAGTATGAATTTTTTTCAACAAGGCTAATAACCTACTACAAAAAAACTCGTTACAAAAAATATAACGATATTTTTTATAAAGAATAATATAATATTTTATTGATAAATTAAATTTCAATTATTAAATCTTAAACGTTTATTTGTTGCTGTGACTTCCTTCTGAACATTTAAATCTACGATGATTAAAATCTATGCTCTATCGAGTATGTAAACCAATTAAGTATTTAATATAACAGTCAATGAGTGTTTATATATCTATTGTTATACTTGACCTTTAATGATAATAATATAGGTACCATGTATAATAATTGTTTATAATAATATATATATGTCTATGAGAATATATAAACAACCGAGCATAGTGTTATGTATAAAATTTTAAAGTCGTGTTACGGATATGATTAATCCTACTTTGTGATTTAACGCGTTCGAGTGAAATATTCTTTGCACATGTCTATACGAGGTTAAAGTGATTTAGTTACCTATATAATCTTACACAAAACAAGTCAAAACGCGGAAATATAAAAACACACGTGCCAATTGACAACTCGATAAGAATTTTTATTTGATTTTCTACCGATGACCAAATAAAACGAAATTCTATTTCAACAGATGGACGCTCTGAAATAACTATCGGATAACGAACTGATTACGAAATACATTTGATATCATTATAACATTAAACATGTATTTTATATTTTTATTTCTAATACAGGCAGTAAACGCTCAGCTGTATATAAGTTGTACATGAGTTAAGTAATAAACCAAGAAACCTTACAGAAACTTGTAAATAATATTTATTCTACAACATACAGAATTATATTGACTCGCATTACTTAATTACTAACATGCAAGTATTAGTTTTCAAATTAAACGATTTCAAAGTCATTAGAAAATGTATAATACATTTACTAATAAGTAATAACAACTAATTACTAATAATTGTTATGCATTTGATTTCGCTACACAGTCAACTTCGTTTGTCTTCAATATTTTTATTGTGTTTTCTCTTGTGCACATAAACATTATAAGCATTAGACAACAAAGGTTAACTATATTTAATTCTATATCATTATAGAGTGTATATATTAATAATAATAATAATAATAATAGAATAGTGCAATTATGACCCGACGCAATGGTAAAATATAAACCATGTGAAATATCAAAAAGTTACATTGTTTTACAATTATGTATTGGCGAACAAAATGTAAAATAAATTGTCAATATGACCAACTACTGTGGGTTACATGTACATAAACACAATATTTTATATTATATAGTTTATTAATATTGTACATAGTACATAGGTATATGACACGATATACCTAGTTAATCTTTATTTTTTACACTTACGCTGTAGCTGACTAGCAACGGCGACAATTTATACTATAATAAATGTAATAATATATTCCTAACCTTTATTATAGCGGCACCTATCCAATTGTAAAAATAATTTCAATAAAAAAAAAATCCGACCCGGATAATAACAAAATCGATTGACGCTTTAATACACTTTTCGGTGTAGTAAAAACTCGTATCCGGATATTATTATTAGCATCATAATTTTAATTATGCTGGTATTCAAAATACTCTGTACACAAGAGATGTCACACTTTCTAATGACGCGATGGCGGCGCCTCCTTCACACGCGTACAACACGTCGGGAGAATCGAAAGTTGACTAATTTTTTTTTTTTTTTTCATTAATAACTATATATTATTAAGTTTAATAACATATGCTCGGTGTGGGGGTTTATTTATAGAAACAAGAAAATGATAAAAAGAATGCGGTCAATATGCAAACGGGCACTCATTGTCTATAGTTTATACGATACGAGTATATTATATTATGTGTGTGCAGAAGAAAAGAAAGAAAATACGCGACCCGTGTTTATTCAGTGCATACGATCAATCATAAAGTATACGCGCTTATGGCAGCGGCAATGGGAGGTCATGTCAACAATCTTCGAGATCAACGCTCTCTCGGGGCGGTGACAGCATAATATAAAATCGGATAATATAATATATTATTATTAATCAGACGAATACTATAAAAAAAAAAAAAAGTTAAAACCTCAAACCTTATCACACGGTTAAATCGTTCGATAAACTTTGCAGTTCCAACAGAGCGAAATAACCATTAATTATATAATATTATTGTATTGCGAACGTGTATAGTTTGTGTACGCCCAAAACTATAATATTAATAACAATTACAATTGTATGATTATAAGAGGAGTATTCGGTCAAACTTTGAAATCACAACAACTAAATATTAAACCATTTGTAGATTAAAAGCGAACGACCACCGCTAATCGTTATTAAATGTGTTTATTATGCGTTATATAATGTTAATATAAATTGTGATATCGAATTATATATTTTATAGATTTTGTTTACACACTGCACATGCCTAGCACGTTTTGTCTTTTAAAGTGTATAAATACGATATATATTTTTTTATTAGACATCTTTTTTTTTTTTACTAATTTCTTATTATTTATTTTTTTAAGAACGGTTATATCACAAAGTTGAGTTTAGAAAATATATTTTTACTCCGTTTGCAAAAAACTTTCTTTTTTTTTTAATTCGATAATTTTTATTGAAAACTAATTTTAGAAACTTTTTTATTTCATTCACGAATAATCATTATTTTAAGTTATTTTAGATACAAAAATTATTGGACATTATATCACTATCAAGATGAAACGTTATTAAAAAAAAAACCTTAGCCTTTCTAACCTTCAAATCAAAATCAGTTTTATAATGTAGTATATATATTTTTTTGAAAATCGTATGAACGTGTTATAAGGAATTTCGATTTAAAATGGAACGTACGTACCTCACCAAACGTCTGTAAAAAATCTAATCGAAACACATCTGTCAAGGTGAGGAATGGCCGTTTTGGCCAAATAACTCCAAAGTAATTTCAATTTTTTATTAAAAATGTATACATTTTTGATAATACCTTTTGCTAATAAATAAGTGAAAATAAGAAAATCCTATGTTAATAATTCTTAAAATTAAATAATTTTTTTTTTTAGTTTTCACAAAAATCAAAAATCATACGAATTACTAGCACGCAATAGCTTATTGTTAAATTACCCTTTATCACTAGAGTTAACGACAACAAAATTTCCACAATATACGATGCATTTAATATTATATTTTCATCATATTTGCATTACGAACAATTTGAAAAAATTAGAGGCTTTCAAAAAATCAGTTATCACAGTACTATAACAGTATGACGAAGCCGTATCCCATAGACGAACACCGGTCGGTCTAGTCTATAAGCTCTCGGACGTCACATATGGCCCCAGCGGGTTATACGATCATCTCCCGGAGGCTGTCGTGCGCGTCGCCAACCTATCTTGATAATCGACCCCCATCCGACTTTCACTTTCGTGAGAGACCCCGTTCGGTTTATGACGCGCCCTCGTCGTCTCCGTGACTTCCGGTGGCACAACGTTACACACGGTATAAATTTACAACTCTCGGGCGCCGATCCGTTGCCGACTACGGAACGTGTAATCTATATAGGTACACGAACATACAGAGTGCGCGCGTTTGTGTAATATTTTTAATGACGTTCAGACGCGACAGAATAGGATGGGATTATACACGACCACAAATACGGTGCGAGACGCGATGTTTCTTACGGGTGTGAATCATAAAGACGTTAAGGGCGATTAGCACACCGAATTTTAGAGCTAAAAGCGTCTACTCATTGCCATAGAATATTATAGTTATAATTTAAATCATCTTGAATAATATTCTCGTTAATGTATTTTCAGTAAACGAGGAATAGTGAAATTATAATATCTTACACACAAATAAGGCCATTTGTTTAACAGTAAGCGATTAAAATGTCGAAAAAGTATTACATTTTTAAGAAATATGAGTACCGAGTAATATTATAAAATTTAATATTGTCTTTATTTTTTATCTTTTTGTTATATTTTTTGATTTATCCAAATACATATAAATCAATTTTTGATTATTAAATCACGATTTTTATTCTATACTTCTCTAATATTTTTATGTAAGAATATGTCAATATTTAATAATGAACTTAATAGTTTTTAAACTTTCAAATTTTAGATAAGCCTAATACGTGATTCCAAAGCTACTCTATACTTTAAAGACTATTTACGATTTAATGCACTTTCTATTTATACATCAGGTAGTATATGTTATAAATAATGTTCATTAAACATGCTCACTTCTGTTATTTACAATTTTTTTAAATTTAATAATGCGTTTATGTATATTTTAATAAAATGATCTTATAAATAATAAGTAATAACCTTATTAGTATAAACTTAAAACTGTAAGCAATTTAATGAGTGATGTCCTGTGGCGATATTGACTTCTATTTTTCAAATAAGAACTTCACCCAATAATTTCTATACGTTTTTAAGTAAATAGCTGATAATAAAATGTTGATATATCCAAATCGAAAATCAAGAAATCAAGTTCTGATTTATTTAGCTATACTCATAAGTGTAATAAGGATAAAAAATCCATTTAAATATATATTTAGAAGATATGGTATGGAGGCTAAAATTATTTTAATATTTTAGTAATTAATATAATATCTATCAATATATTTTTATTTTTTTTTTTATTTAAATTACATTAAAAAATAAATAAATAAATGAAACACTGTAATATCGAGTAACCTAAATAAATGTATTAAAGTCCAATTTAAACGCGCATAATTATCGTACCTCTAATTTGCTCGCCATCCGTACTAACAGATAAGCGAGTTGTCCTCGTACGTAGTGAAAATCTCCTATAGTCAACAACATTTTAGAAATTGAATAATTTGATTTGTGATTCACTCGTTTCTAAAAAGGTTCTTGATCATAAAATATCATATTGTGGCTATTCAATTCGCTTAGTGAATAAACCATAAAAAATTATTTCATTTTAATCTGACATAATATATTTTTATGCTACATTTCACAGCCATGCGATATAGTTCAAAACAATTGAAACACCTAATTTATTTCAGAAAAAAGAAACTACGTCTTACATATTATACTCGTATAATAACTTGTTAATTCGACACTATACAATTATTAACGTAGAAAAATATATAACTTTTTTTCTGTAGCCTATTGATGATTTAATACATTCAATTTAATGTTTTCTTGAATTATTGTAGCTATAGGTTTTATAATATTTATGAATCACGGAACACTGATGAAAATGTGATTTTAATATACAATATTTATATAATACTAATGGTTATGATTTATAACTTTTAAGTTATATACGTATCTTCATTGTTCACATACCTTTAACACCTTTAAACATTATATATATATATATATATATGTATCATTGTGAACTATACTTCTTAATACATCAAATTTTTAATAACTCAGTTTAACTCCTTCAAATTTAAAATTATAACATAAAAATAAAAAATAAAAAAATAAAAAATACGGTTTACAGTAAAGAAGATATTTTGATATGAAATAAAATATCAACACACGACACTTTTTAAATGGCAAAATATTTAAGTATTTGAAAATTTAGCACTTTAAGTAAACTTTAACTTTTCAAAAACTAGTTTGAATAAATGAATTATTAAAGAATAAACTGTGAGTGAGAAAATATGAGGAATCATCCTGTATAATATATATTATTATTATTTACATTTATATTTACGTTGTATGAATAAAATCAATTAATGTGTTTATCTTTACAAATATGTTTACATATACGTCATTATTTATTTGACCGTGAGGTACTTTTATATCAATCTTATCATAGATACATTTTTTATGCTATTACTATATTTGTAAAAAGTACAAAATTATTTTTTTAAATTGTTTTTTATGGCTAATAATAGAACATTAATAATTATTAACAGTAATTGTTATCATGTTTTATATGTAGTGCATAATTTGATATAATGTTTTATTACAATAACGATAGGTATGTCTTTTTTTTTTTTTTATTCAAAAGATTTGAATAATATAAACACTTATAATGATCAATAAATATAATATTTATGAACAAAATACGTTTATTATTAGACATACCTAAGTATATGTCTACTTACAAAAAAAAAAAATTACAGTTAAAATCATTCCAATAAATCTAAAAAGTTTTAATAACCTTAAAGTTGTTAAACACACACTAAGACAATATTTTTATACATAGACATAGGAGATTTAAAATATTGTTGGCGTTTTAATTGTTATGCAACTTTCATTTTCTAAGTTTTACGATTATCTATTATACTACTCTAATTATCAAAATTTACGTTTTTATACACTTTTCTCATTATATATCTCTTAGTAAACTGTAATATGATTAAAGGAGTAGGTAATTGATTTCCCTATGGACGAGTATAGGCTGGTGAATATAGTACCCACTACCTATGTACAACATAAAGACTGTTGTGAATTTACGAGATTTAGCCGTGGCATGTCGCCAGAAGGCGCGTTAAAACAATAAATTGATAAAAAAAAAAATAATAAAATAAATAAATTAAAAAAGTATCTTTGGAAAACGTGTTCTTTATGTTCTCCACTCAAGTTTTATGGTCTAAAATGTAATTATCTACTAGGATCACGCCATCGCAGGCTGCTGGTTTGGTTTACATATTATTATTATATCGAACACACAACAGCATTGGCGTCGAAATATTATGCCCCAGGCGTCGTTTGATTTGTTTATTATTATTATTATTATTCTTTTCATTAGTGGAAATTTTCGTATCCGTATTAGCGTTGCTATAATATCATAACTTTAGTTCTAATATTATTATTGTTTCACTGCCCGAATTATACATAGAACAGTAGAAGAATGTATGATGCACTGGTATAGTACGTAATATGTAATATATGCCACGTTAAGTACATATCGAACGCACGTTCTCGCAAAATAGTGTACCATTACGTCATATTATTATTGTTAATATTATTATTACACTTTCGTCCTTTAGAGTTTTCAAATATTGTACATCGTCTGTATATTAATTATTAAACCTATTTAAATAGCGACAATGCATACACCGTACATTGTACATAATAATATATCGACATAGACTACCGACCACACATAACAAACATATTCATATTATACGTATTAGCGTTTTAACATGTATGGAACTGAACGATATTTAATTTAAAAAAATAATAAATAAATAATTATTATTAACATTAAATTTTGATGAAAAAAAAAAAAGGTTATTAGGTCAAGTAGCACGTAAACATATTCAAAATGGGTAAATGATACTCAGATACAAAAAGGTTGAAAAACGCTGTATTATTTTATGCATATCACATAGTATTTATTCCAAGGTTTACTCACAATAACAACTACAACTGAATAGCGATATTTATTTACATTTTTATATATGTGTACACTTCTTAGCGTCTAAATTATAATATAATTTATATATCTACAGCATCCATGCAAATTATGGATCGATATCTTAGTATCTCACACGCTTGGACATGGTAGTAACGTCAGTAATGTATAATAATATTATATGAAATATAAACGCGTGTTTTCAGTATCATGTATGAATGTTTGACCATAAAATATTGAAACAGAAAAAGTTGTAAGTATCGTTTAAAAAATATAACATATCTTTCACAGTGTAATATCTATTACTTAAACCTACTCGTACTTAAAAATAGGGATATACTCGAAACCTATTAAAAACTATGCGACTTCGACTTTTTTTTTAATTGTCTTATTTTTCCCATGTTAATTTACAGAGTAATATTTTTCGCTTAGACTGTATATGCAAACGTCTAAATATAAAACGATAATAATTGAAATGTCTGCCATGCCATCCTATTTTGATCTTATACATAAAATGCACTTCGACATTACTCGCTGAAATATTATTTTATGTGATTCGACAATCCCTCTACTGTCTTTGTTCATCACATCTATCCAACTTTTCTATACCGGCCACCCTACTTTCTTGTACTTTTGTATACTTACACGGAACCCTCTCGCACTCCAAACATGCGATACCTCAATGGTTTTCTTTCATCTCTTTTCATTGGTACTAACCTAACCTCTGACATATTTATTTTTTTACCTTAAATCCATTCATGTCACACCATCCATCTCAACATTCTTATCTTAATTACTTCACGTTCCTCGGTCTCTATTCAATTTCATCCCCAATATCACAAAGTGCTTTGAGTGTAAATACAATTTCAATACACCATGATTTCGGTCTCGGCCGACAATATTCAGTAGAAAATCCCACTATTGTCAGATGTACATCTATAGGTAAGTTAGGTAGATACCTGCTGTAAATATTACGGCCTATGAGTATATGAACAAAGTCCGTGCACTCAATTCGTTTTTTTTGCAGTAAGGATTCATATACTTTTATTAATTTATTTTAAATCGCATTACTCTTTATATACAAACAAACATGTATATACTGTTTTAATTATGACGTAAGCATCGGGTTCCAGCTAACTATTTTGGATTTACTATCTATGTCTACCACCACTACCGTCGTTAAGTTTTAAGAAGGTTAAATCTACATTTTGCCCAAGCTAATTATGTCTCTCGAGAATCATTAGAAAATCTGAGACAGGCGTAATACTGATTAATTAAATAAACCTGTGGACCGAGGGAGGGATGAAGATCTGCGAGTGTGTATTCAGCGTCTACATTCCACTGGGTTGGTCGAATACAAAAGGCTGGTAAGGCAAATTCAATGGCTCTAATTTCGTATATCCAAAGACCCAGGAAAATGCTCAAACACGAAACCGTTAATGAAACCAAACGATTTGACTGAGGTGTTGTGAAATTCCATTGAAATACCGTGGAAAATATACCGAAATTAGGGGCGTTCTACCGAAATAACCAGGATTGTTATGTCGTAAATACAGAATTTAACACCATTACGTTAAAGTTGTAACTTAAGTATAAGCTATCTAGTGTATATTGTAGGATATAACTACGACAATACGAAAATATTACCCTCTAAAATACAAGCTTACTCTATTATAACGGTAAGATTCAGGAACTTGAAAATATAATCTTAAATCAATTTTTAAATGTTAAAGAAATCTAAATATGTTTGTATATTTGCAACATATTGTGATTGATAGGTTTATACTTAAAAGTAAAATTTAAAATTAATAAAATCACTACGAGTATACCCCTTTGTGGACAGACGGGACTTTAAAGTCCCAGCCAAAAAAAAAATCGTATAAAATTACGTATTAGTGTGGAACAGTTGTTATTGCCCGACGGGACTTCTATGTCCCGTATTCTACCAGAAAAAATTATCTTGGAAGAAAAAACAATCAGTTATCATAGTTTCAATAGTGTTTGTTGATTACTACTTTTCATAAACACGTTTTTACAGTTTTCGAAAATTTGACAATTTTTATTCGCTGTATTAAAGGTAAGCATGCAATTTTTTTTTTATTTGTAATTAATATACTCCATATTACTTTTTTCTATAATATTAAATGCTCTAGTATAGTTAGGTTGGATATTAATGCTATAAACTAATCAGGACTTAGAAGTCCCGTTAGGCATTACAGTGACAAGCTTGGCCTAGCATAAATAATAATTATTATAAATTATAATTTTATTATTATTTATTTTTCTTTCGAATTATTTTTGCAGAAAATGAATAAGTTAAATGTAGATGATATTTCGCGGTTCTTAGACGAAATTCCAGATGACGGGGACATAAATTCTTATTTCGACGATGATTTTGAAACACTGGATGAAGATGTAATAAGCCCACTAGATTTTTATAATAATGTCGATGAAGTGCAAGACACTGTTGACATTGATTTAGACATTTGTGGTGAGTTTATTTCTGAAGTGGTTCCATACAATATTACAAATTATACAAATAAACAAAAAAATCTATTTCACATTTGTTTAGAATTTGTATATGCTGCTGGATATTATGTTTGTTAATTCATACGTAGTATACTGTTCCCTTTTTGGGAAAATGTCAGTATTAGATTATAGAAGATCTGTCGTTCAAGGGTTACTTACAAAACAAACGCTTGGAAAAAAAAGGCCATCAACTCAAATTAACAAAAATGTTAAAAGGAGAAAAAATCAATTTTCATTACCACAAGATGTGCGCACTGGTAACAGAGGAATACACTGGCCAACTTTTGTAAAAGAACGAAGAAGGTGTGAGGTATGCAGCTCAAAACAAATAGAGTCTAGACCCTATTCAAAGTGCATGCATTGTAACATACACCTGTGTATAAATGAGAAAAAAACTGTTTTAATGAATATCATGAAATTTAAATAAATATCTTACCTTTGTATTTGTGTACTCATTTTTTTAAAATTGTAATTGTTTCATTTTTTTTTTTAAATTTTTTTATTAAAAGTCTTTAATTTTATAATTATTTTTACATTGCTTGTTTGTAAAAAAAAAATGACCTAGATGACTGACGGGACTTTTAAGTCCCAGGATAAAATAAGGATGAAGGATAAAAAAAATATATTTTTTTTTCAAATCCTATCTTAGAAATAGGAAAAATTTTGAAATTGCCAAAAAAAATTGTTACTTTTTCAACGTTATTAAGGTGCTGTCCTGAAAGGGATACTTGATATTTTATCGATTTTTTGAACATTAATTTGATAAGATAATAATTATTGGTTTTATTTGAACAGGTAAAGACATATTTTTTAGTGTCTAAAACACAATCACTAGCGCATATAATAATAAAACACATTTACTTTGATACTAATATTAATTGTTCTAATAAATTGTAGGTACGACATCGCATAATAGTTTGACAGCAATGTATCTTGACTTCATAACTAAAAATGATTATTAATTATCTCTTGAATTACAATAGCGTTATTTATTATTTCATTTATAACTGATGAACGTATTTCATAAGTTTAGTCGTAAAGTACTTCGCGTAACAACATCTGGAATCGTTCTCTTACGACCACTTAATCTTTATCTAAAGGGAAAAACGTGTATGCCAAAATTGTTGACTGTTCGTCAGCTACAGGCCATATGTTAGCATCGTATACTACTTTAAACTGATGATGAATGTTCCCTTTTGGATATTATTCCGTCGGATGTCTAGTATCTCGCGCTATTCAAACTCTAGTTTGGCCCTGAGCCTAACAACATACGTGGATCATTACTTTTCCAATCACGCCAAAGTCAGTTCATTGTATTTTATAATATAATACGCGGAAGTTATAGGTGTATAAATATTATTTTTTGACAATTAAATTACAATCCCAGGGTTTTAGTATAGTTAAAGCTATAAAATATGTGACGTTAATGTTTTTTACATTTAAAAATCATAATAGCTTTTCTGGTTATTCAAAATCAAATCTAGATTGTGACCAATCTGCTGAAGCTATAATACTTAGTTTGTTATTTATTATTATTACTTGGTATGCAATAACTTACCGTAAACACATTTTTTAATAGATTAATTACGTATAAAATTATAGATGCTCTCTGTTGATAGTATTGGATATAAATGGTCATATATTATATTTTAGATAATATAATAACATAATTTTATTAGACTCATGATAAATACAAATATAAAAACATTTTCAATTAATAAAACAAATAGTAATATTTTAAAAAGTAATGATTTTTAAATAATAATTCTAGCTTGTGTCATGTACTCATGTAGTGCCACAGAGGTTTAAATATTATTTTTAAAATAATATCAATTGGTAAACAAATGTTATTTGATTAAACTATTATAAATTAAATTATTTATTTGTAGACATAATATTATATTGATAAATTAAATTTATGATCAAACATTTTTCACACTATAAAAATGTATAACATTAATACACAGGGCCATCTCTAGGTCACAAATATATGATGAATATACTGTAAATTATTAAATGATCAAGGTCTTTATATAAACATATCGCTAAAACCTTGTTTTTACACATAGTGGTTATAAATATTATTTAAACTTCCTATTAATATGTACGTTATAAATAATTTATTTAAGCTATGGATTAATTTTAAGAGTTAGCTGAAATAGGAATAACATTGTACAACATAATTTAAAACTTATAAAAATTGATTACAAGGATATTTTTACTAATTATTATTTTTATACGTAAGTGCATAATGCATTGCAAGTGCTTATCAATAAATCGTTTTATTTCTTACCATTATTTTTTAACATTCTTCATATGACTTTTTCAAATAATTTGATTATTATAATTAATATTACTGAGTTATAATAATAAAGAATTATGTACATACCTATTTCACAGTTAATATTTAAATTATATTTATTAGAATATTTCAATAATTTTTATAAATTGTAATTTACAATCGAATTAGAAACACATTTTTTTCATAAAATAATTTTATAAAAACAATTTGTTTTCGGTTAAAATAACAGTAAGATATTTCATATTTTATAAAAAGTACCCTCCTAATTAATTATCTGAAATTCCATTTCAATTAAATAACATACTAAACGATGTGTAAATAATAATTGTAATGCTTGAAAATAAAATATCGTAGATGAGGTGCTGTAAGCTGTTACTATGCTGATGCATATGATTGTCTAAAATATTTTTTTCAATGTTTAATAATATAATTAGACATTTTTTTTTCATTTTTTTCTCCTGTGTTTATGTTAATGAATCTCTATAATTCATTCCACCTACTGAAATATTAAATGTTGAATGGTGCTTAATAAGTTTCACTCCGATATATATATCGACTGTGATTTTAAATTTCGTTAGAAATACAAACATTTCACACTCCAATTAAGAAGGCCATCAACTAAACAGTGATAATTACTTACAGATTTCTCTAAAGAAAAAAACTTTACACTGTATAACTTTTAAAAATAATTATAATACATAATAACATATTAATAAAAGTTTTAAATTCTTTAAGACGGCTAATGCTTTTTCGCCGTTAACAATATTTTCCACTAAATTAATGTTACATTTCCAGAAACCATGCTATTTTGTTCGTGTATTGACGTGATAAAAAGCGATTACGCAGATATGTTCGACCATCTTGATTTGCGACCTATACCTACCTACATTATACATTATATCGATATACAACATTTATAATGGTGTCAATAACGTGATAAGATTCACACTACAATGTTGTATTTCTACATCTAGCCACCTAGGTAGTGGTTTTATCTTGCACACCGTAATTCTTATATATTTAATCCTATAAAAAATAAACTTTAAAAGTGTAAAATTGCATCAAATTTAATATAAAAAAAAATTGTGCGTTTTGCGTAATGCGATATAAGGCCTACCAACCATCTATATTATTATTTCAGTCTTCATTTCGATATTTTATAGACGTAAAATTGCATACCTCCTCCAAGCTCTCAATTAATATTATCCATGTGCAAAATATGTACACTTGCGACTTTTTATAATATCGACCATTAGGAGGGGGGATCTAATTTTTTTACAAGTCAACCGTTTAATTTTTCATCCGTATCCTTTGAATAATGCTTTTTAGTTTTCATACTATCACACACTATTAGGCATTAAAAATGCTTGTAATCGAATGACTTTAGAGAAAAATTTTGATAACGTCTTGTAGAACAATATACATTATACACGCCACTAAAGCTGTTTATACACTCGAATAGTTGGATATGATAGCCTCAAACTAATATTAACTATTTGGATCATTTCAAATTCTTATTAAATTGTAAATAATAATTTTAAAAAAATTAAGAACATTAAGTAAGATCTTAATTTATTAATTTTTAATTAGATACAAATGCAGTGGCCTTGTGAAAAAAAAGTCATTTATGTACAACATATATTTTAGTGTAATATTATAAAAATTGGAGAACCCTCGTAATATCCTTTTAATAATTGAATTTGTTCTTATCCGTCGTATTCTTATATAAATTAATATAACGAACATAAAATTTTTAAAACTTAGACCAAATTATACCGTATACAAATCAGTGCATGTTCATAAAACCAAAGAAATCACTTAAATACAATTAAATAATTACTAATTAATTTTAAACATTATAAAAGAGCTTTAAAAATGTTGCTATTTTTAATCATAAAAATTATATTTTTTTTTTTATATAATCAAATTATAATTTGTAAATGCATAGGTATTATGTATTCATTATTCATTATTCGAGAAATCAAGCAATATTGCTATCAAAGGTATCAGCAATAAATTTTCTTAGTTCGTGTGAATGTATTTTATGACATATAATATTGAATAAAATTATTTTAATTCAATATATAAACCTAAAACGTTATCAAAATTCTTTGTCACCATTCCAAAAAAGAAGATTCCAAGAATATTACACTCAAATGTTTAAATTACGATATTTTACAACTTATTTAACAGAAACGTTCAATCATTTGATTATTCATGGTGAAAGATTTTACATTCTTTTATAAAGTCAGACACACAAAGTCAATCTACTTTTTCAATCGATTTCTTCATTTGTCAAGGGGTTTTGGATCATCAAGTCCGCGTTATCGTTTGATCGCAGGTACCACGTACATATTATCTATAACTATTCTGTGTCTCTTTTCCACATTACTTATACCTTTCATGAACACTTCAATCGAGTTCAAATAATTGAGATAATGAATAACATCTACAAAAAGTATATTATTTATTTATTTTTCCATTCTTTATAGCACAACTGGAGTGTTTACAATAATAAGTTTACTTCACCTCGTAATCACTAGAAACGAAATAAATAGTCACCTAAGTTTGTTTCAACGCGGAAGAGTCATTGCTGTTTATCTTATATGCATTATAATAGTAATTATTGTAGTAACGAATAATAATGTAGTAGTACGCCATGGATGGCCTTGTCGTACAGGTGGTTTCCCCCGATTTCCATGATGTGAATATTAAGCTATATAGCCGCTACCACACCTTGGAAGTATATTATATTCACTTTTTTTTATGTATACATTATATATATATATATCAATAACAGTGGGTACTGCGCATCTCATAACTGATTATTATCATTTATAATATTATTGCTATTATTTAGTGAAAATTTCACGCCTCCGTCATAACGAAATTACTGAAACATTAATAGTATTATAATATAATATTAAACAACGATAGTAACATTTTTAAAATCAAACCACCGTAGTGTGTGACGAAGAAAACAGCCACACAAATTATCTAGCTGATAGCACCCTTAGAGTTAGTTTCGTGATAAGCCGAATATTTTCAATATGATCGACATATTTTATAAGTAACTTGTATTAATAGATCTTACGAGTACTAGCATTGAATATACTATTATTATTATTTTAAATTCTGAGCGGAGTAATAAATGTACTGATTTTACAATAATATATTTTATTTTTTTCTTAATGTTTGTATCTGTAAACACATTTTATAGTGAAAAAAATATTTACATTTTTAACTTTGAAGGTGGTTTCTAATAGAAAATTGGATCTAGTTAATGATTTTAAGAAAACAGTGTGAATAATTTATACATGTTTATTTATAGTCAGATAAACTACTTTAATAGCAATATAAATATATTTACTTACTGTTTTTATATGTATAATAAATACATAGTGTTTATTGTTGAATTAAAATTTGTCACATACATTACAATGACATTCAATGATGAGGTACTCCCAAAACCTATTGTACAGCAGAATGATTACCTATTAATTACTACTTACCTACTTACTTTGCCAATTCAATTTTTTTTACGCGAAAGCATTGACAATTTTAAATACATATTTTCATAACCTTTATTTTTAAAGGTAGAATTAAAAATAGATAAAATATAATTTAGTTATTTATTTTTTTTTTTTTTTAAATTTGGCATACTCATATGCTTTACCAAATACAACTATTTAGCATTAACTCTACAACATATAAAATTAAAAACTAACACAAAGATCTCTTATCATATGACATATAATTAATAAACTTCTTTGTTGTGATATTTTTGCTTGAAAAAATATTATTATTTGTAGATCGGATATTAATCACTAGATGGATCACCATATTTGATTGTTTGAATGTTGTTACAATACAAGCAGTTCTGTTACAGAGGCAAATATGGTCTTAATTTGTGATTTGTACTTATTAAGTATTAAAGCTAACACAACTAATCTTAATAAAAGCTCGACCAAAGAAATGACCATACATTCTTGCAAGATTTCCTTCGTTTCATCTAAGAACAACTTACACGTAGAAATCGTTGAAGATCACGCAGATAATTGTGGACTTAACCACGGTGCACTTTCCCGTGGTATTCAATACTGTAATACCATCCTAAGTAGGACATGGTTCTACGAATTCGAACCTCCCTCACTTTTAGAGGGATTACAGAACGACTTACCATCCCCGAGTCCAAGATCGCTTTATCCTACACACGGATTTGATACATGAATGGTCTGAGTTACCCTCCAAATGACGGACCGTTAATTTTGCCATTTAACTGGACGTGTCGATTACACCACATAGCCATCGATGATCATGCACAGAAGAAATATCATTGTATTACGTCCACGAGCTACTACACTATATAAGATCATTTTTTATTTGCCTTCACACCTAAATACCGTGTAAAGATGAAACTGAATAGGTTATAACTTGTAAAATACTATTATCCACGACCATTGGATTCTTAGAATGAAAATACGAAGATTATATGCCAATCATTCTTGTATAAGAGTTTTTCGAACATTTTTTAAATGGTATCATTCTACTCTGTGAATCTTGGTGACAATAATCGTTATATATGACTAATATCCGACCAAGAACTCTACGACACGAGAACTGGGAAAATTTTGGACAGAGTAACAAAACTCTAACTTATTATGTACCAAAAACTTATATACTCCCTCGCTGAAAACATGAACGGGTTATTTGAAGATACACAGACTTATAACACAGTTAAAAAATCATATTGTTATGATGTTCGTGGCTTGTAAATATAAAAATTGTTCCGATTTTCATTTTTAATGAATTAGCTTAGAATTCTACTAAGTAAGAAAAACCGATTCCTAGAAAAATCATTGACCAACAGTTCAAGTATGTTTTTAAATCTACTTAATTATAATTATAACTAAATTATTTTTTTTATATCACATTTTTTAAAATTAATGATTCTAATCTAACCGGTTCTAAATGTATTAAAAAATACTCAGATTCATCAACAGTAACAATTTACTAATGACTATAAATTTGTCATGTAAATATTTGGTACAATATCTTATTACCAAATACCATAATTTAATTTGACATACTCTAAAATTGAATATAATGTGTCAATATACTTGTAATAATATCTAAATTGCGTGTACTTAACTGTTAAGAGAGGACTTCGTGGGAAATGTCAGAACCTATAAACAAATGTATATAACATTACTTTGTATTTCCGTTACAATTTTTAGTAAATATAAACTAATATACGTATATTCAAATATTTTTAAGAAATCAAAAAAAAAGAACTTTTTCCGTATTCTTTTTTCAAAGTAAGATATAAAAGTGAACATTTTTTATAATTTATTTATTTTATTTTTCTTTAAAACCAAATAAAATATTCTTCTATTTTAATTTCATAGCATTCAAAACCTTAATATTTTAGTAGACTAAAGACTTGTATTCAAATACTATTAAGTAATATAAACAAATATTTAATATACAACAATATAGTAAAAGTAATAAGGGATTTGATATCATGTATGAAATACATTATAAAAATTAAAATTTTTATTTTTAATAGTTATAATACAAATTACAAATCTTAGTAATGCTTAAAATAAAAAAAAAACTGAAACTAACGTTCATAATTATTTTTTTTTTTTACATGATTAACGTTTATTGCATGTATATCGGTAAAAATATTTATTCGTTTTTAACATGAACAATTTTGTAAAAGCTAGTATTATCATATTTCAACCATTATACTTTACATCACATTCTCTGTATAAAATTATAATATTTCTTTGTTATAACACATTTTTAAGATATCAAGACTTCTCGACAAAGTAAATTAAACTATTGTTTTCATGGAGAAAATCCTTTATGTTAAATGTGTCATATATACATCAACAGAAACCCAAGAAAAACCATATACCTCGAATTTCATTTGATATAAGTATAAAATATTTCTTAGTATGAATGTTTAAACATTTTTCATAATCTCTTTGACGAAAACCTACATCTAAAGAAACCTTTAACCAAAATTCCATACATTTATTTTATTTTTTTTTTTGCCAATTTCTTATAATTACTTACAAAATCAAATAAACCTTGAAAGAAATTTCAATTTATTATATGAGGGTTATTTTCCAAATGATAATATTAATTATGATCAATTCATCATCAACGAGGGCGTTCACTTAAACACTCCATTTAATTATAAACCGTAGACTACTAAACACGCTATATTGTTTTGTCATTAAAACATGAATGTTTTTACTTCAGCTCTTTTTTTTTCTTTAAAACAAAAATAACAAATTTAAACTTTACAACGCATACTTTATCAAATTAATTTTACTCGAACATTGTTTCTACATAAAACATATTTTTTTTTTCGCTGAACTGTAATGTGCAAAGTTTTGTTTATTATTGTTTTAACAAAAAATAAGTTGAACTATCTTCATTCATACCAATAAACAGCTTAGACATATAATTTATCATACCTATTGGCTATTTCCATATTGCCATGTTTACATAAATGTATAATATTAACACGACATATAATATTTTCATATTAATATCTATAGAATAAGAAGAGATAAATTAAAGTAATGTTGTTATTCAATTTCGAAACATATCAATAATGCATAATGTTTTTTTTATAAAAATAAATATTTTATTTGTATGATAAATCAAATTAATTAATTAATATATAAATGAAAAACAAACAAATCATAAAAAACTCGTTGTCCTAGTAAAGGATTCCTAGTTCATCCTCCCTCCCCAAATGTAGTCAATAGTTTAAAATTTCCTTGTGCGTTCTCATGTATCGTAGTCGAGTAAAATATTTAAAAGCTCAGTCGCCAGTGAAAAAAAAACAATTTAAGACACCCGGTATAAATAATAACAAGTAAAGCTCCTAAAGACAGACGTGCCAAGGTCGTGGGCAAATTCATAATCACCTATGCAATTTAAAACAGCATGTGCTATACTTATTATTCTACGCACATAGTAATTACAAATGAATTAATTGTATAAATTTTTTTTCACTGTTATTAACAATATTAATTCAAGTTTTTTGTACATCTAAAAAAATTTCAGTTTTATCCGCCCCAAAAGCGGTTGCTCGAATAAGCGTTGTTTTTAATGACTATTGAAAATGGTCCGTGATAAAATTAATTACCTACTTTAATTAAACAACGTTTTATAATAATATAATTTTCGAAAAAGTCTGAACATCAATTTATAGAAACGATATTTTGATTAAATGTGTGTATTTACATATTACTGTTTTAAAAAACTCGTATAATATGTCAAATTCATCAAGTAAAATTGATTAAAAATATGATCTAACCATTAAGTTTTGAATCGTAATGTGGGCAGTTAACAGTTTTTTTCTTAATCTCATTCAACTGTATTATTGGATAATATTGTGTTTAGTGTGTTAATACTCGTATATGTGTATTTGGCACTGATAAACTAATCCACTACTAATGATTTATCAATACCTTAACCAAAGAAATCATCCATTAATCATATTTTATTTTTGTAAATAAATTGAATAATTAAACAACTTGAATTTATCGCGCAAAAAAAAAAAGGTGTAAAAACTAGTTAAGAACACTTATCATTCTATTCTCAAGAAGTTTAAAAATAATTGAACCAATGTTTTATATAAATTGTAAAATTATAATTACATCCAACATTTTACACTTCATACATTAGAGAAAAATACTATTAAGTATACAATAAATATATACATTTATTTTAATTATTTTAATTTCTATTTTGAGTTTAAAACATTCATATAACTAATATACTTATCTATAATTTGCATGTTTGTGTAAGCAACATCTTAATGTGTATATTTTTTTTCAAACTTTCTAAATAAAAACTTAATGTGACTACATCATATCAATTATTTTTCAAAACATATTAATAAAAATAAAATGTTCATAAAACTACAAAATATTTTTATTTATGTCCAACTTTAAAAATATAGCAATTATTGGTTAGTCTATTTTTTTTTTTTAATTTATAATGTATAGTATGCAAATTATGAATTATTAATATTATTAGCCACAAAATGCTGATGCAATATAAATACCTATAATGAGTTTAGCTTAAAATACATTTAAACCTATAATTATTTCAGTTGTTGAACAAGCATTTTTACTTAAAATTTACAGTCAGTTCTTATAGAACAATACATTTAGCTGTTAAATTGTTCTTATTATTTATTTCAATAGACTATTATTTCAAACCATTTATAACATTAAAATTATCTAAATAATTTAAAGCTCTTAAGAATCTATTAAAACGTTTAATAGAAAAAAAATTAACTTAAAACAAGTTTAGTATATCATAACTACCCACTTAAAATTTTTAAAATAAATAATAAACAATATGAACATATTTAATTTATCATGGTTCTTGTTTGCGAATGAATTTCATAACGACTACAACAAAAAAAATCTGAATAATGCAATAGGATTTTTAATACTTTGAAAATAAATGCATTAATAATTTTTTTTTATACATATATATATATATATAAGTTTATTAATTTTTTTCTTTTAACATAAAATATAAAATAAATTAAATGTGGTTCAAAAATATTAAATACTGGTATAGGTACCAAAATATTGAATACAATTATGACCTACACAACAACATCAGTTTCACATTAACATGACTTTTCTGTTCTCTTTATCAATCAAATACCACTAACAATGCTCAAAATCAATATTGTATAATAAATAATACGCAATACAATTTATTAAAAACAAAACGATGGAACGAAAGATCTTATGAACATATTTTTCTATATAGTATTGAATATTTTTTTTCGACGTATTGAACAAAGATTATCTTTACAGATGGTCCAGTGAATTATACCGTGAACTTTATTTTTTAATATAAGACTTAAAAATAATATATATACAAACTATAAAGGAATACAACCTACAGACAGTCTGAATGCGAAAATAATGTCCTTGAAGACGCAATTGCATAAATGATAAAAATCAAAAATGTACATTGCCAACATTCTTTATTTAAAAAAAAAAAAAATGATCAAATACTTGCCCTTTAGACTAAATGAACGTTAAATAAATTATTTAAACACTTTAATGTCACAAATTAAATAATATAGCCCGTGAATGGCAAAGTATCAATTAATTATGGGTAGGTATATATATATTTCACTAACCAATAGTATTGCAAACGAAAGGTGCACCTACACGCGATTTATTACAAAATAATACATGCATATACCTGTATATTTTATATAACATTCAATACTACGTTTTATAAAATGTGATATTCTACAAATTAAAGATCACCGATATTATAATAATATGAAAATTACAATTAGCGATAACCACTGTTCGATCAACTCAATATATCTACTTAACTTTAATTTTAATATACCTAACACGGTTTATGACTGTATATAAATTCTATAAAAACCGACCCCTCCCCATGCAAAAATTGGCAATGATTGATATTTCGATTAACTTCCCGTGTTTCGTTGAATGAACGCAATTGAAAGACTTCCAGAAGTAAAAATAATAATAACGCATTACGGAGAGTAGAAGGCACTCATTCGCGATTGCAACGATTCGTAGGATGCTGTCTGCAGCGTCACACTCGAGCGTGACCAACTCGACGTTTAGACAAAATCCGTCGAACACCGCGGTGCAGTTTCGCGGTGCAGTGTGATATCGCGATATCGCCGATCAACATTATTTCTATAATATCACGTAGAATGCATCGTCCGGTCGATTATCAGATTTAGCGACCAGGACGAGTATACGACGCGACGTCGCACACACATGATCATACGTCTGCGAATTATTCGTTCAGCGGGCGCGCGTTTTGTGATGATATAATGTCATCGCATATAATATTATACCGCAGCGGTAATAATGATGACGACGATATAAATAATAATACAGCGCAGATAAACTCCTTCGCCGTGTGGTGGATAATAAATACGACGCTTCGTTCTCGTAATGATATCTCGGAGTGCGCGACTATTTGGTTTGCAGTACATATATATATATATAATTTAAACAAACCGTATTGAATACACACGCGGATCTGCGCACACAAACCACATCACACAATATTCTGAGGGATATGCGCGTTTATATATAGGTATATAAATATATATATATATATATATATATATGTATTTCACACGACGTCGGCGGTGTTTGTTTTGTCGGTATCGGTTTCGACGAGGGTTGACGTTCGCTGCACCGCGCCGGCGTGACGTCGTCGTTCCTCTCCGCGTACACTGCACTGCACCGGCAGCAACTACGGCGACCGCGTTCTGTACGCACACAAACCGCCTCGGATATACGTGCGCGGCGCAAACCCTTTACACGCCGTACACACGCTAAACCCTTGCCACCCACGCACCCATACACGCGTAGACCAAGCGCGTTTATCCATTAACGTCACCGGGTACAGGCTCCGACGTACGTAACGTGTTCATTTTTTGCTCCGGCTTGCGCCTCTCTCTCTCTCTCTCTCTCGGACACAAAAGGCAGCATTTCGATTTAATCGCGTTCGCCTCCACTGCGGTCGTACCTCCTCGCGGTTAAAGTTGTTGTATTATACTGCGCGCACAGTGGCATTTCGTTATTAGACTCCGTTACCCGACGAGATATTAAAGTGCCGACTGTACACTATAAGCTGTTGCGGCGCAGTTACTCGTGCCCGTACCTGAGGAGTTTCGCTCGGGGAGCGCAGTGTAAAACAACGGCGTTCCTGCGAGTTCGCAACGGTTCCCCCCCCCCCCCCCCCCACACACACACAGGTACAAGTCTTGCGCGTGTAAATCACGTAAATTTCGATAACGACGGTTATTGCTACCATTAACTGTGCGCTACTTCACACTCGGTATGTCAAGCCCGTCGCACGCGTCATCTGACCACGTATCGCGAACGCACGAAACGAGATCGGCGCGACCGAGGAATTGACGCGTTTAGAATTTCTCGTTTTATTCGTCTTATCGCCGACCTTTACACTCCGGTAATTATTTCGTCACGACGCTTATCACAAATATATTATGGTAGACGACGGTAGACGCGGGCGTTATAGGTATAAAAAAACAAAAAAAATAATACCAACAGACGGTTTGAAAGTTGGACCATCCATACGTTGGATAAACGGGTTATCCGTCATCTCAACAATAGGATGTGTCTAAAACACGCGTACATACCGATGCCAGAGATGCACTCGGACCGAAGTTCGCCGAACGTCGTATTTTATAATTGTCTATTTTTTCCGAGCAAAGTCGTATAACATATCGTTTATGATATTGCTGAGGTTACGGTGTATTTATAAAAATAAAAAAAAAATCGTTCGCGACAAACTTGTTTTCGTTTTTCTTATTTTTTTCCCCGCCGTTATCGTTCTGGTTTCACGACTCGGTGACACGGTAAACACAACATTATAATATTACGTGTACCTACGCGCTAGTCGTCCTATATCTCTGGTTTTATTTTTATTTTTCACGCGCTGCTGTTAACGGGGAGAAAGCGCGCGTGGGCGCTCGCGTGCGCACCTTTTGACCCGACGACATTTCAGATTCACCGCCACCGTCACCCGTTTGTTTTAAATTATTGTATACGTAGTATGTCCGCCGCCGCAAAACGTGATCCACTTTGTACGATGAGAGAAAAGAGCAAAACGCATTAAAAACTCTATGTGATGACTGTGGCGACGAAGTCGCGCGGCACGAAGAATATACTCGTAATATGTATGCGAACACGACATTTATTATACATACGCGATCACAGTGAAAAAAAATATTTAAATTTAGATGAGATTTGCAGCACTATACACTTTCAAAGTTTCAACCAGGATATTCGATTTAAATACAATCTGCCGTTACAATTATCTGCCCAGATATCAATAAGACATTTCTGGCTAATGGTAATATCTACTTGGATATTCCTGAAAAAAAAATTACAGTTCTTTTTTTATATATATATATATATATATACAATTAATCCCAATATTTGATACAATGTACAGTCGTACAGCGTTCTATTCTATATGTTTCACATTTAAAAATCCAGGACATTGGTCAAAATTATTTTGTATCAAATACAGATACAATATGTGTTTATTATGTTTATATTATATTATGTATATATACTTATTTAAATTACATTTTTGAATTATAACTATTTTAGATCTATTAAATTTCAGACATTACTAAAAAATTTAAATTTTTACGATTAACATACAAATCTGATATTACAATTATTATAATATTAATGTTAACGAAAACAGTTATCGCCAAATTCTGTACTCGCTTCATTTCTGCGAATTCATAACACTCCAATAAATTTACAACCCATATGTATCATAATATGCAATAAAAAACACTAATCAGTTCGATTCTATAATGTATTCCAAGGACAAGACACAACGAAACGCCCCTTGTGCATAGTCGTAGCCCGTAGATATTCGTCAACTATGACGCAAATAACCGACAGGTTCGACTCCGAAAATCAAACATAATAATAATAATACATCAAGTCTCACTTATACATCTTATAGATATGCATATCAGACGGCAATTCCAACCGTCACTGTAGTGGTATTATACTGATGACGGACCGATCACCACGCTAAAAAAAGAATGCAAAAAAATCTCAATTTAACTGTAGTCGCATTATATACTTAGCTTATTATCCAATTATCGATGTTTAGTTCTATCGTACGTTATTTTAATTGTCTATAGCATGTTGTAACCTTTGTAATGTATAATTTACATTTTTCAGTTTCATAATTGGACAAAACATGTAATACTATAATGGCTATGTGCAATGACCGCTATTTCATTAGTGCAATATTATTACATTCAGTTAATGGCACTAACCGTTTTATTTTCCTCGAAAAATAAGCAAACAGCCAAAGTATTTAGACAAACGTTCGAATACTTAAAATACTAATAATGACGATAATTTATAGATGTATTTTTTTTTCACCAATTACTATACACGTGTCTTTAAATACATTGCATTGATTTATGCGTACAAATACTTAAATTATAAATTATAATTAATTACTCATCCTTCTTTAACTTATCATGACGGTATTGATTTGTTAAGTATTAAAAGAAAAAAAGAAATGTAATTGATGTTTATTCGTGAAAAGTAGGTCAACAGTTATGTAGACAATTATGCGATTTTATTTTTACATGCGAAAATAATAATACTTGCAAATAATGATTTAATGATATGAATTTTTGCAGTTTTTCATTTTTACATGTTTATTGCCTATATTATTTATGTACGTAGAATATTATTATTATTAATATTAGTATGAGATTATTACTATACTATGATAATAACCTGCATCACACAACTATTTTATTATTGTATAAAAACATTAAAAACAAAACATTTATTTTAATTTTAATTTTAAGCACATTATATTTTTAAAGTTAGCATATTTAAATCAAATTTCAAACAAGATCGAGTTTTTAATAAACTATTTTGTTTGTTGGATATTTTACAAAACGAAATTTGGAGATAAATTCATCAAAATGTTAATGTAACTTTGTGCATTTTAGCAGAAATCCATAAAATAGTTTGTGTAAAAACTAAAATCAATCCTAAAATCTGTCGATTGTGTATTCCTACAGACATTAAAAAATCTAAGAAATATTATTGTTTATTAGTTATTTTAACAGAACCTAATTCTTCTTCTTTCAAACTAATCTTAATAGTGTTTTAAATACAAATTAAACAAAATGTGTTCCCAAATTAAATTGGGTCAACCGCCTATTTAAAGGCATAAACGATAATATTTATAACTGAAATGCATAATATAATATTATTATGTAGGTACGTTCAAACAGGTTTTTGTTTATATTTACGACTAGACTACTATTATCCCTGGCGATTGTATGTATCGATTTATGTACCTGTCTCGTACTTATTTGTACGGTATACCTAATTCATACTATTTATCAGATTTATTCTAATTATTCTTTTATTCTATTGTACATCGGCTATTTGTTCAAAAATATCGTGATGATAAATCAATCAATATCACTTATTAATATGATATGTAAACACAATTTCACTAATAGACGATTATTATTGTATTATTATTTATATAGTTAATAGTTGTATAAGAACTGACGAATTTAATGTCTGATAAACACGTTTTTGTAACATATGTATTTTATGTTTTAAAAACCACAACACTATGGCTAAATTAGTGACTTTCAAGATTTTAATCGTTGAAATTTGGTTTTTATAGGTGCAGTAAATAAATAATATTATATGTTTAACAATATTTAGCTATATTTTGATATTTATATTCACATTATACCTACCACTTCAATCGAATCGGACTTTTCGTTTTATAATATTCACAAAAATTAATCATTGATTGTTTCAAAGTAATAATTATTTATTTTATATCGTAAAGCAAAAATTATATTGGTGACAACCCGCTGTTAGGTACTCGGCAAATCAAAAATATTAATTCAGGTTAGTTTAATTATTATAGATACCAATGATACCATAATAGTGGTTCGCCATATAGTTGTACTAACACTTCCACACATAGGAATGTTTTTATGTATTAAATACAAACAAATTACCCCCGAGGCTCGCGGAGCTATACTGAGCATGTAATATTATCATACCTATACTCACATTAGGAATAAAAAATAAAATAAAAAACAATTACCTTTAATATTCCGGTAAAAGGTATATTTATGACGCTTCGTATTTCGTTTATAGAACTCGGTGCTGCTGTTGTTATTTGTTCATAAACTGATGATTTTAAGTTATTCTTTAATGTGCAGCATACGAGGCTACAATATTATGATACGTAAACGTGTACAGTGGAACCGGTCCAAGTTCGTGGGTAGTGTTTTTTTTTTCCTCTCTCCCCCACACTATTTTTATTATAACTAAACTGTAATAACCATCATATTTAATAATGAACTATTAAATAATAAAATGAGGTGTATAAACCGAAGGGAAAACAATTATAAACGTCAGATCGTCGACGTCTGGTCTCGGCCTCGAGGCGTGGAGAGTTAGTTATGTGTATAATATATATTAAAAACGTATTATACATATATTTTATTACGATGATTTCTTCCTGTGATTTTTTTTTTTTTAATAGCCTAGCGTGTTCTTCTATTGAAGCTCCAAATCTGTAGAGTAATATTATTATTATTATTGTGTGCTCCGATATTTTTTATCTCCCTTTAATTTCCGTAGGTGGGCCGTCGACCGTTGTCGATGGGATGACCGATACAGGCTGTATATAATAGGTACGTGTTGTATAAACACGACCTATGCGTTCAGTTTTTAATGTTTTAGAGACGTATAATATTATTATGGTCAGAATTGTATGAGGGTGAATCCGATGAACAATAAAACAATAAATTCGTCGGGTATCTTTATGTTCGACGTTGTGGTGCTAAGAAGAGTAACCCAAGGACCACCAAAGTCAAGCGTCTGTTACGTTTATTATCATTATGAATATTATTTTTTTTTTACCTTTTATCAAACCTAACGGTAATATTATATTATTCTATAATAAAAATTATCTCAACTTCAAAATGCCTAATTTTTAATTCATTATTTGACGTTCATATTATCTTTTTGTTTTACTATTTATGTATTTTATAAGAAATATTATTGTATCAATAAAATGTTTATTAATACACTGTGCATATTAGGTATTTTTAAATATTTTAGTTTATATAGTATTACAACTATTTGTTCATATTAAAATGTTTTGAAGAATAGTCTAAAGCGCATTTAAGCAGCATTTATTCAAGTTTCAAAATATTGCATTGCATATTATACAATCAAATTTTCTCAGTTACAAATAGCAACATTTTTATTTTAGACCAATAAGCAGAATGCACTTTTATTTAATTCAATAATTAATCATATTTTATCTTATCAAGGCAATTAAAAAGAATGGTTATATTATGAATTAATTTTGATAAATAATTGTATTACCTTATTAAATATATTTTTATGAATGCATTTATTACCTAAGTATGTTTTCTAGAGAACCACTAGTTTATTATTATCTAAGAAATAGAATAAAGAACAAAATACCTAATAATAATTCGTTGTTTGGTTTATTAACGTTATTTATCTAAACGACTTCCAAGATACCAAAATCTATATAGTGATAAGCACAAGATATATAATTTGAGTTATAATCATTTAGTATAATATCTATATAAAAATCCTTAAAACAATAAAGTAATACGCATTTAAATGGAAAAAAATTAATTAAATTTGCTTTGTTTCAACATAAAATTTATATTATATTATATGTATAGTACTACTTAATATAAATTGTATAATATACTGAAGTTTTAGTTTTTACTAGGTAGTAGATACTCATTTTTCACTGTTTTGCAGCGTGAGCGGTCAGAAAATGAACAGCAAACGGTTTTTTATTGCGTCCAAGAATCGTGATTGTACAGGGTGGTCTTGATTTTCATTAAATAAAACTCATAAATTTATCATCTATTATCATCTCATAACACACGAGTACTCAAATAGCAATGTTTGTCTGTAATATTGTAATAACTATTTGGTTCAACGTGTAGTTGATTTATTTATATGTATTTAATCAGAAACTCGTACTAAATTGTTAACGTTCAATAAAAATACATTGCGCGGAATACTTTATGCATTTTTATTTTGAAAAATTACAGAATTTATTAATGATTTATATTGTATTAAAGATTTATAATATCGTAGTTACATTTGTGTGTAAGACACATTTTAAAAAGTGAATCGCTATCAACTTCAAATAGTTGAATTAAATTCGATCAATAATAAAATTGTTGTATTTCATGAATATTTCACTCGGAAAAAGAAAGAAAAGTTTTATGTTCACGGAATTTCAACTATTTTCGTTGAACAGAGAACGCTCTCAGTGTGCATTGAGGTCTAACCGAGATTTACGCATTATCACAATAAATATGTTATCATTAAAAATAGATTAAATTTATCGAATGATCGCACAAATAAATACATAATATTAAAATAATAATAAAAAAATAATAATTGTATTTAGATTGGCGGTAAAATTACTATTCGTTTCTCACCTAATACTTAGATTTAATAAGTGATAACTGGCGATATATTTTGCAAAGCGCTTCTTTGTAAACGGCCTTGTTAATGTTCGCCAAACGGTTTGTCATTGAGTAAATATTGATGTCGTACTAAAGGGGGTTCGCCGAGTTATGTTGGTTAATCGAATTGCAATGGTTTCGTTTCTGTTGAATTAGGCAAAATAAATTACTATAAAATCTGTACCCCAAGATCGTAAAAACCAAATTGCAAAAGTTCGTCAACCGAGCCTGTGTATTTGTGTGCGATTCTTCGACGGCGAGATTACATTATTTTCGTGTATCGTTGTTATTATTATTAGTAGTAGTATTATTGTTATTGTTATCAGGAGTCGGGTCAAAAAAATTATATATATATGTATATGTTTACGGTATAAAACATAATCCGAATTCGTAGAGTATATACTGTATAAACGTATAGTTGGTCAATATTAATTTATGTTTCGTACGCATTTTTGACCCCCCCCCTCCACTCAAATTTGGCTTACAGCTCGAAAAACCCATTCTTTCGGTAGAAAAATAAAAATAAAAATACCATCTCTGCCCAGCGATCGTTGTTGTGGCGGCCAGTGTTACGCGTTGCAGTTGTTTGAGCACTCAAACAATCTAACACCCTATATCCCTATACCTTCCTGTGTTGGTTCGACGGATTCACTCAGCGCGCTCCCAAATCATAAACTATAAAATGATTCCCGTCATTTGGAATTGCTCAAATAATATTATATTTTATTGTTGTTGCTATAATGTTCACTAACATACTATATAGATAGGTAAATATAATAACAGGTATCTACAAGCACGACGGGCAGATGTATACCCGAGATATCAGCGTTGTTGTATATAAATGTATATATCCAATATCCATACAGAGGTAGGTTGTACGGCCGGACGAAGAAAGGTGAAAAAAAAAAGAAGAGAGATTTCTTTTTCGTTGTCTTTATCGTGTACCTATGGGCTATGTTATACCATCATATCGTCAGTCAACCGCAATGGTGTTCACGAAAAAAACCGGCTTACTTGAATGCGATCCGAACAATAATAATATAATACGACGATAGCCGTTTGGGAACGCAACGATAATAAAACTAACATCTAGATACAATGATACAGAGTGATTATAATTTAAATTACTTAAAATTACCAAATCGATATCATAAAATATCAACGACTGTCAGAAACGAATAGTATGTCCTGATCAAAATACAAAGTCTTATAAATTGTAACACTGTAAACACGCAAAATAACAAACAATAGTATTGTAATACCTATTATTTTTTTTTTCATTCAAAATAATGACCCTGTATACTTTGAAGAAAAATAATGTTTCACTCAAAGATTGGTTATTTTACATATCAACTAATAATTAAGTTACGAAAGCAGCTCAAATTGGTAACAAAAATACAAATCAGCCAATAATATTGTTAACTCTAATAATTGAAAACACCTAATTTAATCTAAACATACTCTTATCCTAGTGTGGAAAACATTGTATATGTCGTGTAGCACATAAATTATATGGTTTAATTGGTTTCGTTTGTCTTCAGAGGTGTGTTGTCGCATATTGTATTTAATCTGAAAGTAGATAAACATTGGATTTCAAAAACGATTTTAAATTAAATTAATTTTTTGATAATGATAAACTAAATTTATTTTGAAATTTGTATATTATTATATTATCTGTTTATAGAGCAAAATGAAATGCAAATGTCTATAGACGGCTGCTTAAAGATTTATTAATGAGCTTTTACGGCATGGAATATTATGTAAACCAATTTTCTGTAAATATAATAATCACCTAAATAATGTATATTTAAACTAAAACAATTTTCAATGAACTTACGAGTAGTTTACTAGACGTTGATATTTCGATATAAATTATAATTCTATAATTATACTAGTATATTCTAATATTGTATTATCGGATCAAACGTTAAACATATTTACATAATTAAGTTACACAGTACTCACGTATAACGATATTAGTACAAGACACGAGACCAAACTTTCTTAACGTCAGACACGATTTACAGATTCTTTCTTACGGAATAATTATATTACAGTTAAAATCAGTGTACAATGGTATTCTATCGGGGGTGTGTATTGTAATTTTTTTTCACGTTTTTTTACGAATAAAAGTCGTTGTGTACCACAAACTGTGCAAAACTTTACATACGCATACATTGTATTTATTAAATAAATTAATTCGTCGAATTAATTTCATAATAATATTAAAGTTTTCGACGTCGACTTCTGACCGTATCGAGGACGTGCGCTTCACCCACGTCTGTCAGAACATCGGAAACCGTAAATCGTAGGATTGATAAATATTGACGGAATTACCATAATGAAAATCAATTTGTGATAATATTATGTATGATGACGATCAGTTTTGTACAAGTAGTACACTCGCGCTATATACGCTCGAGCGTGTAATGTGAATTTATAAATAGAGTAGGTATTGTATTAGATTGTAGTACACGGAGACACTACAGAAATCTAAATGAATTCAGCGCTTTCGTCTGCAAAATAACAAAATATCTCTTTCTTGGAGAGACATATAAACATTACACATGTTGTTTAGATATGTGCGCTACAATCTGTGGTACTATAATATTTACAGAACAGAACGTGTGCGTTCTCACTTCTCGGCAAACGTGAAAAGTCAATCTTTGAATCGGGAGGGCGCACCTTATCTACGCTTATAAGAGTATACATACACATCACAGCACACTCACATAGAGTGTTTCAACAATGAATATCACCACGAGAATAAATATACACGGAAATATGATCAAAAATGATTTTCGAATATTTTTTTTATTTTTTGTTTTTCCCTGTGCGAGTATCAGCAGATTTATAAGTAACAGCCATTGACGAGAATCAAAAAATAAGGAAACGACTACAAAATACATGGTTCAGATAATTTCGAATTCGGTCCACTTCACCGAGTATGTTTGTTCTGATTATGGCATTCGTTATATCTCACTCTGTAGATATAATATACGGATGTTCAGGGGCGAAGTGGCCCACCGGGATACCGGGAAAAATCCTAGTGGCCTGGAAGATAAATGGCCCGTTAACCTGAAGTATAGAAGTATAAATAGAGAAAAAATCATGAAAATAGTGTAGAGTAACGTGAGGAGTTTATTTGTCTATACACGAAAATAAAATCATATTAACAATTTAATTAATAATCATTTTTATATTATTTTTGATATTTTGAACTATGATAAGCGATGGCTATTCGATATGAATTTTCCGTGACCTGTACATAGTATATAAAATATACCCACGTTGGTATAGTATACACCATCTATTTTTATAACTTTCGCCGAAGTTCTGCAACACTATATAATACCTAATTGCCTCGCAACTATCGAGTTAAATATACATTTTCCCATATTTTGTCATCAGAGTACCAATCTATTTACAAAATATAGTATAATGGGCTATTGGGAGTACCTTTATACTACATTATTTATATTTCATACGATTTAAACATTTTTGTTAATTATATTCATTTCAATATTAAATATTTTCCAGTTTTCCTCGAAATAAGTAATGATAAGAAAAGGAAAGACGGTTTTGAAAAAAAGAGAGAAAAATAAGTAAAAAGTTATTTATGTTAATTTGAAAACAATGTATGATATTAAATTCATATTATGCAAAAGAAATTTACCTAAACTTTTAACGAATACTGAAATTATCTCGGTTATAATGATTTATCATTTAAAACAGATGATATTATTAACATATATTATGTAAAAACATTTTAAAATTAATACATTTTGGTTAAGTATCTATCTTAGATTTTATATTTAAATTTGTTTTCAACAGTTTTATCAATAAAATACATAGGTACCTATGCAATGAACTTTGATAGTTGTTATGTACTTAATATATAAAATTAAATACAAAATTAATTACATATATAAATAAAATAAAGTTTCTATTCAAGAAATGAAAAAATTGAATAGCCTGGAGGAAATTTATATTCCTGATTTTAATTTTTTTGTAACTCCACCCCTGCAGATATTATATAAACGACAATAATATGTACTGTAGTTGTAACGCAGTGTCCCGTCACTCAATCGTCAAAAACTTTAAACTATGCCAAACTTGTCTACAAGTTCGTTACCTGCACAACGTTATAATATTATTATAATGGATACTGCAGCTGCGACGTGATGGCGATGATGGAAGGTGTGTGTGTGTTCACCCCATAGATTCACCACGACGACACCATGCACATGCAAATTTGGGCCCGGGGTGGTGTAATCGGAGCGCGTTATTAATATCGAGCTGTACTGGCAAGAATGTATACTGTAAAATCTGCAGCCGCGTTTCGATGGAGAAGCTGCCCCGATATTGTTATAATGCAACATGAAATTCGCGTCGCCATAAATAACACGGCCCCTACGACGACAATAAACCGTTTATATTCTCCATCGTTGAATAGTGTCGGTAAAACGCGCACCCCGAGCTGTCGACAGGAATCGACCTGGAAATATTCGGCTAAAGGACTACCGTGTGATGTATGGTATAATATCGAGCTGAAACGACTATAAACTAGAGGTGCTCTTTCGTTCGCAAACGTAGTTTATTTTTCGTGCGTTCGTAGTAATATATTATTATATTAAGTATATACACTTTTTCTTTTAACGTCGGCGAATCGACTGAACGACGGCTGTTTTTATTCACCCTGTTTACTTTTAATAGGTGGGTCTTAATAAATATAATATTATATGCGACGTAGTTAAACATACACATGAGTTAAATATCCTCTTGGATTGAGTAAACAAACCGAAAATTCCGATGTTTTATACATTTTTCCCGTCTGCAGCCCGTCCACGTTTTACCGTATACTATGTCCTGCATTAAATTATTGCTAAGACGTTTCTTAAATAAATAATAACAAAAATAACCGACATCTAGAAATATATAATATAAACAAAACTTATACTATCTGCAGATAATATAATTCACATGTATACGACCATGTCAATATTAAAAAAAAAAAAAAACATTCACGAACAAAACATGACATATCTACTTTCTACCTATATGGAGCTATATTTTTTTTAAATAAAAAATAATATTAATAAACATTTAATAAGCTGAGTATATTAAAATTTGGTGTTTATTTAAATGCAAAATGTTATCTGTTCTGTATTCTATACTTAAAGAAGGGATTTATTAAATTGATAATTCAAATAAAGTTTTAAAATAACATCATGAAAGTTTCATGTACAGAATAAATGAAAATAAAGTTTGAAATACATAGTAAAAACAATCGTTAAACTATCTAAACTAAAACTCAATGCACTTTTAATTATTTACGACGAAGTCATAAATATATTTTATAGTTTACGTAGGTACCTACTATTTATTCTATAGCCCATTATTTTCTTTAATTTGTGTACAATGTACTTGATTACTTGCAAATAATAAAACGTTTGGATTATTCTGAATCTTAAATACGCAATGAATCTTATTTATTCATGAACTAGAAAAACTGACATCAATTATGCATTATATTGTGTTGTACTTGAGTCTTATCCTAAGATCATGCAAAAGTCACTTTCAACACAGCAAAAAATAATAAGCGTAATAATTCGAATATCGACTTGCAAATTTAATATTTGATTTTCTTGGAAAGTTTTTGAATAAAATCCATCATATACCCTTTTATAATATGTATATACTGTTTATATAGTCTGTTAACATGCGTTTGGACACACGTAGAGCTTAATCAAATGTTTACCTATAAAAGTATGCAATGTATCGCAAAATCAAATTTGAAGACAATAAGTATAATTTCAAACAAACAATAATTATTATCCATTTTCCACAAATCATTTCATTATAGTTTTGTGTTGACTATTTTGTGTTGTATTTTTCCATCAGATTACCAATGTAAAGTTAATAAGTTGTTCAATTTGTAAGAAAATATCACAGAATGAATTGATAAAATCTAGTTTCCAATATATATTGTTGAGACACAATTTCCAAACATTTAAACTAAAATCAAAAAAGCGTCCTCGGAAATCGAAATCGATAAAAATCAGTGGCGCCGTATGAACTAGACACTCGGTCGACGAATAGGGATTAAAAGAAAATAAAGTAAATAAGTATTAATGCAAAGCATTATTTCCCTGTATCCTTGGCATATTCTCTGCAAAAAACGAATCAACTGAAATCGAATAGATCAAAGAAACTAAAACAAACTAATAAATAATAATCATTGTAATTATTTTCATGGTATTTCCCGCATTTTAGTTCCGGATGAACACGACTAAATCCCATTAAATAATACGAATTGAAGTGACCGTAATATGATATGGCTTTTACCATAGTTTAGAATAAACCTTCCGGAGTAGTGGCGACATACACACGATGGTGATGATTGCAAACGAAGGATAACCAATCATAAGACCCCAAATCTGTTTACAATATAATTATTATATATTTATATCTGTCAGTGCAGAAGATTTTGAATTTGAACGTATCCATTGACGAGGTGCTTAATACATAATCATGTGTGGTCGTTTAAGATGTCCCGCTGGGAATAAGTAGATGGAGTTTTAAAGAACGCGTAACACAATATATAATACGAGGAATTGAATGGCATTGAATTTCCGAAAAACTGATCGAATCCCAAACGACCGGTCGGTTATCCAATAATTTGTCCATGATCATTAATTCTAAACGCCTTTTATCGGCCGTATTGGTCACGGGCATACGATTCGTAACATTGGTGACGGGGGCCTCGGTTAATTCCTGCAGCATATTACATTATACACACACATACAAATGCCACACCTAAACACGAAAATGATAATATTGTAACCAAATTAATTAAATCCTATACACATAAAAAATAACTGCCGGCGCCTTTCGATTATCTTCGGTCACCGTACGTCTGCAAGCGTATAATATAATATTTGTATAAATTTCGATCTCTGTATACAATAATATACCATCATAATAATATATCTTGTACAGCCGGCTGGAGTCAACACAGTTGTCCTTCTCAGAGGACAAAACTTCACAATATTCAATTTTAGTTTGTTTTTTTCTCCTACGAGCACTTCGATTTATGTGCTGCCGGACAGAGATCATATATCGTACGATACAGACGATGACACTGAATAAAAATACACACATACAAACATATACCTGATGCGGCTTATAATGATTTCACCATTAATAATAATATTTTACCCCGCATCGATCTCCCGTAGGGAATTCATATTAGGCCTAAACGAACGCGCACGTATTATTATAAGTACCTGTATACTACTATATAGGTTCTTATAATAACATACGCTCATAATATTATATAGGAATTTATGGGCTACATGAACCAACCTCGTCGCGGTCCTGCGGGTAAAATGTTCACCGGCGACCTGGATATAATATAGAATCCACTCGAGCGCAAGATGAAATAATAATAATTATTAGAAAACACGTATTTCATGATATGGGTGATATTATTATAATATTATAGTGTCGTAGTGGAGATCGCAGTTGTCAGAAAAATACGATCAATCCTACACTACAATAATATTATGCCTGTTACATTAGATTTTGTGAGTGAGAATGAGCGTTTCGCCATCGATGTGGTACGTTAAACAAACAGAGGAAAGGTGGTTGTTGGTGAACTATAATACTATTAATACTATATGGTAGTGTTTCAATAAATTTACGAGCATTTAAACAAATGTTGAATGTTTTTAGACGCAGACCCTAATCAAATAGTTCTACATTTTCAAAACGTAATAATTACTAATTATTTAAAGAAAAAGACTAATTTAGTTCCAAGTTTGAAATAATAATATAAAATAATATATACCTAATGATTTTTTTTAGAATATTAGTACTTGAAATATGTTTAATGTATCAGAAATATGAACATTTTATTTTAAAATTACCCAATTCTTATAATATACGATTATGCTCTGTGTAATGTGTGGTAGTGTGTATAATTAGTACATATGTATCATATATATATATATATATATATATATATGCGTACGCTTATTTTTATTAATAAATACAAGATAACTGTTAAATTTATTTTAGAAAAATTATAAAAATAATTTTATAATAACTTCATATTAAATAAAAAGTCAACAAACTTTGTATAAACATGCTCTTAATAAAGATACATTTGTATATTTTTTTTATGGACGAGTAAGTAAAGAGTATTTGGCATCTCTAATGAAAAAAATACGCTTATTTAAAATCTAGAATATAGTGTTTGTAATCGACCAGTTTTTACGTCGTCAAAAGTAAAAAATTTTTGGCAACCAAATTGATTCATATAATGTATATTAATGTGGAAACGTGGTGGTACGTAAATACTCTAAATTGTCAGTAAAAAGTCTCCGAGGAAAAAATTGGCCGTACACTCACATAATATGACGTGCAGGTGACATTTCTCCTTGTTTATGTAATATAGATATTTTTACATAATACTATAGTCTATAGAATATAGATAATCTCATCAGGCAGGTATAAAAATAATTCATTTTTAATATGACACGTAAGTTCATATGTGATATTGAAAAATCAACTGGTTAAAATGCATAACTAAAATCCTGAATAGACGCAAATTATAACGGTCACTATTCACAATGTGTGTAATCTTCGCGTGATAATACCTCCTATTTACACTCACAAATTTGTTTCGATGCAATTTTGAACATAGCCAAACCGTGTCATTAGAAAGTTCACCGATGGATGACACAAACGAAGCCGGTCGAGGAAGGGACGGGCTAAAAAATATATTACAAACGTGCGTAAAAACGCACGTTTTGCCTATAATTATTATTAGCCTGTCGTATAGTATTATATTATAATCGTGTGTGTGTGTGTGTATGATTTCGATGGTACGTCAAGGCGTGCCCGAAAACGGATACAATGAAAATAAAAATAAAATATATATACAAATGTGTATAATAATGAAGCCACTCCACCCCGATAAAAAAATGCGCGATAGGCTATTGCGGTTCGAAAATCCTCTATGTGTGTATAAGTGTGTGTGTGGGTGTGTATGCGTGCAAGAAAGTACAGTATACACACTTTTAGGTTATACAAGTTGAATGCACATCATATAACGACCTTATAATGTTTTTAATGTCAGCGTACGTCCGTCTGATCATTCTTCGCGTTAATTCGCATTTGACGTTATCGACTTAAATTATATCGTAGTAATATTATGATATGTATGTACATTGATGGTTTTGTCAATAGCTATAATCGTTTGTTACCCGTTGCAGGGAATCATTCGATTTTCATAGCGACATAACATATTTTATCTAATTCGAATTAGAAATTATCTATATACTCGTAATATTCTATTATGCATTGCTATTTTGTTTTCGTTTTTAAGCATCATTTATATAAACATTAATATTATAACTTTGATATACATATTAATTTATTATATAATAACGATGCTACGCCGATTCGTTGGAAAACTATTGGCTTCAAAGGTATTGTACGAGCTACACGGAATATACAATATTACACTGTATAGAATAAGAAAATGATATACTTTGTCAGTAAAGCTATATTTCTATTTGATTTTACCTAACTATATTTAACTACCTAATAATAGTATTGTTTCAAAATTTATCAAAGTACTCTATATACTATGGCTTTATTGTTAAAGTTGCGCCTTCTTGTGAGACGTTCAAGCGAAAAGGATCTTAATTTAATAATATGCTACAGGTTAGACATACACAAACAATACTAAAAATAAAAAATAAGCAATACTTTAAACACAAATTGATAGGACAGTTCCTATTTTATTAGAAACGAAACAATTACAAATTCTTGTTTATCTACCGTAATAATAACGCGCTTTGTAATGTATTTCAGAAGTACCTATTTAACGTCTAGATACCTGTAAACATGCTAACCGTTCATAATTTAAGGCATGCAATGTCCAATAAAATGACCAACATAGCTACACAAAGGTAAAATTGTACATTATTTCTTTTTCTCTCTATCTCTGTCATTCGATTATATATAATAATTTGAAGCTAATTAAAATGAATGTGCTTCGCTCATTTTTATAATTTCTTTTTAATTTGTACGTGGGTATAAATAATTAATCGTGCTATATTAAAATCTATTTGACGTCATAAGGCGATAAAAAGTCCAATGATTACAAGGTAGTCAAGAAAGTTTAAAAAAAGATTAACGATTATTTTTGAAAAAATTTCATGAGTTCAATCATTTTATTTATTGATACAATTACTCGATATTTCAATTATATTATTTTAATGAATATTGATGTCATGATTACTTTACATTATATTTTTAATATACGTTCTTACAATAACAGAGAAGCAAAATTAACTTGTTTATTTTTACTAAATACAGACGGACAGCTTTAAAAACTTACACAGTTACACATTTGAGTTCTCTGGTTACAATCACTAATCAGGTACGAACGTCGAACAGTGGTATTCTTACCTAAACATAGGTAAGACATAAGTTTTCAACAGATTGTTCGCCATACCCACCGTATCAGTCGGCGGACATTTATCGCTCACCACACAATTAACTCCGCCGTACATAATATATAATATAGTATACGTTTTTGGGTCATTGACGTCTGAATTAAAAACACGATCTTGTCTATAATATTAGGCCAGAGCAGCGATCGCGGAATGAGCTTCCAAACGTAGCTACCATATAATTCAATTTCGAATTTACGAAAAGGTAATATTTTTCACCGGATCCACTCAGCTAAAGGTACATATTTATATTATTTTATTGTATATACTATACATGGATTTAAATCGTATGACATTGAAGTTCCGAATGCGATAATAGATCACGTAACTAAACGGGTGGTATACACTGACAGGGCTCATTGAAATGGCTGCACAGTGAATAAAAATATTGTACTACACAATTGATACCAATATATTATATATAATATAAAACCGAGTATGTATGATATATATATATATAGAGTAGGACACCGTGCACGGATGGCTTATTGGAAAACACGGAGCAACAGCCCACGCTGCATACGTAATTATATAGTATGGTCGCACGAATTATTATTATTTTTTTTTTTTTTTTATCGAATTTATCTCATCGAACGAATATTACTATAATAATTTGTAGTACAATATACCTACTTATAATACACAAGAAATAATGATAATATTGTTATTTATGAGTTTATAACGTCGTTAATAAAATCGATTCAGTGACATGATGGTTTTTTTTTTTTTTTTTGAAAAATGTTTCTATAAAATCTCAATTGCCGATAGATACTGGATATTGACACCAACAAACTTATGTAGAATGAATATATATAAAAAATATAATTTGCTTGAGAAACATTTAAAGCCAGTCACCTACCGCACGTTGCCTCACGTGTAGCACAAAAACGTCACACAGTATCTACCTAATTTATTATACAGATCGTGTTAAGTCTGTACACAAGAATAACCAATAAATATATTATTTGGATAAATATAAATCTTGAATAAAGATATCTAAAAAATAATTTATACTTGTAATAATATATATTCAAAAATTAAATAAATTCTATATTAATAGTATTTTATATACGGTGAAATCAATAAATAGTTCTAAAACAATTAAATATGTAATAAGTTTAATACAATTACATGTATAGTATTAAGCATTATTATAATATTAGTTATTAGTTGGTACTCGTGATAAGGAAGTTATAAGGTTACGTACAACTTTTAATCTCATTAAATTGTAAATTTCATTAAATAGAATATTAATTATTTAATATTATCCAATTTAAATTTTCAGTAAAAAAAATTAATTTTTATAGTAAATATAATTTTTTCTTATAAACCAATTATTTGAAGGTACTTAATGAGTATTTATAAATATATTAAATTAATTATAATAATAATAATACATATAATATATATATTACTAATAAAAATCAATAAAATATAATATAACTTTCCATAAAAATCAAAGAATAATAATATGTCGTTTGTGAAAAGTGAAACATCTGAATATTATATTTTTATTTTAATATGTTTTTTCTAAATATTTAATTTTTGGATATTAGTTACTGCTCTGAAATGTTTTTAACAGATCTTTAATATATTACTTTGCAGTGGTTTATATTGCACGATTTAATAATTAGATACGTTTAACTGTGTGACGCTTCCGCGTTTTTACATGCGCGTGAACCTCGTTGCGCTCCGTCGATTGTTGCACGCATATCAATTTGTTCATAAAAATACTACAAGAATTACACCTAAAGCTATAAAACTAATTAACACAAATCTCGAAAACGACATCACAATCATGATATAGTCTTAGAAAGTCACTGTTAGGTACTTAAACATTAAACAAACAAATAAATAAATAAAACATAATCGTCGCATTACCCAACATAATTTAATCGAAAATTTGTAATAAATTCTACTTTATAAGGTTATTACTTGTTGAACTAAAAAAAATAATTAAAATTGGTTCTATCAAAAGTAAGTGAATCCATACAAATTGTTATTTCTTTTGTTTTGTTTGTAATATGAAAAATATTCATTACGTTTAGAGAAGTTATTATCCGGCTGTAGTCATACATAAGTGTGTGTATGTGTGTGTGTGTGTGTGTGTGTGTGTGTAATATTAATTCCCACTGATATATTTTATTTTTTTGTTTTGTACTTTATAGTTTATAATTTAATATCGATCAAGCCGTTATTATTAATATAATTTATCATTAAATTATATATTATTTTTTTTTTTTTTTTTTTAAAGGAAAGAGAATAGCTAGTAACTATATTATTTTATATTCATATAAGCATAAAAACAAATAAATTCATAACATTATATTAATAAATTATGTAATAAAATACTTGCGCACGTCACAAAATAATATCTAGATTATAATTGTGAATATTTCTGAAATTCAACGAAATAATAACATTAAACAATGTTTAATCATAAACTGATTGTTTGTTTACGGCATTCATCTCCTGCATGAAATACTATGTGTCAATTATTTCTGAATATTAAACAAAAATAATAATTTCTCATAATAAATTGAAATTATTATATTAATCATAATGGTACTAGCTAAAATACACGTAGTGAATTTTAATTCACCAAAACGTGGTTCTCGTATACCTATGGCTCCCTAAACATACGATTACACCTACACAATCAGAGCAGTTTCTTGTTTTCCGTTTTGTGTCCTTAATTGAAACCAAACTGAACACGTATCTTATTATTTCCAAACGTCGTCGTCCCAAAGATTATCCATAATTTAATGTTATACACGCGGTTGGTTGGCAGAGTATAATACATGCATGTGTATATAATATATTATATATGATCAATTCCAAAGACGGTTTGAATGCACCACAGCACATCAATTTTGGAAATATGTTTTTCGATTTCGATTCGGTGTTAGTTTGGAATTTTAATGTCACGTACATGTGCGATGAAAAGTAAAAACTATTGCAATAAACAACCGCTTTATTTTTTTTATTTTAGATAGCTTGGAACCCATGAGATTTTTTTTTTATTTTCTTTGTGATATATCCTTGTACGTTATGTTACACTGTTGACATTGCGGGCCCGGTCGAATCTTTTGCAACTAATCACATTCACTATCATACATGACAAAAGTTTTACGGTGATCCGTTTTTATATTGATATAGGCTGATTTTGTTTCGTTACGGAGACTGTATTCACTCATGGACTAGGACCGACCGAGCGCGCGCGCGTTTATCGTGTGATTTTTAAAATTAAAAAGAACGCCGTTTTTATTGTTCTGGCCGAGGCCGTCAAAACCCAGATGCCGGTTGACGACATATTTGATGGGCTTAATTTTACGACCACTTGAGTCAATTAAGCTTGTATGGCTACGGTTATTTTGGCAGAGCTACAGTCGTGTTTTATGTCCTCTGGAATCGAAGGGTCCTCTATACGCGTATACTGTCCATATACATATATATATATATATATTTAAAAGATCCGACGACAATACAGACCGATATATATAATATGCGCACGCAGTACACCATAAAAACTAAGTTTTATATTTTTTCATCAGTTATTTTATTATTGCGTACGGTGAACCTTTCAATTCGCTCTGGCATGTACGCGCAGTTCAAAGCACTAAAAAAACGTCCAAATATTAATTTCGTTTATTTTTCCCATAAAAATTAGAAAATAATTTTACATCATGGTTGTAAAACAAGAAATAAATATATTTTCGTCGTTAACAAGTATAATAATGCGCACACGTACAGTATGTGAGTTATTGTAAGATTTTTAGCGCTCTTCGTATTTTATTATTACTTATTCTTTTTTTCAGGTATTGGGTTATTGTTATTTAAATTCATATACGCTCGTAAAACTCGTCCATAAACTGTATTCACCTTTGCGGATATAGGTACATTTATTATAAAATATCATATAGTCGATTTAAGCGCTACAAATCATTTTTGAAACGTACAGTAAAAAAAAAAAAAAATCATAACGGGTGTATATAGAAACTACTGTCGTTCACAATTATTCTCTATAGCCGATAAATTCAAGTAACAGAATTATGATACATGTAGTACAAAACGATGAAATGAATTGCAATAAGTACATTGTATCAAACATTAGTCGTAAAATTATCTTTACTTTTAAAAAAAACTGCGAAAAAATTATAGTTATCGCAATATTTTAAATATGGACATAGATTTCCCAGATCTTTCTTTATGATCTTAAAACTTACAATAAACATAACATTAAATTTACTGAAAAAAAATTTCACCTATTCAACACATAAGTACGCAGCTAACCATACATTTTTTAAATAATAGTAATAAATAAAAATTGATAACCTTATTTGTATGTAATAAGCCAATAAGCCAAATAATTAAAAACAATGTCGATATAATTATATCAAATTGAGAATACTTAGTAGTAAGTACCTATAGGTAGGTCATATTATATTAAATATATAAATTTAAGTGTTAGGTTTGTTTGTTTGTTTTTTTACCGGTAGTACTACATAATCTGTATGTACTTTTACAAAATACTTCTGCGATATTATTATAGTAAATATATAATATTACGTGATAATATTATCATTATGTATATTAATTATTCGCGGACGTTTTTAAGTGTTTTAACGTGTCAAGGACACGACAAGTACTACTTTTGCCGTTGCCGTTATAATGCCTTGAAGAAAAAAAATGCCTATGTACAATTATTTGATAAGAAAACGATAATATGAAACGTGATGAGATGAAGCGAGGGGGAAGAAGCAATAACGTGGCACCACGCGGCAAACACGAGTCGAACACTGTATAATATAGTTAACATTAAAATAACATATCAACACTGTATAATTTATATAGGATATAGTGCGTATAAATCATTATTATTTTACTCATATCATTTATGAATCGTTAACAGGTATGACAATATTATTATTACGTGGCCGTCATTGCAAAATATAGACCAGAAAACAGTCACAAATTTCTGTTTTATTTTTTCTTCAGATGACGTACATTTATAACTACGTGTACACTGTATATACCACGTGCTATTGCGCAAACTTCTCTGGCTTCAACTCAATCGGCTTTAATAGAATTTTTATTCAAATCTCAACTTTACATTGGTAATTTCAGATCGCGTTCGAATATTCCGTAATTTACTGGTCGATGAACTTTTTTTTTTATATAATATCGATGACATACCTTGATAAAAAATATCTACAAGCAATTGTATTAGATTCATCAACCTCTATTCCATATTTCAATTTTTTAGAAATATAATGCTCATTTAATAATAATTTTAGTAAAAAATGCAATGGTTTAAACCTAAATTTCCCTTTCCATTTGAATGTTTTTAACATTCAAGGTACAACAAAAGTACCGAATTGGCATAAAAAAATAAAAATTTAAGTTAATTCCGGCAATAAGACACAAGTCATAACATTTAAAATTTGAATTAAAAATTCTTACTAATTGAGAACTAATTTTCTAAAAAATGTTAAGAATTTTGATTTTGGATGTGACATTGACATTGAGTGACATTTGAGCGCATATGCCATATACGCTATTTAAGTAGGCACAATGGTGGAATTTTTCCCTTGGTATTATTCGAATGGCAAACAATCATTTTATCCTATGCAATACCAAAATATTATAAAATATAGAAAGGTTCTGGTCTACATCGCGATTATTAAAATATGAATATAGTTGACAGGATAGTGTGCCCATAAAGTACAATATAAACTGAACAACGTCAGATACCAGCGTCAGATATTTGTTACTTGATTTATTCGTTTGCCTTAACGGTTATCCAGGCCTGTGCGTTCTGAATATTAAATCCACCAAAATAATATGCATAATTCGAAGCTAGCTTGAGTTAAAAATAGGCACGTTAATGGATCGCGGGTAACCATAAAAATGCAAAATATCGTGCAGCAAGCAGGGGTTTAAAACCCGCCCGCCACCAAGCCGAACGGCGGAAAGAATAAAAAAACTTGTAGGTAATTGTGCAATGGAAAACGTGGTAGAAAATAATAACGAAACGGAACGAATAAAAAAAAATAGAATAAAAATTGAACGCGTGACCACGCATGAGCCAGACATCCGATCAAGGAATTGTTGTGTGTTGGACGCTTGCCAGGGACGAGGTCAACCGGTCGAGGAAGGGTTAGATTTTAAAATCATATTTTTTCCACCTAGACATCACTGTTGGTTAAGCGGATGTAATGTCAAAACTATTAGAAAAATTGTATGTCCAGCAAATAGATTATAAAAAAGAAGACTATTCACTTTTTCAAAAGTAACAGCCATTGTCCAACGTATTTTTATTATATAGTAAGAAACTTAAAAAAAAAAGAAATTTTCCAAACAAAAAAAATTATACATTTTAACACATCGCATATATTATTATACAGACCTTACAATGTATATTTTATAGCCATTATATTATATACCTTATATACATTTTTTTTTTAAATTCTGGTAATTATAATTAATTTCTTAAGGGGATTATAGAAAGGGTGTTTTCTATATTTGTCTAATACACGCGCAATATAAAATTATAGATGTGTTATATTTCCAACAACCGATTGATATAATGAAGTGATAAGAATTTTGAAAATAGATTTGAATGTTTCGTCAAGTCTACTTGTGATCGTTTTTACTACGTTTTTGATTTTATGCCTCAAAATCCTTAAAACATTATACTAAAAAATTGACATATTTCAATTTTTAGAAAAGTTAAAATCAAATAATCAAAAACTTGGTAAATGCGTTCTTGAATATACTTGTGAAAAATTCAAATTTGTTTTCAACATTCTTATAACTCCACCATATCAATTTGTACGTTGTAGTAGAACACGTCTATAATCCTATGTTGCGCGTGTATTTGACAAACATAGAAAATCACCACTTCCAATCCCATTAAATTCTATATAAAAAATCTACATATTTATATATTATTTATAATTAATTTAAAAATTGAATATCACTAACTTTTGATAATATTCAGCGTGATATTGGGGAGAATTGTAAAATACTAGGTTGAATATAATAATAAAAAATAGGTAACATACTGAAGGTATATTACAGATGCATCTATTGGTCATAAATCATAATGAATACGAGTAAATAATTTTAAATTATTACTTGTCTAAGAGAACTTTTCAGAACCGGAATTTATCCATAAAAAAGTTTTTGGTTTGATACATACTATATGAATATTTTCATATGATTGTAAAATATTTTTAAATTGAATGGTAACAAAGGTGGCAAACAAATCCTCATAGAATTAATTAATTAAAGTATGCATAAAACTAAAATTGGGATCATTAGTTTTAATTTTTTATATTTTTACTAAACAATTACAAAATAAGTATTCAAAAAACAAAAAAACATTGATACACTTTGCAAGTATTGTGTTCTCGAGTATACGGATCGTATAAAGTTATATAAGGTCGTGTAAAATCGAATTTACGTTTAGCGTGAATCCAAAATCCAAAGTAAAGTAACATTTCAATAAAATTATAATTATTATTTTGTAATCGCATGCATTGGTTCAATATTATTTCTATTCGTCTGTCCTGGTTTAAGAGTGTTGTAGATACCCACACATAATAATATTATTATTCAGTTTTACCGTTGTTTGCGTGATAATTCGTTGCTACGAAACAATAAAGTGTACATACTACATAGTATTATTACTATTATTACTATAACGTTGTCATATTATGTATTTTGTAGCAGGGAAATTTAGATTTCCATTTGGAATCCACGCGTTAGCAGACCAATACATACGTAGATGACCATCATTGTTAGTACCTACCTATATATGCATAACATACCTACGTATATAACGTGTCAATCGCCCTTTCCATTTATTACAACTCCATAACCACGCAGTACAATGTTTTTTCTAAGGGTGAATAATACGTACGATTTGCGAACGTTACGTATATAATACGTTTTTACAATAGTATATATTATAATATCTATCATGAGGGTTGTAATATTATATTTGTATGAGAATAAAATCATTTAGCGTTGGTTCCCGGGTCGTTAGGGATATGCACAACAGCAAAATATAAGCAGGTAAGGTACTCCTCCCCGTTTAATTAAGCTAAGAGACTTTGGTATAATTTCGGACTTGCCAGCGATATATTTCAATAAATTGTAATGCGATATAACATTGTGTACACACTACATACACACACACGCGCGGCGCAAGCGTGCGCGTGCGTATATATATACATTACAATGATGTACAAATCGCCGTTGTAAGCATGTGTAATGTGTGTGCACAACATAGTGTTGTATGCACTCATTGCACATGACGGGTGTAGAGTAAAAAATAATAATAATAAACCGTTTTTCTAAACCGATGTGGCTTTTATCAAAACCGTACGATCACCATCGCCCAAAGCATTGCGCGTGACTACACACAATCGGGCCGCACAAACAATTTTCTCATTCGAAATTTGTTTTTTTGTTATTACATAAATATACGAGTATATAATTATGTACATTTTATTTTATTTTTTATTTTTTTTGTTTTGTGTTTTAATTCGCTGGCGAATGCTTTGCAGACGACTGAACTTCGAATACGTTTTCCCCGATTAATATTTTCCGTTAACGTACAAATTTTAGTCAGGTAGTCGATTCACATGTTTTAGTACATTAATAAGTAAAGCATCGTTGCATTACATGCTACACGATTATGTCATTCGACTGAGTGGAAATAAATTATATTTTATATATTATTTATTATATTTTATAAAATGTAAATATACATAAATTATATACACAGCGTAAACTAAACATTTTATTTATTTTTCTCTTTATGATACACTTCAAAGCATGACTCTGTGAAGTAATTAACTGTATCAAAAACAGTATATAATGATGCATATTATGATCGATTTTGTTTTACGTAAAATGCAAAATTACTACTTTTTAATATGATAATTAAAAAAAAATAGTTTGTTTTTTCTTAATGTTATTTTATATTATTCTCGTCTATCTTATAACTCTAGAGATATTTAACTTTTATACTATACCTTGAAAAATCTAAAACAAAATATATCAGTCAATTAACTGGTTTATTAGATACAAGTAAACATTTTTGATTAATAATATTGTATATTTTGTAAGTTTAGTTGTACCTAAATGTATACATCAATCTAAACAATATTATACTTTAATGTACCTATGTTTGTAATAGTATAGTCTATAATAGATAAAAATATAGCTAAGCTTATTAATATAATAACATTATCACATGCGTACTAAGATTTAATTTTAATTTTAAGCTCGACGTCAATTATTATTCAAAATTATTTTTTCAGGAGTTTAATTTAAGTTTATTCTGTTAATAAACGGCCAAGAACTCGTTAATTTGCTAAAAGGTCTTGAAAAGACGCCAAGTATAATTTTCTAGTAGCAATTTTTTGTTTACTATTCTTATTATTATTTAAGTAGTTTAAAAGAAAAAATCTAAAAATCTAGTATTATTATTCCGGAAGTACTGACGATTAATAAAAATAAATTACATAAATAAATTAAAAATAGTCTCTCTTACCCGGGAGGTAATTACGGTGTTGATCATATTAATAGTGGCATAATAACTCTATTTGGCTGCTCGTCACACGGTATTCTTCGACTAATGATTCCAGTGACTTAAAATAATACGAAACGTATACTTATATGCATTTAAAGAGGACAGGAAAGATAGACGAGATAACAATAAAAAACTCAAAAATAATTACACTAAATATTATTTATTATAATTACTTCTTAAGTTTCATGATTTTTGTAACTAGCAATATTACAGTAATTATTTATATTTTAAAATAGTATTGTATTAATTAGGTTAAAATTTTCGAATAGGTTTAACATGCATTCATAATTATTAGACCCAATTTAAAACCACCCGTACGTCCTTAAATATAAAATTTATTATTTCAATATAGCTATGTATATTATATACAAAAACAAATATTGATATACTCTAATAGATTCTATACAGAAAGAAGTTATGTTATAACAGATCTATATAATATAATTTAATTCGTACATTAATTTTTTTTAAATCTTATTTATAAGTCACGTTTGATGTTAAAAATTATTTAATTTTATCAAGTACGCGACTCATTAAAAATTATTTACGAGCATATATTTATTTAGATTCTTGCGAAAGTCCGAACAATATATTATAATAATAATTATACCATTCTAAAATTTCAACGTTAACATTTTCAATAGACGTTTTTTTTATTTTTGGAACAGTTCCCCACACTATATATTATGCACTAAGGTGCCTACTTTCCCCCATGCGAATTAAAACCATTAAAGTTGCCTAATCTTCAAAGTATAACAACATAATTATTAAAATACCTCAGATAATGTCATGCGCTCATGTCGTAATATTATTTTCATTTTCAGTGCGTTATCATATCCTGCAGCGATCACGCATAAACTTCGAAATGACAATAATAATAATTATAATCAGTATATAATCGTTATTTTACCATATGAACTTAGTCGCAATAACATTTGTATTTTCGTGTATATGACGTGTTTGCGCGAACTCAAGGGTCTCGTATAAGATTGTTAGTAGTGGTTGGCGTATGTTCTATGACTTAACCAACCCCCAGGCACAACTTTATCGGTCTTAACGATGTTTGGTCAAAAGTGCTCATCAACCATATTTGCGTCGTCATTAGGCCCATCGACTAATACTATATACGTTTATGTACGCGCGCCTATGACTGCACTATACATGTACATAGTGTATCTAGAGAAATTTTTAATTAAATTTATTGTTTTTTCAAATTGTTCAATTCTCAATGTATATACATTAATCACTTTTTTAATTAATCACAATTGACTTCTCGTTTCAGTTAGTATAAATACATTAAAGAGAAAATATTCCTTGTTTTAGTACAAATTTATGTTGAGTATAGACTTGACCTCAAACACATACGTAGATCAAAACTACATACTAGTAACATAAAACAATACATTTGTATACCTACATCTCGCGACGAGTAAACTTAACGCGTAAAACATTCTCAGAAATATCAATGCGTAGGATAGTACCATGCCGCACTTTGGTTTTATGTCTTTCACAAGAGCGTACACAAAGTATATTATCATACGATCGTGATTTACAGTGTCGTTGTCGTTATGACACACCTAGGCAGAAAACTTTCTTAGAATATATGATATAAAATAGTTGATTCTTGATTTTTTTTTTTTTTTTTTAATTGAACTTAAGCCCGGCAACTAAGGCCATTAGCTATTTGTAGGGGTTATTAACTTTGGTAAGGGGTAAGGTTGGTACGGTAGGTTGTATTTTATGATTGTTACGGTTGATAGCAAACACGTGTATGTGTGGTAAGGTTTTTAACCACTATGATCCTGAGTGGTCACCCATCCGGGAGCTAGTAGTTGTGGTCGTTACTTACTCTTAGCCGCATTCTGCGACTGGTAGCAGCCAACGCACCACACCAAGCCACTGATTCTTAATTATTTTTAGTATTATTACAATATACGTTGTCTTACTATATACCTATATCATATACGTTTAAATAAAAGTATCTCTATCCAACCATCATCAATACAGTAACATATTTGAAATTCGACCAATAAAGGTGCAATTAAGAAATATATAACTTTTGATATAAAGAACTTAATTACAACACTTAAATCAATTTCCCAAATTGTTTTAACAATAATATTAATTTTTTTTTAACTTCATACTAATTTATCGATTACATTAAAATTAAATCTATAAAAATAAACACATAAAAACAAAAATTTAACTTTACAGAGTATTTCTAGCTTAAAATATTTGGATAGGCCCTTATTGTAGACACTGGACAGTTTTGGCCCAGGATAAAGGGAGCCAATTTTTATCTTTTTGATATAATACTTTTCAAAAAAAGTCTACTTTTAAAAAAAATGTATAAAAATAAAGCATAATTTTAATTACTATTATTTTTAATTATAATTTATAGTAACTTAAAATAATTTAATAAAACTCATATAACAATAAAATAGTTATCAATTAATAAATTGCTGAAAGAGCATTATTCGTCTATTCTTGTTTTTACAAACTCGTCAATCATACTATTAAAATCATATTTTATCAATAGACTATTAATTTCTTTTTCAATTGATAATATTGCTGTATAATGAAGACACTCGTTGTTTGTTGATCTCAACTCTCAAAAAATGTTATGATTCTACGCATTGTTAAAATACTCCACTGCTCTACATTTTGAAATTACCCGAACTTTAGCAATTCATTTTCACATTTAATACTAATTCAAACTTTTAAGTTCCTTATATAATAATTTTTTTATTATTATTATTATTAATTTTTACTGTGATTTTATTTGTTCTATTATAGTTTATATTCACCATGATAAAAATATATCGTATATATAACTATCCTAAATACCATATATTTGTTGTATTTATAAACTATCAAGTGTTGTACTTGTTCTACACCATAAACACGCCACTGACAAAGGGAAAAAATCCATACATATCCGCTTTTTAAGTACTACTTTAATACACTATTGTATTAACGCGAATATACCAATCGCATAATAGTGAAGAATTTTTTACTCTAAGATTTTGGCTTTCAAACATGCTAATTTGATACACTGAACGAACCAAAATAAATACACTAATCTAGAGGTTCATCACTCATATCTCATCCATTTTAGCCACCCTGACTGTTCGCAAATAATATGCTAGCTAGTAAATTAAATATATGATATTACTTTATAATAAATTCTAGAAATTTATACACGGGAAGCGCACTCCAACAGATTGATGATCATTATATTTCATTAAAAGGCGCTGAATTTCGAACAATAATACATATTTAGTAGGTGAGACAATTAAAATGGTAAATGTTGTCGCTAATCAATTCAAATGAGTGCTAAAATATAATTGCTTAAATTAAATGAATATATATTACGCTGAACATCGCCAGTGGTATTGGTGTGGCGGCAGTTATTGGTTTTTGACAATCAATAAACACATAAAATATTTACAATCGTGGCCTGAAGCACGACAGTTTGTGTGTTTCTATACCGCGGTATCCAAAAATAAAATAAAATAAAAATTATAAAAAAACGATTTTTGTACTTCAAATCTATTGCTGCCGTATAGCAGAAACATAACGATCGATGGTTCACTAGCTGATGAACAGTCGACTAAAACTGCGGCTCCAACGGAAAAGCATGTGCCAAAGGTAGGTTATTGATTTTTGTTTTAAAAAAAAAAGATCTTTTTTTACTTGTGTGTATGCAAATAACCTGTACAATGTACATTATAAACACTTATAGGCGACATTCTAGCCTTGCCTGGAGTCTATACAACATACCTATACAAACGTAAGTGTATGTATGATATGGTATACGATTATTGTACGATACATCATAATAATATGTACTTGTGTGTAGCCTCGAGCACTACGGCACGTACGTGGGCAAAGAGTGTTTTCACGTACGATAATATCATATTACAAACATTGCACTGCTACTTTTCTCCACGCGTGTACCTATGTATATTATATATATTTTTTACGTATATATAAACGACCCGCAATAAACAACGTTATTAAAATCATGTACTAATAAAATGAATATAAATCACGTGTGTGCGTACCGCCGCCCGCCGGTACAGCGTAAAATACTGTGAATTTATCGTTTTCCCGGCAGGACGAACCGTTTATTATCATTTATATTATTATTACTATTTTTAGCTACAGTATTAAAATAATGAGCCCCTCTCCTCCCTCTGATTTTTAATCGTCTGCAGTGGACGTCAGGGAACGACAACACGTCCGGAAAACTCCGTCGCCCGCCAAAAAGGTTTTTTAAAATATTACAACATTACACTATTTTTTACACGTCATGCAAATGTTATACTTTGTGACGTTATATTATATTTCACTAATTACGATTGTCGTTATTTTTCTAAGAAAAATGAACGCGACTGTATCGTTATTTTTTTCTTCTACCTACCATGCGATGTAATTTCTTAGGGTATAATTAAAAACTCGGCAAACGATATCTGTAAAAAAGTCAATATATGTTTATCTTAGTATAATATATACATAGGTATTTTATAATGTCAATTGACAAGAAACAAGTACTTGACCTACATGATGGTTTTTATTTTTTTTATGATAGCAAATGTCATGATACATAATTTACGTATTATCGGGTACGTTGACAAAATCGTATGATTAATAATAGTACCGACCGATTAGAGTTCATATTCAAAGTAAATAATTATGCTGTTGACTATTATAATACCTCAAACCAATTAGATTTGTAAGAATAAATAACAAATTAAAATATACTTTAATTTGGTATTGAGTAACAATAGTAAAGTTATATTATAATCAAATGTTTTTTTTTTTTTTTATCATTAAATATTATTTTGTTGGATTTCATTTTGGCGATAGTAATTTTAAACAAAACAAATAAAACAATTCATTTCTAATCATAACACACGGTTGTATAATTAAAACACTCGTAATAATAAATGTTGGTAATTAGTGAACGAAACTCGAAGCGACTGCGTCGAAAAACCACGTCCGCAAATTGCACAAACAATCACACTATAAACTTTTACGTTTCGCGTTATTATTATTATTATTATTTATTTTATTATGCCTAACCAGGCGTATTACATTATTATTATTATTATTATTATGTCTTCAGGTTAAAAACATCGACGGCAAATCACCGTTTAATTAACACTGCGATAATTTTTTTTTCTATTCTTAGAATAAAATTAGCATGGAAAAATTCTAGTAATCATTACTGCTATTGCAAAGCAATATCACCGACAAACTACTTTTTAACAGTATTCTCGGTAACTGCGTGTTTCAGAATAACAATTATTCGCGATAACAACTACACACTGCAAACAAACACATTATCTTTATTTTTAGCTGGTGTGTGAACGATATGACCGATTTCATAACATAATGTAATTAATTTTACTGGAATCGCTGCTACGAAAAAATAGATACCGAGTTACAACTCCTAAATACGAGGAAGAAAGAAAGAGAAAGATTAGTTATTGGCAATTATTTTATTTTTTTCTCGAGCTGATTTATACAAACTATCTACTTATCTAGGTATTGCGAGATACTATACGGACTACTTATAAAATGTTTGCATGATAGATTTACATAATTTTTATCTAAAAATACTGTAAATGAATGCACAATTTAACATACGATATGGGTAATAATATTAGTGTTCTCGCATTAATACAAACACTGACAACATTTCTTTCGTAATGTTACTACGAGACTGTTAGAGAATATTATATTATAACCTAAAGAGTGAATTAATAACTGATCAACATTTTGAGCTCATATAATAATATGTTATGTTTCGTGCATCGATAAGAACTAAAATTTAATTATGTTAACATAATTATAAACATACGATTTAACTGATTTAAGTTCAACATGTTATAATGTCAGTACTCAAAATACGGTTAGGTATATAAGCAATGCGTAAACATGACACAGATATTTAAAATGTTATCATTTCTAAATTTAAATTCATATTAGAAAGTCATTTCCAATCAGTTTTAAGTTAATCAGTCATTCACTGCATAATCACGAAACTCCAAACCAATAAATTGGTTTTTTGTTCATTATATATTAAGATAATAACATAAAAATCAAAACCAATTAAATTTTGATCCAACTATAATTAAAGCATTAAAAAAAAAAAAAAAACACAAGTTTATTAATATTTTCAAAATTTTTTCTGTGTATAGTTATAATAATAATAACTTAATGGCTTTTATTTTTTAATTTTTATACATGATTTCAACAATTTTTAATTATAATTTTTAAGTAATATTTGTACGATTCTATAGTTTATTAAATTGTTATAAAATCAATATAAATGCCTTCCAAAAGTTTTTAAAAATAGAAAATATCAACGCAACTGTTAGCAAGTTCAGTTTTGATAATTTTCTAATTAATCGACCTATGCTCAGAATCGATGTAGTTGAACAATTGAAATGTAATATAATAATTATAATAACATAGTTTATTGTTGTTTTTAAGTATAAAAACACCCACTCAACTAATATACTCAGCACTTTTTATCATTACGTATTATTATTGAATCTTTGACAAGTAAACATACACGTGTGCAATATTTTTTTTTTAAATGGGCCCGAAAAAAATCATAATCAGACAAAAAACAGACATGCGTGGTTATGTGCGTAATTAATACGATTTCGTTTTAGTATATACGTATTATTCATAGAGAAAAAAAAATTTCATTCGTTTAATGTGTGTTTTGACTTTTGATCACGTTTTATAGTACTCATATCAGTCATATCGGAATATTCAGATGTACTTCTTAGATTTTAATTTTGGTTTTTGATATTCCCAATAGCACCGAATAATACAAGACCTCCATCATCGAGGTCAATATATCGGATTCGGGCATTCGAACTGGGATGATAAATGATAAATGATCACATGATTTTTTTTAATATGGACATTAACTATCAATAATGATACGAAGCCTAGTAGGTCAATACCACACAGTTAAACCGAAGCCGTTCAGAAAATTCAGACGTTTCTGATAGTTAATTTGACCACAAAACGTGTGAAGCATAAGTACGATGTAGTATTCAATACACGTTTTGTAGAGTTTGATGGAATTCATCAGAATCTCTCGTTAAACCGTAAATCCGATTTTTGCCATTTATACCTAATAACGCTATCACCGTTCATTATAATATTATAATGACGATAATAATCATTATTATACGATGATAATAAAACATTAGTCATTTTAAAATATTCCTATTAATTGCATATAATAGGGTTATTGGAGATTAAAAGAAAAAAAACGATAGCAAAGACTTTTATCGTCCATCGGTTCAATTACAAAAATTCGTAGTAGACGAAAATAACTTTTATTGCGCGTCGACCCGACAAGAGCCTGTAATATATTATTATAAATTGCACGTACACCGAATACACACGCAACTCCATAACATTAAGTCCGCGCCGAACTCGGTGAGTTTACGAGCATAAACCAGTAAAAGTATGGCAACGAGTGGCAAACAACATGTAAACACACACACAAATACACATGCGCATACAAATACATGTGAACGTGTAGTAAACAAGCTGAATGGTGAAGAGAGAAAGGGGGGGGACGAAAGTTTTTATTTCAATTCCTTTTTCTTTTTTTCATCTGCCATTCCGCCTTTAGTGATGGGGAGAACGGACGAGGTTAGCCTGCCGATAACCAGAGTTTATTACACCGTCGCCGCCGACTGATAACACTTTTAACACGCGTTCTGTATGTTATTGTATATAATATATTTACAACATTATGACGCCCACTCGGTGATTGATTTTTTTCACAACATTTTACGCGCCGATTCACGTCTTCGAGGTACAGCCACAGGTCTTGCCAGTCGGACAGGTAAACCTCTATAATAATATTCCTGTATGAGGAAGATAGCTGGTATGGGCACAGTGCGTTATGAACACGACAGAACGGTCCGTACGGAAAACCGGGTCAAATGGCTCGTATTCGTGCTAGCTATAAGATAATATAATATCTGTATAAGTACATAACTTATATAGTCTAATAAGTAATAACTATTATATTATATGAACTTACGTCGCGCCGGTATCGAGATAAAATGCAAACATTTCATGTGTATAATAATATTGTGTGTTACACATTATGAGAAACGCGAGAAAGGATAAAGAAGAGGATTGAGAAGGATAGTGAAAAGGCTGAGCTAAATAGTAACTCTAATGCGATCAAGCACATTTATTCGTTCAATAAAATACCAGACTTTCAATTACATATATTTTTTTTTTTTTAAATAGGTACATTACTACCAATATATTATGCAAACATTTTAGTACTCTTAAGTATAATATTTTGAATGTTATCTTGAACTACTATATATTTTAAATTAAATGTCCACTCAATTGATAAACCATACATTTAAAAGTTTCAATATCACATGAAATCAAAAATTGATAAAATCTATCTACAGAAAAAAAAACAAAAATAAAATGTTGATGATTTGTTCCTTATTAACAATGAAAATTTAATTAATTCAGTAGTAATAAATAATCAAATATTTTTACTAAATGTATCAAAAATTATATTTTTATAGTCTTAATACCCAGATCTAGTTATATTTACCTTCAAAATGTTCGTCTTATTTAAGAGTTTATATTTAAATTGATTTGTTTTTGAATAAAAATTTATGAACTCGTTTTTAAAAATAAAACGTTCTCCTAAATTTATTTTTTAATTGTATGTAACTTGGTCAGAATATATATCTTTATAAAAAATAGTATGGTCACTTCCCATTGAATTGCTGTGTATTTAACTATTAAAATAATTAATAAAAACGTGGCTGGTCAATTTAAAGATCAAATTTGTTTTAAGTGTAGGACCAAAGGGCAAATTGGCTATGATTGTAAGTCCGAAAAAGCAAATATAACTTTTATAAGAATAGATCAACATCAAATAAAATACTGTACAAAATATGTACAAGTTAAGTTAAAGGAATAGTGTCGTTTGTCGTGAGAATTAATTGATTTCGATCGCTATTGATATACTGAATATGTTTTTAAACAGTTTGTTTTCCATAATAACTCATTCTCACTCATTCTCATAGATAAAGACATAGAGCACTCAAAAAGTTTCATTTAGCTACTACTCAGATAAAAAATTCAATACAAATGTTGTTTTTAGAATTTTCTACAAATATCTCAGAACATGGCTAATACCCATAACAATAACACGTGAAAGACTGGATTTTAAAACATTTTTATTTCTTAACAAAACACTTTTTATTCCTTCTTTGGATTTAAATATTATCTTATTATTTATTTTAGAATGTTTATATGTTGTACTATTATAGTTTTCATGTTATTTTTACAATGTTTGTCCTTACATTGTATATACTTTGTACTTATAAATTATAGTTGATTGTATTTCTTGCTTGAACTTTATAAAATGTTAAATTTAAATATTCAGAAAACCATTATAAAGTTTTTTTTTTTATATACATTTAAAGAAGAATGAAATGAAAGAAGAATAAGAATTTTAGTTACTTTGTTGTAATTCTTAATAATTTATTATTACATTTTCAAATGCCATGTTTTGGGCAAAAACGTATTTAACCTACTGGATTACTAATATTACAAATAGTAAAATAAATTATTTCAATATCAATATAATAATATAAACAAATCATAAAATTTACTAAATTATATAGTATAACAGATTGTTTTTACTCAGAATCGTTTTTCACATACAATGATTTATTAGTTGATTCAAATTTACACATTCATTAGTATTTCTGACGAGGTACACACAGCACTCACTGTACAACAGAGGGTCACCTACTTCTGCCCTTATTTTTTTTATACATTTTTAGGTTCCTCTAACTCGTTAGCGCATTACATCATATTTCTATGATCGTGTGACGACACAAATTGCATAGTCCACTCAGAATAAAAATGTGTTTATACCCTCATTTTATACACGTGGTTCCATCCGGCTAGCGATAAAGATTAAAGACTGTAATTATTACCGTGTCGTAATCATTTGTTGTTATTTTAATGATCGTGCGTTCTCATTTCAATGTAAGCGTATAGTGATTTACTCATCAAAAATTTAATACTTTAAAAGAAAAAAGACCCAATAGTCACCACAAAGTACCTATCTATAAACATACAAATATCCTTATCCAGATTCGTCGCGTTCATTTTTCTTTTTTGTGACGGAAAAGTTACAAATTAAATGGATGTTACATTTGTAAATTATAATACTGTGAAATTGAGTGTTTATTTCAAGTCTATAAATTCTGGTAATAAAAAACATAAAAAACCAAATCCGAATTTCATACAAGTGTTTCCACATTATTGGCACTATTTCATAACAAAGCATATAAGTTGTATAGCGCATCATATTTACATCCGCCTCTAAACGCGAGCCTGGCCCTCGATTACTCACGCACGCATATCCTTATCAATATTCAATGAACTCAAGTCCGTAGTATACACACTATACACCAAACGTGTAGAATATCGGCCAAATCTCCCGACGCCCCGGCGGTCAAGCGCACTGTCGTTGTGATACCACGCACAAGTGTGATGTGCCGTAGATCGTAACGCGTCGTATTATAATTTATAATAATATTATGCATTTCGTGACCGACCTGCGGGTTACATAACGACTCTTCGCGTTCGGATCGAATCGGGATCTGACTAACCATACACAATATAATAATATATTAATACGCTGTACGGCGATCATCGCTCACGCAGTAAAGCGATGGCCCGAACTCGTGCGCCGTACATCTACGGATGATGGCCGAGGCACGTATAATATAATATGATATGATAAAATATAATGCACAGCCACTGCAATAGACATATATGCGTTATTGGTGTGTGCATAGTATAAAGCCGATCGTACGAGACGATATTATAATGTCCTAAAAAAAAAAAAAAATGCACATCACACGCGTCACGACGCACACACTTCACTTCCGAAGCCTGAGCCGTGCCGTCGTCGGTAGGTTCGTCGTTCGGACGGACATTATTATTGTGCGCGCTCTGCAACTAACCGTTATTATTATACTTTTATTAATACACAATACAATACATTACAATATAGTATATGACTGACGGACAATACACGCCATCGACATCGAGATGACGCGGCGCACTGCAACCCGGCTGCAATGGATACATGTCGGCGGGCGACCATCGAGTATATATATATATACATGCACATAAATACAGATCGAGTAGATATCTATAACGAGACGACAACCGTCTGCGAGAGATCTGTAAACGGTATATATTATTATAAAATACGCGTGTATGTATTATTATCGTGTTCCGGTATAATCGCGCACAATCTGTGTGTAAGTATGTACCTATATATACGCCTCTGACCGTCGATGTTTTTAAATCGCTGTTTTTTCACGTCTAGTTCAGCGGAGCCGGGTGTCTTCGCGCAATTTCATATCCTGCAGAGTTTACCGTTTGCGTCAACCACGCGGGAGTATCGTATCGCATGTATATGACGTACAACCGTAATCGAATTATCAAACGAGTAAATTGCACACGCAGTTCCCTCGCGACAACGACCGAACTTGAATTAAATTACATATATATATATATATATGTTATGTATATTTATTCATGGACATACGATACCGTATCGCGCGGTCTCCATTTGTGTTCATAATAATATGTTTCCCGTACTGTGCGAATTGAGAACCCAAAAAATAATTATCAATTTGCTGTTTTGCCATCTAAAAAACGAATGCTATACAGTATAATACCGTTCGTATAATAATATGTAGGTACGTCGCGCGACAGAGTGATAATGATTTATATTTACGGGGTATGAATATCCTAGAGGCAACCGAAAACCTAGTCACCGTCGAGTACGCATGTAATTTGAGTATCGTCGAGCGAAGTGTTGCCGCACAGCAGAAAACAATGCGGTATTATTACAAAAAAAAATAAAATAAAATAAAATAAAGTTATGAACAAAATGCGATAGCTGAAATCGGATCATGACCGGGCTAATACACTACGTAGGTATGTCGTTAAATTACGTGCGTATACTCGTATAGTGAAGAAAAGGCTTTTATTGCAAAGCAAAAGAAAATTACAGGAAAATTCAACAGAGTAAGTGCATATAGGTCGCGGTTATATGTGTTGTATTACCATAGTGTTAGGGATACCATGGTTACATGCATATACTGATACAATCTCACCACGAGATTGTACACCGACGTACTATAACCACGCACAACGTGGGATAGCTGGTCCAGTCGACTCATTCTCCTGTTTGTGTGTGTGTTTTAAAACCGTCTTTATACATACGTGCGTGTACATTACTATAGATATATAAGAGTAATGTTTACCTGTATACATCCGACCTGGGGCGACAACCGAAAATAAATTACACTCGATGTACGAGTTATGATAAGAACTCACCGACGCCGGAGCGCAGAGACCCCTTGATAAATTATAACAACGATAGCCGCTGTTATTGTTTGGATGGCATACGCATACAGACAAACATCTGTCCAGCGTCGAACGGACGAAGGGGAAGAAAAAAAAATTATACAGGAGTTCCTCCTATATGTGGTGTATTTCATCGTAAACAGCCGGTGTGTGATGTGTGTACGCATTCCTCGGCTGCCGCCCACTACCGAAATTCGTCCTCGAAATATCTCCAAACGTGTATTCATATACATTTATATATGTATATATATATATATAATACCTACTATACATTTATATGTATACGCGTGGGTCTAATAAAGGCAATCGTGGTAGTGTAAGGGTGTACCGTGCATAGTATACGTGTAGTCGATTTCATAATTTACGAGGGGGAGAGAGAAAAAGAAAAAAACCGAAGGGGAAAATTGAACGTTCTGCTACTACCGCGGTGCATTAGTATAATAGTGAGAAATAATGACACGTTTTCCTGACACTATAATCGTACTGGACACTGCCCGCACTATACGCACACCATCATGAACTTTAGAACGAAATAATTAATAATATTATATATATCGTATACGTATTAAAATGTGTGTGTTTTTGTCTGTTTCCTTTCACCAAGTCCACGGTTCTACCACGTCATTGTCCCATTCTCGTATTTACCCCTAATCACAATCCCACTGAGTAACAGCAATTATCGGTACACGCACATATATGCAATTTCCTATTTCCAACACGATAGACCGATATGATATAATTACGTATAATAATATAATATGTATGTTCACTATATTACGATCAGTACCGCGGCAGAGCAACGAATATATAATACAGTCCGGATCGCGACTATGTATAGTGTATACTACACTATAGTTTATACTATACATATATACTGATAAAATAGTACTATAAGGATTTGCAGGAATAAGCATCACATCTTGACTTGATTTTTTTATCTAGTAAATTTATACTTGTGAAAATCGATTTGTATTTGTGTATTAAGATCAAGAAAAACAACAAATTACAAGTACCTTTTGCAGTATTTGTCTATCGAATATCACGTATTCCTACAAACACTACACACATATATAGTACCTTATACGTATCTGTAATATCAAAATACATTTCCTATACCAAACTATCTAGTTTATTCCTACAGATCACAAAGACATTTTTCCATATCCTTAATTTAATTTTGACAATAAGAATAAAGTGTAATATATTTACTATATCTTCAGTAAAGTTGTAATGCGTACAATATAACATTTTTTTTTTTTATTATTATTACATATTTAAAATATAAATAACATTTACAACCTGTACATATGGTTTAAGTACACAATTAAGGCTCAAAACTACTTTCATTTGCATATTTTTTTTTCAATGCAATTGTAAATTATACTATGTCAGATTTAAAATTTGTTTACGAAAATTAAAACTAAATATAAAGTTTGACTGCATATTTTTACATATTTTAAGAAAAGTGCATATTTGTAAATCCATTACTGTATTAGTAATTTTTTATGGATTTAATTATTTTTTATAAATATAATATTGAGTTACGACATTACTAACGACACTTATTATACAATAATTATTATAAACTTGAGGTAATATTATTTAGATTCCATAAATTGTACAAAAAATTAAAAATCACTTCGTATTTATATATCATGGTGATTTTTATTTCAAATCCTACTCCAACTCTCAGCGTCGTGTAACTAGAAATAACCTAGATTTTTGTTTTTTAACCACAAAGTTTTTATCTGAATTAACATATCTAAATTAGTTCAAATAAAGCAGTTATTAATTTATTAATTATAAATTATTATGTATCGGTTTTTAATTATTTTTACATGTATTATTAATTTTACTTTTCAAACAAAAAAATATCATATTTTAGTAATTTTAATTATATATTTTAAAAAAATTTAGTGAAATAAATCCTAAACCCTATACTTAGTTATAAACACAGAAAACAATAATAAAGGAGACTTTTCAGTGAAATAAAATATAAATAAGCTAATTAATTAAAGGGTTCTCATTTAATCAATCAGTCTATATTATTTTTTCTTTTTTTTCATATCGCATATTCAAGACGATATTTACAAACTGCAAGCACATATTTTATGCTGAAAACACCAAATATTATTTTATAAGCATTTGTTACTTAATATCTTAGGTATTTTTTAGTATAACTAAGAAGCGAGTATAGTTTTAATATTTATCTCGACTATTATTCTCATCGTTGATTGAAATAAATAATTATACATTTGTTGACAAATATTTCATTTCAGAATCTAAATAAATTATATTTAATATGCTGAGTACAGTAATAACTGCTGATGGCATTTCATCCGATTCAGCCATATTTTTATCTTATAAAACCAAAAGAAAAATCAATATTTATATGTTTAGTATATGATAAGCAAAATTTAAGCTTGTCAGTATATCACATCACATTGGTTTGAAAAAACCTTTTTTTCGTAAGTGTTAATGTAAAAAAATACAGTCTAAGCAAATACGCCAACGTATGGTCCACATATACGCAGTATGCATATTACATTTTAAAAACAAATCATAGTGTTTGTGTACATAGGTTTCTTGACTTGAAGTCATTTTTTATATTTTTTTTCCCTTACATCTTCACGCTTCACCGCTGTTATATGTTTTTAGTCCCATGACGACGACGGAGTATATTATTACAAATTTTATGAAAACGTAACAAAATCAACCACAAGCCAGTAACTATGAATTATGGCTTGACATATTTAAACCACATTATTAACACTAAACACGACTTTTGATGACATCGCGACACATATAATTAAAAGTGTCCCAAGTTAATTATTTATACACATGGAAATTAAAGAAGAAAAAACCGAAACATGATAACTTTTTTTAATGCATATATAAACCACATGATATGATATTATAATTACTATATTTACCTCGAATTTATCAACACACCTATATACTATTTCATATAATTGAACAAAAACGATAAAAACGTATGTTGTTTATTATAATAAATTATGTATGTCTAATAAGAAAAAAAATATTAATATACACGATATTGACTCGTATAATTGGCATGTATCATGTATTTTTATAATGTTAGTATAAAAAGTCCGAAGTCGTATATTATTATATATATTTTTTCAAACTACGCATTAGCATAAAATGTTATATTATAATATGTATTATGTACATAGATTTATATAACGATATTCTATTGAGTTTATATTGGTACATATTATTAATATATTATACACTGTGTCACTAAAAATAAATTAACCTCGCCTCTTCGATAAAATTTGTATGGATTACAATAATAGGTACATGCGTGTATAACTGCTACTGTGAAAAGCGTTAATAATTGATTTACACGTTGAATATTTCATATGCATGTACCTATGCATACAGTTGGTTTATATTACGAGTGAAGTTACTGTGAATAGTTTTCCCAACCTTAATCTACAGTAGCGTTAAACAGAGATATTGTATTAGGAAAAGGATAAAGAGAGATAAAAACGTTGTATAAATTTAAAAAATATAGAGAACAGTAGTTAATGCGTTAAAAAATAAAATAAAACCAACAACAGTATGATCGACGAGATACACGCCTAATGATAGACCGGTTGATAATAAAATAAATCACATTCGGCAAACTACTAAATAAAATATTATTAACTTATTACTTATCCAGTAATCAGAATATAATGTATAATATTGTATTTCTAATTATGTATTAAGATAGAAACGTGCAATAAAATATGTTGTCTGATGGTTTATAGGAGGCGTTACGCTAGGCGTGTTTAATGCGGATTGACAAAGGTTCCTTTGGAAACAACCTACTAAATTATTTCTTGTAAAACAGTATTAATAATGATCGATATTTTATGGATAGAATTATTTATTAAGCAGTACGAAATAGTGTCTAATGTAATTATTGGTCCGTAATTTCGTTGAAACGAAAGGGATAGGTTCTTTATAAAAATAAATATCGTTATATTTGTGATGGAAACGATTCATATGTTTAAAAATACACGATAAAATATTTTTTTGGGGTTGATTTAACAAGCAATACCATCAGCTTTCTCAAAATACGAGTTTTTTTTTTTTTTAATGTCCCGTCAAAGCTGTTGTTTTTCAATAAAACAATATATTATAAAAAATAAAAAAATAGAATTTAAATCTTTAAGTTTCTCTGCTGTATAAAAGATATTAACTATTTAGTGTACCCAATCAACGAGAAGGTTACTATAATGACTTAAATTTAAATAAAACAATAATTTTTGTGCTACATGATGAAAATAATACTGAACGGATAAAGTCTATCTGCGTTAAAACAATTTGTGATTTTGTAGAATTCTGTATACATTTAAAATTTAAGCACTTGTAAAAATATAGGTAATGTATATATTTCTGATAGTTTTTAGTTGTTATCATAAAAACTTTTGAAGAACTTTGTATTCAATTTTAAAGCATTTTTACAGATGAACTAAAATGGTATCATATCATACTAATCAAATAAAAAATAATTTAAATTTAAATTTAAATTTCTACAAATAACACAAATAGAACTTAACTATATTTAAACTGTATTATGTTTAAAAATGACTAATACAAATATTTGGTAGAAGTTGCATGTCTTAGATGTTCGTTTTTAATTACAAAAAAAAAAAAAAAAACGATTCTGTCAAAAGCTGGTTGTACGTAAATATTTACATTTGTTTGAATTTTGTTTTTCTTGATTATTATATAATACTTGGAAATTTTACTATTGATTCCCCTTCCTCAAAAAATAGAAATTAGATGAAATTTTCTACAAAAAACCTTCTTAGAAAATAGAAATTGTTTGTATCTTTAAAAAGTGTCTGATGAGTAATGACTCAAAAAAAATTTAAAAACAACACATTCTAATAAATTCAATACATTCATCACTCCGTGAAGAATTTTATCACTAATATTCTTTTTTCGAAAGAAAAACCTTTGTAATCAATTATAAGTTTATAATTTATATCACATGATACTATCTTATGTATATAAACACAATTGTATGTAGTAATAATATAACGATTATGATTTTAGTAATCATTTATGAATTTTTTCTCATTTTTTTTTTTTTACTTATATACAATAATACTGATAAAATACAGTTGCTATAAAAACTTGTGTGTAAATATGAAATTGATAACAACATAATACAATTCATATCTTATAACTAGTATGCATGAAATAGAAACATCGTCATTTACATATTATATAACATTACAAACTTAACTATTCAGCATTATAAATTATAATATTATTATTATTTATCGTATACCATGATGTTCTCTTGGTATATAAGTAGGTACGGAGACCTACACGTCGAAACACGTTAGACAAGTACTGTCAATCGATGGTCGATTAAAATTTCCGTTGATGAACAATTAATTTTATACTGTATGTTATTGATTAAATATATGAACGCATAAGGCAATAAGCGTGTACAATAATCAGTGATAACTAAAATAATATCGAGGTAAGAACATATCTCACCACGTGACCAACGACGGGTTAACGACAGAACTACAAACACGTGATTTGTAAATGACGTTTGTTTATGTTGTGGTAAAAAAGACAATTTACGATATGAATATATATATATTATCTATAAAAAAAAAAAAAAAAAATGATAATGATACTTAATCAAAATAATTATAACATATGTGTTTGTGTAGGAAAAAAATACTATTGAAAATAATCATTGTCTAATTAGAAAGATGTACACACTATGATAACAAAAATTATAAACAAAAAAAAAACACTATATAATAATTTCTACAATAAATATTAAAGTGCTCGATTACGACGTCCCAGTGCACAGCCAGAAACGGGACAGCTGATACTTAAAAATCAGTATCGCGATACTAGATACTAGATATTTGAGTTTGGAATATCGAGATAATAGATACTCGATACTTCATATAATTGTATCGAGATACTAGATACTCGATACAACTGAATCTAAGATACATATCTTAGATACTACCCAACCCTGTGCACACGGAATAACAAATAAAACATTAACGAAACCGTTTCTAAACAACCGGTATGTTATTATAATATTATTCATGGTAACTGCACTAATATCTTTCAAAAGAATCATGCCGAATAAAAACCAAAGAGTAAATGAGCAATAGCCATCGATTGATGGCTTATACACATTAATGTTGGAACGGGGGGCTAGGGGTTACCCCCCTAGTAGAAACATAAGAAGAGAAAGCATATGACTTCACCTCTTTTCAAAAAAAAAAAAAAGGAGATACAACTTTATGAATAACACTAATGAATATTTAAATTAAATTTTAATTGATATTAATGATTTATTTTCTCATAAAGTAAACACATTTAATAATATAATTTTAAATTAGTAAAGTTACTTAATTTTCATGTAGCTGATGTTTGGTTTCAAAAATATAGTCAAAATCAATTATAATAAATTCTGGGAGATAATAATTTATAGACTACTAAAAACATGCATAAAAATCAACTAAAAAAACCTACTACAAACTATCAAATTAGCACCAAATATTAATATACTAAATAACCTTTGTTAATAAATAAATTTAAAAAAATATATCATCATTCACTACCTTCCTAAAAATGTATTACTGTATGTTAACATTTTTTTTTTTTTAATCACAGACTTGGAAAATAACTCTAGTACTGCAGAATGCTGTTATGCATTTTTGTATGCTAATGCAATAGATATGCTTTGTATCCACGTACTTTTAATGAAATTTTGCTTTTGTTGTTTATATCCAAGAGTATGCTGAGCCCTGGGCTTGGAATCGACCGTTATGCAAATACAGTTAAAAAAGGAAAAAATATTTATCATTCTTGTTCACAAACTAATTTTATATAGATATATAGTATTTTATTTATATATATTATAATATTATGTTTAAAAAATATATACCATATAATATGTGTTAAATAAAATTAATTTTACGTTTTGAGCAATGTCTGAATAATAAAAATTAATACCACTAACACCGATAAGAAGTTTAGCTCTTTCACCGTATTATACATCTCACGGAAGAAAAATTACATATCTCTAGAAAAGATCCATAGTACTCCCTCTATATTTTTTCCCTCCCCCGTGTGTAAAAAATACTTTTCTGCACTTCTGTAATGTTTTATTAAAAATGAAAGTGAGAAATTGGTATAGATACATTAATTACTATTGTGTTATGATTTAAATCAAAATATACTATTTCACTATTTGCTAATTAGGTTCTAATTTTTTTTTTTTTTTTTGATACAAACATCCTACAAATAATCATAATAAATAAAAATAACCACTAGAAAAATAACATTTTGTAACAAGAACGCTTGAGTAGAAAAACTGTCTACTGATAACACTCTAACCACTATTTTGAAGCTAATAATAAATAGTAAGCAATTATATTGGAAAATGTAGTATTATACGTACTTAGTCATAATAAACTAACAGTATAACTAGGTACGTAAATGATTGTTGAATGCAAACCATTATAAAGACGCTAATAATATTATATTTCAACGTTTCATATAGACTGCAACCAATACAAGTACGGGTATAAATGATATTTTTTTCCATCAAAAAAATAGCATTATGTTTAAGGTACAAGAAAAAATGAATACTTCAAACATAATATAATATTATAACGTGTGAACACACATGCATGCTTATATTTTCAATAATATACACGTTAAGAATCCAAGATCGAAGAGAAATGCCTGCGGCATTGACTGTGTGTTTATCTTCCCATCGTAACATTTTCTTTGACGGCTGTCAAAGAGAAGACCTTTATCGTTTATTATAACGCTATAATAAGATTTCGTATTGGAAATATTCGTTTCAGTCATTTAACTGTGTATAATGTTATTTAAGAACACGATTGGACCAATATAGACGCTTACGATTGTGATTGTCGTGATGAGGTTTTATTTTTATTTTATATGAACTACTTTTTATAAGTAACTTTTTAGACGATTTTTTCGTTGCGAGGATGCTTTGTAAACAATTTTCATTTGAAATGAATAAAAAAGACATTTATATTTTAACGTCTGTATAGATGTATTAACTGTATAAATACGTCATTACCTATATGTATATTTTATATACATTCATTTTATCATTTATATAAATATATATATATATATATAGATTATAATGTTAGAATGTTCGTATTCGATTCATATTTTTAAAAAAGCGAATAGGTTTAAACTTTTAAAATATGATGTTTAAAGCCAGACCGAGAATTAACCTACATGCATAACACACACTTAATGTATACATAATGATTAATGATATAATATGAACGGTAATAAGGTATAAGAAATATTTTTAATGGAGTATTCGAAATATATATACAACTATATAAGCCCCTATCAAACTGTAAAAAATAAATTAATGATAACCATAATAATAAATACATTGCTCATCACACAACGCCCGTGTAAATTCATCAACGATGTACTAAAGAGATTAAAAATACTTTTGGTACCAAATACTCTAAAAAAAAAAAATCACCATTAATATTCTAGTAAGTAGATTTAAGGAAATATATAGGTATATAATAAATTTCCTAAAGTATAAAAACCCTATAAATAAGCCACTGATTATAAGGTATATGGTCTCCTGAAATTTATTTTGATCATCCAAAAAATTAGATAACTCACTATGATATACAATGTCAAGTAGTTTGCCAAAGAATTTATTAAAAAATTTTATAAATAATACATGACGGTACTAAAAATTTGTTTACAATAAATTAAGAATATTATATACCGTTGGATTATCAAATGAGCATAATACGGTTATAAAAATAGTGTAGGACAATATAAAGAATATTTATATGTAATAATAATTATATATGTCCTCCAATTGACACCAAATATCAACAATATTATATCCAAACGTATACATGATAAGTAATTTATATTATTCGTGTACCTGCACCGGTGATCTAGTCGTAATAATTTATCGTATCTACAAATTATTACGCGTAGCCCTGTTGACCGTCTAGTGTGAAGAGAAAAACGCGGACAAGTTTTCGCCGTCTGAGAATTATTTTGTTTTTTAAATGTAAGGACATATATAATCGACTATAATCCATGCACTCCATTCTTTATGGCATCGTGACGCGCAAAGATGGAATTATAACACATATATTATTATGTATAATATATACTATGATTAGATAATATACTCACTGAGAGAAAAAACACTGTAGCGAAGCGATCGGTTACCGCTTGTTTGAAAACCAATATTTATATACCAAACCGTTTACATAGATAGCCGAAGAGATAAAACCCAACCCCCCCGGTACTCGCATTGATTATGTTACATATATGTACGCCACATACACATAACGTCAGCGGTTAATAAAAGTTAATGGCGACACCATAATATATTGTACTTATGTCCAACAAGTATTTTTCGAAATAAGAACGACAATATGAAATTCCTAAATTCTCATCGTTTGGTTTTCCTTTCTTTTTTTTATTGAACATTCCGCTTTATATGTAGCGTGTTTATCATTATTACATGGTATGAAATTTTATTGTAAGGGCAATCATCAACTGATGAATTGTAAAAAATAAATAAAACAAAATAATTTTATTAATATTTAGAAATTATTTATAAAAAGTAAAAAAAATAATAACCGCATAGTTATATTTGTTAATTCTGGACATCAAAATAGTGCATTTAGTATAATTAGTTTTTAGAAAAATCTTGGTAACCTTAAAAAAACTTCTAATCATTAATATTATAGAAGTAAACAATAAAATAACCAATTGTATTAAAAATGTTGTTAAAATTAATTAAAAGAAAAGCCATACAATTGGTAAGGACTATTATTTAATGGACTTGGATTGTATAAATAATATTAATCGCTTATATTCAAATAAAAATTTTTGAAATACCGATAAATACTTTCGAATTTAAATCAAATAGAAGCTCTTAGTAATTTAGTTAACCTCATCAGGGTACATTTTTTCTAATATAATTTTTTAATTAAACTTTAAGATCCAATAGTCAACAAGAATAAACCATTTACACCTGTTCTATGATCAATCTATGTATGCATCGTACAGGCAATTGAGCAAACACTCAAACAATTACAAAACAATTTGCGGAATTGACTGAAAACTTCAACAAAAGAAGTTTTTTGTGTACAACAATCGAACTGAGTGAAAAAACTAGGCTAAGATGCTCAGACGCCTCTTGCTTTATTTATTCGCGATATTATATTAACTGTTACTCATTAAGTAATAGTTCAAATGCACTTTAAAAACTACAAATTTTTTTGCAAAAACGACTAATTTCGTTTAAACTTTTCCGTCATAATAATAATTATTCTACGACAACGTGTGCGCATTCTTCACTAAAGGCATCGTGCCGCCATGCCGAAAAATTGGCTATCATTTATACTCATAATACAATACAAAATAATATTATCATATTCATATATACGCGAGCGTTGTTCTCGCAGTGCCTTTTATCGAAACTTCTGTGTCAATTTATGTGGACACCGTCGAGTTCGGAAAATATTTACGGAGACCCGTTTTTGGGAAATCTTCAATTATTCATCTTCATGTAGCGGCGGCGGCGGCGTGTAGCGAGAACAAAGTTGAACGCGGGATTTAGACTCGTTCAAATCGATGCGGTTCTGTGCAAAGAAAAATAAAACACGTAAAACAAAAAAATAATAAACATAAATATCCCAACGATTCGCCTTGAGTGGTATTTACCGCCATAGACGTACAAACACGCTGTATACAATATTATTATAAATATTATGCTGGCGTTGGAAATGAAATGTTTACCCACTTCAGTGCGCACATAATACGATCCCGTTTTGTATTATAAATATTCGCCGCCTTCGCTCGAGAAATGTATCGGAAAATACGTTTTTAATTGTTTTATGTAAATCGCTTCAAACCGCTCGCATCGCCTTGCGGTCCATTTAAGCCGGCAAAGTTGGTCGGGAGTTTTTTAATTTACGATTTACCGAAGGGAAACATTATATACAAATAAAGTATAAGCAAAATATTATACTATGTGCGCGTGTACGTGCATCCCAGGTGGATAGACGGGTGGAATAAAAAACGAATATTGTTTCTAAAGTTTTTTTTTTTTTTTTTTTTATTTCACGAACGCGACGACGACAAATTCGACTTTGGTTTAATGGATACAAGGCGCGGTTACCTAACAATAACAATATTGAAACGTTTCGGGGCACGAATCAATCGTTCAGTCGTATCGTGTGACGCATTCGTTCCGGAAAATATTCGCTTCCCTTACCACTCGGCTTTTAACTTCCCTTGGCTGTGTGTTAATTTCACTCGTTCGCTTTTATTTCTCGCGACCCGTTTTCTTAGAGGTACACCAACACATTAATGTTACCGTATATTTATTAAAAACAATCATCAATATATTATAATATGATAACAGAATAGCTGTATATATATATATATATTAGTATTTGGCTGAATCTGAATTGCGTACCAAATGTCAAATTTCATTCGATTTGTGTGCGTGTTTTAGATTGAATGCAGCCAAATCACATGCTTGATTCTTATATTTTAAACTCAATTATACAATTGTAAAATTTCTCTTCCAACTTTATCAGACTTAGGGCTGTCGGACATCAATTAAAAAGCTTAACTGTCGTGGTTAGAAATCATACACATCATTAAATTATATACGTACTAAACATATTATAATATAAATAACAGTATTAATAATATACAAATAATTATTTTTATGTTATAGATTTTCTTGGTTATAAGCTATAAAATAAATTTTTATAGATAATGTTTTTGGTAAAAATGTTCACCTCTTTAAGCTATTATACCTGTATTAATTTGTCTACGAACTCATGCCAAACTACGCTATTTGGCTATTTTCATATTTATCCATTACATATCTTATGAATTGTCTTGACCATTACTATACTATACAATTTTAACAATATATACGATAAAGCGAATAAAATAAAAGACAGTGAAACACGTTAGTTATCATTAATGCCACACGCAATTCGAACGCACCAAAAATAAATCTCGCGTGCAATTCAGTTGTTATGATTTTTAATCTTTATCTGCCGCACGCTATTCGGATACGCCACAATATTTATATATTATCAATTTTTATTCACATTGGTATTTCTTTAAACTTAAAAACAAATCATTTAACTTTAATGAATTAAAAAATGTATTTTTGGCTTAAAGAATATTTAATAATGGTGTCCAAATTACCCTCGAAGCAAGGTATTACCTCAGTAATCTATAATATTTATATATTTATAATCTCATAAGTCATAATACTGTTATCATTAGTTAATGCAAATATTTAATGGTAGTTCATCGTTATTAAATATTGTTTAATTGTAAGGAAAAAATTAATACTACGCATATATGTAGATTAACTTACAATCTCACAATCGATATTTTACTATATAAAAATATAATTTCAATGTATTTATATATCATGTTCCTTCAATTATTGATGGATGAATGTAAACGATACGTCAAAATTCATTAAAAGTTACAAATCATACCTACTAAAAAATTATTGCTTATATTTAAATTCTAAATATTATTCTCTAAATGAGCTATTTTTATATGGTAAAAATGACATTAAATATCAAATTCATTTAGATTTAAATTGCGGTTTCAAATTTATTGTTTTCACATAAATCATTTTTTTTCTAATATTAATATAGCTATATCATTAATCATTAATAGTTGTACCTACCGTCAAATGCGATTTAGAAAACTCTGTATACATTATTGACTACATTTAATGCTTATACGCCTATACATTATATTATGTACACCATACAAATCACATACATGATTACATCAACGTGATTTTCGAAGTCTATTGTGGTTATAATATTACTGTATTTATACAATACTTAATATTATTACCATATGCGTATCAGCATATCCATCGTAAATCGCAGTTCTTATAGCATTACGACTTGTTATGTTAAATAATATTATTGTAATATTTCATTAGAGCTGGTAGTAATGATTTAATATATAAGCATACAGCAAGAATATTGCTTGGAAGACTCGGTTGAGTATGCAAAATTTTGTACCAAGGTCATTTTTTTTTTAACGTTCGTCCATTATTATCGCAAAAATGAATATAACACATGTTAGATATAATGATATAGACATGCCAATAGTGTCGGGTGCTAGACTGTTTGCCGCCGCCGATCGAATCACCGCAGGATGGTCGTATTATATTAATGTAATTTCAATGATAATATTGTCATAAATAATAAACAATAACTATTATAGTACTTATTATTGGATGACTAATTATTACTATTCTCGCCTTTTGCGCACGTAAACAACTGATGACAAACCTACGATTATAAAATAACATTGAATTATCGTTACCGCCGGTCGATAAATGTCTTGCTATAACAAATAGAACGTGTCGAATGAATACTTGCAAACAGTTATAAACTGCAATAAAACTATTTTTTTTCATCCACGTCTATATAGTACGAATTTAATTTAAACAGTGTACAATTTACATGTATAAGTTCGATCCGCTCAGAAAGTAATTAATCAAGCAATTAACGCAGGCGACGTTACTCGAATATTTCACTCAGCGTTGGTTTAAAAATAAATTTCAAATATTTTCCAATAGAATAAATGAATATAAAATTTTAAGAAAATTACGTATAGTATATAAAATATGTACGCCGCAGTTATTTTTCACGCTAAACAAAATTAAATAAAATGAAAATTTCGAATACAATTAATTTACTATTATTACTAAAAACAAAAATAAACTTCACACTAATTGGTTTTTAAATACCAAATAATTTCTTAGTATTGCACTCAATAACGACGTATACTTTGTGTTGGTGAACTTTATAAAATAGAATTTACATATATATTCCAAAACACGTCAATAATTACTGTTATAAACATTGATTTACGAGTAAAAAATCTACCATTATTGCGGGGCCGAGCCTTGTATAATGCACGATACGCAGAGATACATGATATACCCCTTCCACTTTACACACTGGACCGGAAAATGTGAAATTAATTTTCTACATGCGTGGTTTCAAGAATGCCATTTCCCCGCGAGAAAAATTGCATTTATAATATTATACTATTCCATAAATCGAACATGAACGTTCGATTGAAAAACCCGTGAATAATCTAATCGTATGAGTACGCGCCTATAATAATACATGTGATATGCATGCGTGGTTAGACACACGCAAAATTGAGTAATCGACAGACTGGCTGAACGTTTCATGAATACATCGTGTACGAAAAAAACTAACGTGCACAAACCACAATGATATTATCTTGTAAACCTACGTCTGAAATCTGAAATTCGAGGGTGCGCGGCACGGGATGAAATTTCTAAGTTTTCAGTTTCGATTTATAAATAATGATAATATCCAATGTGTGTACGATATTCATTGTAATAAATATATATATATATATATATCGGTACAGCGTATGGACCGTCAGAACATCGAGTATAAATAGACAAGCTACAATTGAATCCCAATTAATTTCGACCAAGCCCAGTGCGTGTGTGACAATAATTGTCTTGGTCGTAATTAAATTAAACTCTTGGCGTGCACTGCACTGTTGTATTATGTATACCTAATACACTGTGCGACTGAGTAATATATTTGTACACGATAAGTCGATTGTTTTTTTGGCGGTGTGGTTTTTATTTCGTTGCCAATCAAAATTCAACTTGGGCGTCACACTGCTGCACGGAAAACACCTGACATTTCAAATGGTCTGTAATAATAATGTGATTCTAATAGACGTAAATAGGCTTTGATGAAAAAAAAAAAAAAACTTGACAAACGACTGCAAATTGATATGCACTCCTTCCTCTCGGCGAGCGACACGTATGTGTTGTACAAAATTGTCCGGTTAACAACGTAATAAACGTGAACGGAAAATTCGTTTTAGAGATCAACGAACTTCTATAATATGTCATACACATAACATATTATGCGTAATATATAGCTAAGGCAATAAACGTATTTACGATTGTTTTTCAGTGCGCACCATTTTACTTTTCCGTTAAAATGAAAATACACTGCTCGACAAATTTGTTTTGCTTTACACGACTTATACATCGTCCGTACACACGTAAAATAATAAGTACGTAGTAAAATTCACCGGCAACCTAGGTTTTTAACGCTAAATAGATTGGAGCAATAAAAAGAATATAGACCCACGCCTTTGACATTTGACCGGATCTCTGTGTTAGTTGTACAGCGATTGAAAAATAAAATAAACATGATTAATAAGGTAGCTGTTAATTAGACAATAATAATAGCCTTTATCTATACACTATAAGTATTTTATCTCAATTATCGAGTGCTCAGTCCGCCTTAATTATTGTAACCTGACGATGTGAATCGATGAAAGTTTCAGACAAGGTTTTCTCGAAAAAAATAACCAAGACTAAAGATTATTTCTATTATTTTTTTTTATAATTATCTAGGTAGGTACATCAAAAAATATGTCTAAAATAATGATTTCATACTCATCGTTTTTTGGGGATTCTAGTAAAAACTTGTATATAATTATATTTTTTTATCAAATAATTTCCGGTTTTAGTAGATAGCATATTATACATTTCATATAATATTATATTTCATTTACGATGTATACTTAACTCATAGTATTATATAAGCTATAACCACATTTTGCTAATAAATAGATTCTTCACATGTTTACTGATATAATCTATAAATTCTTATTCAATGTTTTAAACGTACCTACAGGTTTATTAGAGAATGATAATATACATATATTTATTTCAAATATGCAAACAATATTCAAATATTTTTGTCTCGTTCATAATATTTCATGTACAAAAAAATTACGATTATGTTATACGAGACGAATAGGTATTACATCCATTTAACGAAGTATGATATATAATATTTCACAAACTTTCATTGCATTCATGTTTTTAAATTAAAGCATACAGTGTCGAATGTGCAAAAACTTTAATATTTGTTCGTAACACACAATACACGGTGCACTTTGTACATATTTATCCTAATTGAATATCCATTACATATTACGTACGCCGTAGAAGTTTAATTAAGTTTTAGAAAATTAATATTTTAAAGTAAGCACATGATATTATAATATTATTATATCATATAGCATTTTCTAGGGTGAAATTAAAATACACGAATATAAAATTAATTTCACTCACCTTTAAGCTTACGTATATTAAAAAATAAATATATGTATAAACTATACATACTGAAAACGATAAACAAGGCGATGGATAGGTATGTCATCCACATACAAGATTTAAAAACGTTTATTATCACATTATAAAAACGGCTTTGCCTAAAAAAATTTTTTTCGAAATCGTAATGGGTTTTTTTTATACCCTAATTCATTTAATCACATAGATACTTTTAATTAAAATAAATCACATGTACTACTGATATCGTTATTAAGTCCATGTTTTTTTTTTTTTTTTTTAAAGTGAACATAAAAATATATTATTATATATGTAATAATATAATATACGAGTTTATACATTGAACGCACAATTATGTAAGTTTGAATTATATGAGTAGTCTTATCATTAATAAATATTTGTACATTATAATATGTTTTTGTTTGTATTTTTATTGTTTATATTTTGTGAGAACAAAAATATATTTTAAATTAATTACAAAATCTTTCGTCTGTCACCGTAGCTCAACAAAAACTCTGCAAAGAAGATGGAAAGAATTTAAGGCATCAAAAACCTTAGCTTGCCGTCTCTGAGAGTAAACAATGTTATGAGATCGTAGTAAAACTGTCTATACGAGTTTCTCAGTATAATAAGGTTAGAACGTAAACGACAACAAACCGCGAACATTCACACAATATTATAATATGGCCCGTAAACATAACAAATTTGCGCGCTTGTTGGATATCGCTTGAGCATTTTATACCTCACATTTCACCGTGTACAAACGACACCCGTCCATAGAATGCTGTTACGCAATTCGAGAATTTGTTTTTTTCACGACCGAATTAACCTAGTTTTTTTTTTTCTCATAAGCCGTCGTCTAGTACTCTGTGCGGTAATAATGATGATAGTAATAATAATAATAATAATAATAATATCACCTGATAGGCATGAAATAACGACCGGTAACGGACAACGTCAACGCATTTTTATGTGCAAGCAGGCACTATAATACGGCTATAAAATAATGAACTTATCATGAGTAAAACGCTCAACGATGTGCCTATCTATGTCGTATTACTGGTGTAGGTGTAGTTACGGAAAGTATTGTACTATATACCCGTCGACCACGTAATTATTCTCACTGCGTTTTACGGTCTTTTTTTTCGTATACATATATTATTATAAAATATCTCTCTTTCACTTTATCTAAGTCTTTAACTTGGTCTTGCAACCCGTATTACATTATTATATTATTACTAAACGATCCTACGGTTGTCCCAACTACAGGTTATTATTATTATTATTGTTATTTTGTATTCCCTTGGTTAGGAAATTGGTATTTTCTATACCGAACTATATAATACATTCTCCTACAAAAGGCGTTCCGCCGATTACAATCGCGGACCGCGGACAACGCGCGTGTATAGGTGTTGTGTGTGTGATATCGACATCGTCGACGTCTTCTTTCTCATTTCAACAGAGCTTCGACGGTCTTTGGGGAGGTATTGGAGACACGATATCCATCTCGGACAAGTTACCTATATCCTAGTCGGCTTAAATAACGTTATACGTAATAGGTATATTATATTATATGCGTACACCGGAGGGTTAGGTCAGGTTAGAGTAGACGTGTACCGTGTATAGTATAGAAGAAATACAGTAGACGTATATGAAAAAATAACGTAGGTGTAATGAAAAAAACAAACAGGAATTTCGTGTTATGTATAACGAAAATGGTTTTAAAAGTTTACGTGCGTATGTGTATGTGTGTGTTTGTGTGTGTATGGCGCAGCACTGTTAGTATAGTGTACGGGTACATGGTAAACGTGTAAGACAGAGAGACCGATAGAGACTTGATCGTTGTAAAAACGGAGGCACATCAGCGTTTACCACGTTAAAATTCCGATTACTTAAATAGTGTCGATAGAGCAGCGAAGAACGGAGATAACGGATTACGAAATTTTACGTAACGCATTTCGGGGGAAAAAAATGAATAGTAAAAAAATCAAAATAAAATACCTAGCGGAAATTATAAGAAAACGCGCGTGTTATCGACACGACGATAAAGTATACCTTTTTATACACGTGTGTATAGATATTACTTAATGTTGCGTTAATAATACGAATATTAATACTGGACAGTAACAAAGCGCCCGAGGCCTATTGTATTCCCAAGTAAGAACACTACTACATTACGTATAATAGTATAACCACAACGACTGCCCATCTTCCAGTCGCCCGCCTGCCTTCCACGGTAACTATATTGAACGCGCTCAAGTCTATATTAATATAAACACTGCAGCGAAGTTATCTCTAGAAAACGTCCGTTTCATTTTTGTAGCGAGCTATTTATACGCGTCCATTATTACACCTCGGAAAGTTCCTTTATCGCCGCATTCATTATTACCGCCTGCACATCTCAGACCCGTTTACCATATACCGCAACAGCATACATGTCATGTACTCATATATTGGTACGGGGAGTTATGCGTTATTTGAAGATTCCTGTGTTACGACGTCCGACTTCGTTTGCGGGTTATTTGAACGCAACATAATATTTACAAGTAGGTCATTTTGAATGTCCCGTCAAATTGCGCGTTTAATATAATAAGATAAAATATCTACGGAGAACTGAAACGTCAATTCTCTGCGTTTACGGGATAATAAAATAAAATAACACCCGTGATTCTCTCACGCGAAATAAGTAGATTTATATTAGTGAGCTGCACACCGTAATATTATATTACAGAGTTTGAATGTTTTCTTTTTCAAAGTATCTTTAAAAATGTATTTTATAGTATACTTCAATGATCATTTTTTAGATTTAAAAAAAAAAAACAAATTATATTAAGTTAACAAAAATTACCGTTCCAAAATTGCAAAACCTTCTAACACGTGCCAATATACGAGTATACTGCATATTTAAACGCAATCCATTAAATATAAATTTCCTTATAATCTATATAAATCCAGTTGCACTTAATTAGGTACCCTATGATTAATTCAAAAATAGATCCCTCTTTGATGTGCTTTTCTTGAAACGAGACGTTTTTCTAAAAATTCAACTTGATGAAAACCGTGTTTTTCTAAGATTAAAAAGATAATATAGTTTACATTATTTTATATGCAAAAAATGAACAAACGACATCCAAAAAAATTTTCTAATTTATAAACATTACGTTTAAAAATCATTATATACGATTATACTAAAAATTTTCGGTTGATATTCTCATTACATATTACTCCAATTCCAGTACTCGAGTCATCATCAAATTTAGTAATTTACTGTGTGTACTGAAATAATATTACATAATTAAGTGATTTAAATAAAGATTTTTAAAACATTTTAAATTGACTGCCTTTGATATGATGAGATTTACCAAAATGTACGAAAGACACTTCATATTTTTAAATAATTGAATTTCAAGATCATACATTTTATTGGAAATAGTATTACGCGTTCAAATGTATACAAAGAATCGAATAAACACGAATTGGTTATATGACACGTAATTGAGTATGTAACCATTACATTTTTTATATATATTTTATGTGTAAAATTATTTCAATTAGGGGTAGCTATTTTTTACACTTATACACTACATTAGATAATATTTAAAAACATTATACATATTTTACAATGCACACTATAATTGGACATAGAATACAATTATTAAAGATGAGATCTAAAATTTTAAAATATCTAAATACTAAAATACTAATTAAATTTTCTTAGTCTTATAAATAACTACTTGACTTCGCTAAAAAAACATTGTTAAAATTTAACGAGTTACAAAATATGGACGACGTTGATTTTTTCTTTTTAATTTTTTTTTTAAATTAACTGAAAAATATATTTAAAAAAAAAAAAATCTTGGGCTTAAATATTTTAAATATAATATATACTCCTGTATATCACTGGACAACAACACTCCTTACTAATACATCATTACCACCATCACATTCTATACTATTAAACATCATACTTACTTATTAAATATATAACTATAAAAGCATAGGTTATAATTTTTTCTTTTTTAATAATTATACATATTATATATTAATAGCTCACACACGCAGTTCAAAGAAAATAAAAATATTTTTTTCAGTTAATATGGTTTTAGGAAAGCTTAAAATACTTTTGGTGGTTTGGAAAACTTTAGAGAGGAAAATTAGTCTTCTTATTTCACTTTATTTATTTCCATTAATGAAATGTTTGTATGAGTTTACTTTTCGTGTCACTGGGGGCCACTGAAGGATTATCCGAACGGTAATAACTTTAACATTTCTATCAGCGTGCCTTTATTATCGAACGTTGAGCTATTTTATCAATATCTCTTTAGTTTTACGTGTAAAACTGCATGTAATACAACATTTCAATCAAGCGTATATCTACCTCGTTTTAAAAAATTAAAACACCGGTGTCACAAATAAATATCTTAAATTCTACAAAATGGCGTCTATCTATTTGAAGCCATTATAATAATATATTATAGAGTACATTATGTATGCGCCATTATTGTTTGTTTATAAAAAAACTTTTATTATTCATGTCAAGCTTTCACTCGATATTGTGTCTATTTACAATCTGTATTTCTACACACATACACGCGCGTATATAAAACACCGCGAGTGTTATCAAAATGAATACACGTCTAATTGAACTCTATCCAAACGAAAATGTTAAGCAAATGCAATGGACATCCCTTGCACACTGTACGCTGACCTACAATAAAATAACAACAACAAAAAAAAAAAAAAACCATTTAAATTATCAAATATGATATTATAAATTAGTATTATTAACTAGTAAATTGTTATAGCGATGGCTATACGAGTTATTCTGATGGGTAATTCTAAAGTGTGTTCCGTGCACAATGATATGATCGAATGAATCGGACAACCTAGACGGGGAACCAAATAATGAATTTCAGTCAGTGATGGAGACAGCTTGATTCAAATTTAACCATATTAAAAGCATTTAATATTCGTTCTTTGTACACGTTTATGATATAGACATATAGTAGACTGCAGTACCTGTAAACACTCATAAGAAATTATCATATTTACATTACACACTTATCCAAAAACTAAATATTGTGGATGCTTCAGCAGTAATAAAAAGATACCTATAGAGGAAAAGATTGTACAACTCTAATATCTAATTGGGAAGTGCTTATAATGATCATGCGTACTATTCACCATTATTATAGACACAATACGTCATCGCACTCCAATAATTTTGCCAATATACTTTTAGAATACTTTACCTTATCATTACCACCAAATAAGCGTTGGTTAAGAAATTGTAATTTAATGCAATCTATTTTTACTAAAAATTACACACAATTCATAATGTGCATTTTATTATATTTATAAATAAAAAAGGAAATAAACGAAACATATCTTATTAAACACAACATACCGAAACTATTTTTTTATTAATTAAAACATGTTGCAACAGTAGTTCTTTCTTAACAAATATCCTTGTAAGATATAGACTTTTCAACGTTAGCATTAAACTTCTTATTCTCGAGAGACTCACTGATCTATTTAAAATATAAACTATTATGGCCGCAACACATTAAGATAGGCTTTGGCGCTACTAACTACGGAGTCGAAAAACGTAAGTGAAATGATCATTTAATCGTAAATTATGGCATAACATCAAATTTTTAAGTAGAAAATTGGCAGCTGCTTTCAGTTTATAATATTATGCAAATGTACATAATATACTGTGTACGATTCTCAATCTCTAATTGATTTCTTATCTGTACGGTATACATAAAAAATCGTTTCAAATACAATAACGTATAAGATAAAAAATATAAATATCACGAATGTTAAGGATACACGAATACGTGAAAATTATATCGTACTATGACATAATAATCTAAAATAATCATGATATCAAGTACCACTACTATGGTGAAATTCGTATGACAACTAAATCACCAACGGATAAGGATATTTCATTTTGTTAATATGCTACTTGGCCGTCCGGTCGGTATTTAGTAACATAGTATTATATAAGACGGCGTTCTGTATAGGCAGTATAGGTACATTACTGTGTAGAAGATACATTTACTTTACTTAAATGATTTTTATTTCCGCGTTTAATTTTAAATACGATTATGGCAAACACATTATAACCTGCAAATGGAGTCAGGCAATTATTATGCATTATAAATACAAACCGCTGATTGTTGATATGAGAACCATTAAAACATATAATCTTGATTTTAAATTAAAATGTATTTATTTATTTACTTAACTTTGAACGGTCTTAGATAGAATAGTAATGAACAAACGTTAATGATTAAATCAACATAAATATATATAAATAAAACTAGAATCCACTTTTTTTATACATATATATATATATCATTGAAAATAATAAATATTTATTCACTTGAATTAAATTATTGTAACAAATAACAATTTTAGATCTATACTAAAAAAATATTTTGTTAAAAAATAAAAATAAACTTATTATTTTAATATTTTAAAAAATAGATCTAATTTTCGTGGTCAACCGATTCGTCCATAGAAATTCAAAATTTTAAATAATATTCCAATCATTATTTTTTTTTTTTTTTTTAATTTCAAGTATTATGATACAGATGTTTAATTGTTATTATTATTCAAATTAATTTTAAATTTTCATAAAAAAAAAAAAAAAAATCATATTATATTATGTTATTAACATAATAATTACACATGAAAAAAAAATATACAGTTTCAATAAACGAAACTGTTAATCAAAACGCTTTAATGATATTTCATATTTATAATAATAATAATATATATTATAAATGAGTATCGTACATATTACTATGATTTATGTTATCTCTACATTTTTAGGTTTTTAAAATTAAGTTAATTTATTTTTCTTGAATAACAAACCTAAAATTTATAAAATCTACATCAAATACTACTTAGATTACGTCAATACAATTTTAAATTGAATATATCAAGTAAATTTATAAATTCTTTGTATAGCACTATACCTATAATCTATATATTTTTCAGACTCGCAATGATGAGATTACTTTTATTGAGGCTTTTTGGCGGTATTACCTTCTTGAAAATTACTTAGACATACTAAAAATAAAAACCTTTTAAAATAACATCATTGTATGAATTCTATATCCATTCTATAAAAGCGTATACTATGTATGTATTAAAAAAGAGCGTCTTCCTTTTCCAATACATTATAATTATATAATAGATGCATTTTATATTACAATGCACTTAAACAAAGACAAATTATTAATATTTAAAAGAAAAACAAAGTAATGTAATGTATTAAACTATGACTTCGTCGTACGATCAACAATAAGATTCCGCTTGACAGCATACTGAAAAAAAAAACAAATGGATTAAAATACATTAAGTTCTTAAAATTATTAATTTTTATTTAAAATAGATATTTTCCCAAGATAGACATTTTGAACACAACTTTTTGAATATAACAAATAGTATTTATATAACTGTAACAAAAACTGTACATAACATGTACAATTTTACTATAAAGGATCATACTATTATTATTATTATTATTATTATTATTATTTTAAATGCCCATGATTCATTAGAATAAAATATAAAGTAAAAATAAACAATATGTCTTAAAATAGTTACAATAGTATAGTATGTAATTCTGTATAGTTGTAACATCCACAACAGAACTTTATTAGAATTGTACGCTGTGTATGTTTTTAGGCTAATAATATATTATTATTTGTGTATAGCGAAATAATATTTTCACACTAGTTTTACATGAAATTATTATCATTCTCCAAAAACTCAAGCGGTAGAGGTCACAACAGTCGCATGCACCATCCTCGTCCGTACATGTAATTAAAAATCAAACTAACAGCGGATGCGTTTTTTCGCGCGCGCTTATAGTACTGTTTTTTTATTGCAATTCCCACCACTAGTATTCGCCTCATTTGGCAAATGTCATTGAATTTGGTACAAGACTACTCTTAGACGGAAAAATAATTATAAAATAACATACACACACACACACACACACATTGAACAATCAAGGACGCCCGGTGCGTTTAAAAACATAAAAATTGAAGACTCGTCGCCAAACAAGGATTACACTATTATCGCACGAGTGCCTCCTATGTATTTATTATTAATTATTACCATCGATAAATGTTTAATACGTCGTCGTCAAATTGGGCTGATTAATAAATCGGTTTATACTTTATTACTGCTACTCAAACGTATGTCAGACATAATCATTTTTGCTACTAAAAAATAATCGAAAGATTGACCTTAATTTATATTATGCTAATAATAATAATAGCAACAATATCACCAACACGCAGAGCGCATATAATTAATGCGAACTGTGAACTCGGTTTTAAATAATATTATGCGATTTATATTGTATGTGTGTGTGTTTGTGTGTGAGTATGTTTGCAGATGGCTCTATATCCATAGTTAACGGTGTTTATTTTTATACCATGTGTCCGAATGTGAGAGGGACTCCAGTGACCTCGAAATGGCAAACAGCTGCTGTTTGTGGTAAGACGCAAATGTCGATTTCGAAAGAACACATAACAACGACCGTGTGCCGTGCGGTTTATACCACGTCCGGTATAATAATGGCCTACGATGAAATTTTTATACTCATATTCACGGTGTATGCGTTGAAACCGAACCGAATCGACAAACGAACTCAAGATATTTCATTCCCCCCCACTATATCTGTTTATCGTTATCAATAGCAGCTCTGGATAACGATTGGCCCCTTGGTTGCTAAGATATTAATTTGAGACTATAAATATAATATAACACTATATTTAATTGTATTAGCTGGTCTGTAGTTTGCATTAAAATTTCGTTTAGCAGTTTATATTAATCGGATAATGTGTGTACAGTTATTTTTAATTTTATTGAAATTCGACTGAATATCCAGCTATATTTGTAAAAATATTTCCTAAAAAAAATAACATAATCACAATAATATTTTATAAGTTAAGTTGCAAAAATCAAGTTGATGAAAAAGGAATTTATTATATTTACGGTAATGAGGTTTATAATATTTAAAATAAGTGTTGAGAAGAGTTATTTTAAGTGTAGAGCGAGAATTCAAAAGTGTTTGTCGCTTTAATGAGAAAAATAATAGTCATATTATCCACATGTAATTAAGTTTGACACGTTAAGGAAGAATGGTCAATACCGTGTTTGTATGCATATGTGTGCAAAGAACATATGTTATATCATGTCCTACAGGCGCACAGCTGGTACAGCCACGCATATAATCTAAATTAAAAAAATAGATAAATACAAATTATAAAGGTTGGCAATTATTGGAAAGGTTAAATAAGGTTTCGTTTAAATTATAAATAATAATATTATTATTATATATGCCAATGCGTGGAGTTCGAGTAAGATATACCATATACACATAGAAAGGATAATATAATAATAGGTAATGCTATAATCGTATGTAGTTTAAGTGATTGATACGTAAAAAGGTTTTGCAACTCAACGTCACGTAACATTATAATAGTAATAAGTAATAACATTAATATTATTACACGACTAGTGCCAATATTATCGTTTTTAAACGTTTTTCACACCACGACTGTTAATTAATAATATAATAATTAATATTTTATCTATATTTTAGATATATACGTATATGCAAACACCGCTTCGTTTCCTTTTATGCTTAAATTACATTGTATTACGCCTCACGAAGTTATACCTAACCTTACGAGAAATACTAATTTTCACAAAATATTATTACTATAATAATACTTTTTTTTTTCAAATTTAAAAGTAGATACGTGTAAAAGCAACAGACGTAAATAAAATATATCATAATATAAATGTATAGTACGGGTATATTTCACGGATGAGGCTGATTTATTGACCGTATCTTATCAATTTTTTCCGAAGGTATTTAATTTGATTTTTATTATTGAAAAGATACAAATATATTATAATTTATAGCATGTATAATACACGTCACGATACACTCGTATGATGCATAATGCATACATTATGTATGATTACAAATTGTCTCCGTTTAATAGTATATGAAGTACGCCAGCGCTCGATAATAGTATTGAATATTTTTAAATAAATGTAATCTGTCAAAACATCTATAATGGGATAATAACACGGTATACATAATATAGAAAACGTGTGTTGCGTAGTATAATTAAATTATGTTTAAAAAAAAAAAAAAAAAAAAAAACTAAAAAGCACTACAAATAATAGATACACAATTTTGTTATGTTGACTGTTGCAGTCTATAACTAAACTCTGGCGAGGTTAAATGGAGTGTTGAACTTAAAAATCGCCCATCACTGAACTAAAAAAAAAAAAATCTCTACGAAAAATGTGTTTTCGGAAATAACGAGAATTAAATCGTTTACAAAGTAAGTACGTCTAATTTCCCACAGAAAATGTATACCTGCATTCGAACAAGACGCACTTGTGGCGCGGTGGTTTGTATTCCGAATATTCATCAGATTTAAAAGGTTAACAAACTCACGGTGAGCTTTTCATGACAAAAATATTACATTTTTTTTTTTTTAACGTCCGATGTTTTTTTTTCGGGAAACTAAGCAAATCGATTAAAAATTATTGGCTGACCCATAATATTGCGATATAAATACGTATATTATATTGTGTTTTAATATATTATATTGTATGTTCTGTGTATAGAGAGAAAGCATTCTTATAAGCTGAGCGTACGTATAATATCATGCTCACACATGTGCACACCGTAGTCCGTAGATAATACGTTTGTATAAAAGAATCGAGTCGTACACAAGTGACAGTGCACACCACACACCTCCGAGTAAAACGATGATGATGTATACATAATTATATAAATATAGTACGTAATGTAGAGTGCACGACAACTCAGCAATAAATCAATACACGAGACAATTAGAAAATAATTTAATAATCGATGTCTGCGAGTACGGTGTAATATAACAACAAGAATGATTTATCTGCCGTTTAAATTTTATCATTAACACATCGTATCCTCCCAAACCGATTAATACAGCGAACGAGAGTGTCTTCCATCGTTCTAATATCATATACCTGTACAGATAATAATACAATAATGCGATCGTATAATATTATTAGGTGTATATAATTATTACAATATCTCATTTACCGTTGTACCTACGTATACACGTATTATACATCTAATACGAATATATTGATTTCGGTTGCCCACGTGAACCGTTAAAACGTAATAATACTTGGGCATAGTCATTTCCTTTGCGTTTCGGAACCGGAGACGATAAAATTTAAACCGTTCGAGCATATTGTGTATAACCTACACTACCGTAATCGCTATATACCTGTATGCTTTGAGATGGGGCGTAATTAAAATAGCGATTAAATGCCTCAGCGGCGGCGTGTTTATCGTTACGCGCACACGATATGCGACGATAATGTATAAGTACATAATATTATGTATACCTATCCCTAAAGAAACGGAATCGCTCACACGTTTGTAAACTAGGTAGTTACAATAATAACAATATGTAAATGCAATTCATAATTTACTAATTTACCGTGTCGTTATATTATTACGAAAATATATTATTATGTGTGCTAATAGCGTAAGAACTTATAACGTTAATAATGTAATAATGTTAAAAGCGATTTTTTATTATTGCTATTATTGTTGTTGTTATCGTACGAAAACAATATACTTTTTTAACATTTTTTCTTATTTACGACGAACGAAATTTGCGCACGTTTACTTGTAAACTACCCAAAGTCATTATACGCATGCGAACCGCGCGACGGGTCGTATTTCGCGTATACTATTGAAGGAGTTCTCAACTTTCAGCTCAGTTCACGATTTAGTGGATTTTAGTACAACATTACTGTTATGGTGGTTTTGGAATAAAAACAAAATATATACTACGTCACTGCATAATAAACATCAATAAAATTTAAAATACACCGAAGATTCGTATCGTAGGTAGGTACGTCATGAAGTAATAATTGCAAAGCGCTGTAGCGTTGTTGTACAATAATATAATGTACCTACGTAATAGTTTAACATTAATTGTGCAGCGATTGATGAATTGGTGTATTATTAAATTGCATTATTTTTCGCGAGAATGACATTTAAATTGACTTGATTTGTAATTATATTGACGTAAAACGAACATTTAAAATATAGATCCACTACGGAAAATAAAATTAACCTCTTATATTTTAATTTTATCGGTCGTAGTATAGATACATACTTATTATTTCATTATATTAGCTTAATAGTAATTTATCGGTCATGTAGACGAAGCGAAACTAATTATGTTGATAATAACATGTGATCAAGCTAAAGTAGATTTAAATTTCTTTTATGTAATTAAACTTAAATACAATTGAATTTATTTTACATTTTTGTAATGCATTTGATTTTAATAAGTTATACGTATTATATTAAATGTTATAGCATTTAAATATTGGGGCAACAAAATAGACTAACAAAAAAAAGTAAACTAAGATATTCGTCGGTGGACTGATTAAATTTATATACCTTACTACAGACCTAAAAAAAAATGTATTTATAACGCCACTGTATACGGGTTAAAGTAGATTCACTTGTGCATTTATAAGTTTTCAATTGAAACGTTTTGAAAAGCTAACTGCTTACGTATATTATTATTATAACTTTCACAGAAATGAAAATATCATGTTACAGAATAATATTTTCAGAAATTCATCGCATAGTTTAACGATCCGGACATGATAATATGATTTATTTTTTCATAATAAATCTCTCGTGCACCCGACGTTGCGTATGCTGGTTGCTTTTAATACACAATTTTAACGAAACCGATTAAGTCTTTCCGTTGAAGAGTTAATCGTGAAATCATTTTCAACAACCAATAACGGCACCTTACAATAAACGACGACAGTGAAAACGGTTCATGGAAAAAATCCATTAATACAGCTCCGGATGAACATAAATCAAACAATTCGACATGGAATACGATGAACGATATACGTACCTACGGACGGAATGCGTAAATCACACATCGGACGGGGCGGAAAATAAGATTCCAACACGAATATTTTCGACCGTGGGGCCGTGGGGGTACGCTCTCTGTCAAAGTAGTGAAATAAAAATATGATCTATACGCACGTACCACAGCACAGCGCGGTCACGGTGTATAATATAATTTACAATGCGTATACGACTGCATACTATGATTATTTATTCGACCGCGAGTAATAATTACCACAATAAGTAATAACGATATAATATTATACTAGAAATGTAATCTCTCGCTTGCGCGCGTATGACCGTGTTAGTAATTACAAGAAATTACTTATACAAGTACAAGATTAGAGTAGATGAATACAATGTTAGGTAAAATCCTAACCCAGGAATTTAATTTATTCCATCACATTTATATTAGATGAAAATTTACAAATATTCCACCACGAATGGTAGCAGTTAATTAACTCATCAATTCCATCGATTTAAAGATGTGAATTCCAGTAAGTCCAGATTGGGCTAGAGCTACTGTTGTTCATACCGAAAAATTTAAAATAGTTAAATATTCGTACATAGAGAGAACAAAAAAAATTCAAAAATATAAACATTTCGAACAAAAATTACTGATCATAATTTAATCAACATTATTTTTAAATTAGCAATATCTATAACATACCGTTTTATTACTTTCTTAATATAACAAATATGTTGTTTTAAATTAACCTTAATAACTAAGCGATTTAACAATTATAAATAGGTGAATATTTACACCATCGTCAATAAACTATATTTAATTCCAATATTCAAATTTTAAGAATTTTTAAAATTTAAAAAAAAATAATTCATAATAATTGACTTGTATTATTATTTATATTTTGATGAACGACTAATATATGTATTTAAGTTATATGCATAATTATTATTTATTATATTTAATACTATAATATATTATTCGTGCAAAAAAATATTGAAAATAATACAATTTAGGCAATGGGTGACTTATGATAACGTTATGAGAAAGTTTTACTTCCCAGGCAAATGAATAAAACGGGTTATTACTAAAATGCTTGACACGAATTCACAGGAATTAAGTATCAATTACTCACGCACAAAAAAAAAAATTGCAAAACCAAATTTTAGGGACCGAAATAACGGGTAATATACCTACATTTTGATATATGCAAGATGCATAGTATCCTCATTTAACAAAACAGAAACAACCAATATCATATATTCGATGACTGGTATCTAAAAAAATATTTTGTGTAAAATAATCAGACCTGATATAAATTTATTTTTTCAATTAAACAATTTTATTATTATTTTAAGAGATATCTTATCAAGATGAGTACAAGTTAAAGTTAATATGTATTTTCTAAAAGTTGTTTTAAAATTACCCGTACTGTCGGAATTAATGCTTTATATGCGCTTTGTAGAATTAACGAGTCCCAATAAACTACGTTGTACACTTAAACATTATGTAATTATTAAAGCCTTTAATATACATTTGTACGTGCTCTAAATGAGTATGAAGATTTAAAGAGCATGTAAACTTTTTGTTTTTTATTTGCAAACACAATAATGCGATCTCGAAATAATCTTCTTATCACTGTCTATTCTGTCTTCCTCATTATTTCTCGCTAGTATTAATAAATAATGAAGAGAATAATTATAAAACCATATGCACGAATATCATACTTCAAGTTAATGTCAATACATACGACTTGTGATCGAATTTTTTCCATGAATTAGTAAATTCTATAAATCAACGAATTACTACATATATTTGCAAGCACATTTATCACTTTTTAATTTTTTTTAACTTATCAACATAGCGTGAAATTCATTCACACATCGCAGGGCGTACAGACGTTATGAAAAACCAAATCACTGGGCCGTGTTACACTTATATTATTAATTAAAGAATTTTATTATAAAAGTTAGCTTATTATCAAACGGTAAGGTCGATATAAATTCTGCAAGATTACTTCACTTCACTTTTATTACCGCTGACTTAATAAAATAGTTTCCTTCAATAGGATCTATTCTTTGACTATATTATATTAAATTTATTCACTGTAGTCATGTACGAAATGATTTCAAATTTGTTTTCTTTGAAGTTGTATTTCTATTATTTTGCAATAACGCATATTTTTTTATTATTTTTACTACTTCAATTTTCTAATATATTTTATTTTCTATTTTGGTAAAATATATCTTATTGTCGTATGATTTATTTAATTAAATAACATGTACAAAAAAAAAAAAAAAATAACAATAATAAATAAATAATAATTATATTACTTGATATCATTAAATTTTCCGTTAGCATAAAATACTTTATTTCAACCCATTGTTTATTTTTAAATTATATAATGTTTTTATAAAAAAAATCTGGCAAATCTTACTATTACATACATTTTATAACAAGTAAAGAAATATTGAGCCAAAGAGTAACATTCAAACCTAGTACATACATCAAGATCAAGATCACACTCCACAAATAAATACATAAATCTAGTGGCGTAGCCAGGATTATGTTAGAGGAAGTTCAAGTATAAATTTAATTTAATTTTTTTACAGTTTTCGTTAGTTTTTTACTCAATTAAACTATTCAAGAACCAATAATTTAGTTATTTATACATAACAAATATATATATATTGTAAACACCCCAATTCGAAATGTATTTACTTTTTATTTGTTTATAGAACTATACATAAAAAAAGAAAAATCAAATAATATAATTAACATAACTATAATGTTAATTATTTTTCTTATTTTGGCCAATCGATTCAAAACGACTTCCTGCTGTAATATTATTTCCCTATAAATACTTAAAAGATTTGTTGGTATTTATTCGTAAATTCGTAATTACTAATTTGGAAATTTTAATTTATCTCATTATCAAAAATAACAGATAAGAACAGTCATTTTTTGAATATCGTGATATAAATAACGGTTGTATCAAATATCGTGATTATACGTTGTAATCAGTCTTCATCGTGATCATTATTAATAACCATAAATGATATCTTAAATCGTGGTCATAACCTCAGTGTTTTTGAAAACTCGTGATCGTTAAAATGATAATTATTATTATTATTAATCTGGTTTCTGGATGAATTTTTAGAAATGTTTTGCTTTTATTTATAGACCGACAAATGTCATATTTTCTTTTTTTTTTTTTTATAGAAAGTAAGTACTAGAATTAATGAAATATACAATACTATAAATAATACATTTATTAGGGGAAAAAAGCAAAAGGGGAGTTAAAAACCGAAATTCTCCCTGACTATACGTCACTGCATAAACTATGTATGTTAATTGTATTTTTTTTATCTTAAACTCGAAAAGAAAGAAATTTATGATATAACATCCATCGACGTTTGTCATTACTCATTATTAAGTATGAACACATGGTCGATCAGTCTTATATATTGCAGGACAAAATCCACCTTGAATACCAACACCGATTGTATTCTTTGATTACACTTGAATACAATACTCTTAAACCATAGCAACAATATAATATTATTATTATATAGAAATATAAATTCAACTTTATCTCATCGGCTCTCGATAAAATAATGTATACCAACCGTAATATTATATGGTTATACGCTTCAGATTTGTCATACTTAAACGGTGCTTTAGAGATAATCTATACCACATACCAATAATTATTTGCTCAAAAACATTCACCGTTATGTATAAACATATTACCTATAAACCTATTATACCATACAAAAAATGTGACTATAAATCGTAATTCGTGTGCTTATATGAAATACAATGTATCTGGTCATTGGCACTCTCAATGTTTAGAAAATATTCGTGTCATGCTTATAATAATACCGTATTCTTTTCGAAATTCAAGCGCCGCAAATATATCAACCATAATAATAATTATTCCGAAACGAAGGTATCTGTATAATGTTATTTTAATAGAAAATAGTAAAAAATTTGAGGTTATTTATTTTTATTTTTTATTTTTTTTTTTTTTAGTATACGAATTGTGTGTAAATAAATTAACGCATGCTGTTCGATGCGGTTTAGATTTTCTTTTGCGGATTTCCATTAATGTGTCGTGTGTGTATGGCCGTATGGGCTAATATAATAAAACGCATTAACGCATTTTGTGTGTTCGCGTCGTTTATATAGTTTTTATAATAATATAGGTCCGATTATAACGTCAATAAAATCACGATAAGTACATATAATATAATGAATGTGTAATTGAATTGGAAAATATAAACATTGTCGAAATTACGTCGTAGGTGCTCGATGATTCGATTAATTCGCGTGCATCATCGTTCACATATATCTACAATTTATAATACACCTATATGTATTATTGTACTGTATTGAATAAGTCAAATCAAAACAACAAACAAAAAGAGACAAAAAAACTGTTTTCAACGCATACCGCCCGTTCATGTGATACGCGTACGTTATTATGACAAGTGTCCCGGATGCGTACCATATTTTTGCTGCTGACATCTGCTGCTCTAGATAGATTATTATTATTATTTGTATTAATTTTTTTCGATCTGTTGTTGTTATTCGTAGGTTCACTGAACCCGCGTTGAAACGTATACATAATGAACATGGAACATGTGATATTTCATGCGAGCTATGTGATAATTGAAAAGAAAATGATCGACATCGATGTGTAGGAAAATACATTTCCAAAATGGAAATGTTGAGAAACATCACGAATAGTGAAGACACGTGTTGACCGACACGCACAGCTTCATACAACGGATTGTGACTACAACAAAACCTCGCATGCACGCCTATAAGGCTGTAACAAATGCCGACACGCTGTTCGTAAAACATCAAATCTTCTTACAGTATACTTTTGATGGTCGAAAGAATAACGTTTTATTTCGGAAAGCGCAAGGCGGTTATGAAGTGCACGTAGGTACACACTCATATTCCACAGCAGAGGTGTTTCGGCCATCAAAATATCCATTTTGACAGAAAAATATATCAAAAATTACGTACTTGGTCGTATCGTATTATTATATTACGTTTATCGCGTGTCACTTATAAACGGGTATTCGTGAAACGCATCGCACGAGAAACGACTATTGTATTATTATATATTATTATATTTTTACAGGGCGCGCACTGCGAGCAAATGCATGGTAAAAATACAAACTCAATAGAGGTCCTAACTCAATAGCCCCGAACCGTGTGCGTCCGATGGTGCAATCGCGATACAGCTCTATACATTTATATAATAATATATGCGTATAGAGCCTTGTGTGAAGGGAGCGGATTTTGTTGTTGTGTACCTATATAGTATATATATATATATATATATACACGAGTGCATTATGAAAAAAGATTTCGTTGATATGAATGATATAACATATTATTATTATATAGGTATTCATACAATCGTGTAGAAAAAAATACAGCGACGGGGTGTCTCGAACCCTTATAAATCAACCCCACATCGTACGCAACGTCATTGGTTACATCGAAATACTAATCGCTTTCGCGAATAACTTGTAAATATAATACACACACATACACACATTTAGAATAATATATGCATAAGCTGTATAGAAACGTAAATGTATTTATTTTTTTCATTTATACAAAATGCAGTCGTATACAGTATGGTATTATCGTAATATATTAAATTATTTTTAATTTATTGCAAAGATTAACGATAAATTCACGTGCATCACTGCATTGAATATGTGTGGTTGCACACATAACAAAAGTATTTTATAAAACGAAAAAACAAAATTATCGAATCGACCATTCGCTCACACTATTATCATCGCTACAGCGGGCGATACTGTCGAGAGATGTAGGTATATGCCACCGCGAGCACATCCCAACCCCATGCACGTTGTGATATAATTAAATATTATACGAAACAACAACAGCTGCTGTACCACCATCTAAATTAGTGGGTCGGACGACCGTGTGTGTTGTTATTATTATGGGATAGAACGATAAATAATATTGAAAATATTCGACGCGATTCGACGGCAGTAGCAAGTGGTGGATGTGCCATATTACAGGATACTAATTATATATTATATATATATATATATATATATATATATATATATATATATATATTTAAAATTAAATGTTCACGTTTAGTTGTTAACACCAATCAGGAAAAATCATATAAAAAAACTTCAACCCATTTAGATCATTTATATGAAAAAATAATGGTTTTCATAAAACTGTCACAGCAAAAATATTTATAAATTCATAATTCATAATTATTATTATTTTTTTTTCAAATAACCTTTATAGGTTCGTATATTAGATGTACTATGCTATATTGTTACGCCATGTTTAGTTTACAACCACTGTATAATTATATTCAAATTAAGTAGCATAAAAAATTACCCCTTACATAATATTCTAAGTATTCGAGACCCAATTATAAAACTGTCTTTTCCTCTATTCAATGTTGCCATATTGGAAATGTTAGTTAAAATATGTTTATGTTTTAACGTTCATATAAGCACCTTGTATATCTGCCTTCCACACCATCATCGTCGGTGATAATGTCTGATTCACCACCTATATCTTCACGACAACGGTTTAAACTTAACAGATAGATATAAGATAAGTACAAATAATACAATACGATATCTCCTCCTGGTCGTTTCTATACGGCAAGGATTTATTGATTTTATTATAGCATTAATATTACATTGTTAATACGATTTTAAGAGCTTGCACAATGCACGTGAGTCCATGTTTGGGGTCTGGTACGCTATGTTTTTTCTCCGAGATCTTTTTTTTCTGTAACGCGCGGCGGCAGCGGCGCCAAACACGTTTTGTCTTCGTCGTCGTTGTCGCACATAAGAGAGAAAAAAATTCGTCGTCGTTGTTTTTGTATGATAGTGCGAGTGTATTTAGTTCTATGCGTTTATTTTTTTTGCTTGTGGTTGCTGAGGATTACTTCTTAGCTTTACACCAACATTTAATTCAAGAAAAAAAAGTCAAGAAAAATAGTAAAACAAATATTAGACAATAATATCATCAGACAAACAGTAATAATTCAGAAAATAATATCATAATATAATACTATTGAATATAGGTGCGTAAAAATATGACTCATAGCGTAGCTTGACTTCAATGTTTGTACGAATTTTATATCATAAACAGTTCTAACTTCTAAATAAAAAAAATAATATGATACTCAACTTGAATCAATAATACAAAAAGTTATATTTCCTAAAAAATAATTTCATGTAATATATTAATTCATTATTCGTATTTAAAAATTTTATTTCATATAAAATTAAATAATTAAAATTAAGTTATACATAATTAAATTCAGACATCCATCTTTTTTTAGCGAACATGTTTAATACGTTATTTGAACGAATTGCTTGTGATGAATCTTTTTGGACATATTATAATAGGTATAAGCAATGATGACAACTAATAAGAAAATAATTGTTTAAAATTGTAATGATAAAAATCTTTGTACAATTTGGTAAAAACTAATTATTTATTTATTGTGTTTCTAATCCAATTTTATTTTTATCCCGTTGTAAAAAATAACCATTTACATAACGCTGGTAAGTACAATAAAACTTTCATAAATTTGTGGAAGTTATGAAACCTATAACTTGACCAACCTACACTAATTCTTCATAATACTATATAATAAACGTGACTGATAAAAGTAAATATTAATCATACATTCTGATATCATAATGATATAATATATTATACGTTATTTACATTAATAAACAGCTATGTTAATAAATGTGTGACATTTACTAGTGTCTCATTGTATACTGAAAACATAAAATAAAGAATAAATAAAAATAATACTATACCTATAAATTATACAACAAAATGTCTCAGACAAAAGTACAAAGCTGTAGAAAACTATTCAAATTTGAGGCAAATGACATTAATAAGGTGAGTAAGCGAATTTACAACGAAATTTTATATCAAGTCTTGTGTAGGTGCGTACTCGTATGTGTGCGTGCGTGCAATAAGACGTGACGACTTGTGGCATTGAAGAAAAACCACTGTCGAAATGTGAAGAAAACACGCTCGCACAACGAATCGTTCAATATTGTTCAAACGCGCGCGCTTTTCAATTCTCTACATTAATAATATTAGCTATAGGCATATATGTTGGTATATTTTATACGTGCAGTAATACTCCGTGGACAAATAATGTAATATTATGCACGCATAATGTCACGTTCGTTGCAAGTAGGACAAGGATTTTATCAACCTTGTAAAATACAAATATTTTCAGTGTTGATATTATTATTGATTTTCCTAAAACGTCGAAAAATCACTTCGATTGTTTACTTCGACCTGAGTTCGTGGCGCGAGCTAACCACGAGCTAATAGACATTTGCACGAGATAAGAATATTGTTTGTTGGAGACGTTTAGACGCAAACATTTTGTATCAACGCAAATAAAACGCGTATACTATGCACGCAGCACGCGGCTATAAATGTTTAAACTACAATTATTAAATTAATGTCGTGGTCGAAATGCGACCATTCGAACAATTAACAACAGATAATTGTTTTTGCCCTTCAAAAAATTGTTCTAATTATTTTATTATATGCTCAATTATTATTTCTAAATGAATCAAATAACATATAATTCACTAAAATATTATTTTATTATTACAATTCACCTTCAAATAATATGCTAATAATTGCTAATGCGGCCAAACTATCCTAGTAGAAAATACTTTACACTCAAATTTATTAAATCGTATTAGTTATAGTGACATATAATATATATAGACTAGAGAGAGAGAGAGAGAAAGAGATATGTTCTTTTAAAAAACAATAGTGTTGCTTTTATTTTGGTTTTAGATTCTATAGAGATTACTAATTTATTACAAATTTTTGGTTTCACAATGATGTATTTCTTTTTTATATATGTAATAACTAGTGGGCTATTTTTATTTTTTTGAGATAATAAATGAAATCTAACTGATCGGAAATTAAAATTAAATTCGTCTTAAATCTTGAGGATTTTAATATTGTAAATTTATCAGTAACCTGAAACACCAAAAGATAAAAACAATTGAAATATTTTATTTTATGTAATCAATATTTTCCGCAGATATATTAAAATTTTAAAATAATAATAGTAATAATAAAAATGACTCAACTCAAACATGTGTAATATTATTATTTTTTCAAAGACTCCACAGAATTTTATTATAAAAGGAAGTATTTTAATTTATATTTTTATTTGTTTTATAAAGTAAATAAAGTAAACAGTAAGTATTATGTTTTATAAATTTATTGAATATTAATGGACATTTTAATAATACTTTAAGTTATTATAGATTTATTTTTTTAAATACACTTAGTACATTCAATCATTATTTACTTTCGATTATTAAATTATAAATATAGATATTTCTTCGATTTTTTTATTTATTGTGTACCTTGGCAATACCTATAATTAGTAAACATTTTGTGCGATGTGTATTCAAACGTATAGACATAGTATAGATATATAGAAACATTATACAATTATTATTTTACGATGAGTAAAAATTTATATAAAATAATTTATAATATTACCATATTGTAATCTCCACGAGAGGTTATCAACCGAAAAAAAATTACAATGTCTTTCCGTCTTTCTAATTCAATATTCCGATAATATGTTTTAAAACTTTTTATCAGACAAATAATATGTCCCGGTACTTCGGGTAATATTTTAAAATAACGCATTTTGTACCCATTTATATATTACTGTTCGACGCACACTAACTCGTGACAAGTGTTCTTTCAAAACCCCAGACCCGTTGATAAGCCAGGTCTACCCCCCTTCCACCACTAGCTCAATTGCGTTACTTTTGGGTCCCCCTCGTATATTTTCGCTTATATATGTAGTTTATCCTTATCGTTTGTTTGTCGTTGTAAGTTTAATAATAATATATTGTGTTGCCTATGTTAATCCTCGTGGATTTTAAGTAAATCTTACTAAAAGATCTTGAAAAATTGGATTTTCTGATAAAATATAATTCAATTTGTCAAGAACTTTGAAATTTAAAATAAAAGGCAATACTCACTTCGCAGCCCATTGTGGCAAAACATTATATCATATTATACTGCAAAGTGACATCGAGAATGAATAGATGGTTTGCAAATACAGGAACGGTGAGGGTCACCTGGGCCACGGCTCAACCCAAAATGTCAGGCTTCAATGCTATTAATCACTGATGCAATTTCATCAACATTATTTTATTAATTTCTATACATTATTATATTTTAGTGTGTGTTTTCAAAGTGTTCATACAATGATATCCAAACAGGTGGCACAACGACAATTATTTTAATCGTCCATGGTATAATTATTATACCCTTATATAAGATTTATTTTCCATACAAAAAATAAATATAATAAAAACAAAATGTCAAGCGTATACCACGATAATGAACCAATGCACTACACTGTGCCGTATAAAGTTGAATATATACAAACCTAACCTTTATATTAAATTAATGAAACACTACACGATATTATTGTAGTGTGAACTAAGTTATAAAGCAGCTAATATAGACCTAGCTGTGGTATCTTTTTATTAGGATAGTGCATATTTATTTCGATACTCTAAAATCCAAACGGACCTTTGTTAAGGAGGAAGACGGGGTTTAAAATTAGTTTAAAACTTATAGCGAAAACTGGTGATCATAATAAACCGAAAATTGCATTTGAATAATATGTTCGTCGATATAATGTGATACGGTGATTCAGGTTTGCGCAATATTTTGCAGTCCAGAGAACGATCTTGAAAATAGAAAAAATTATTTTTGTGATTTCGATAATAAATTACTAAAATTCTTGAATAATATTATTTACGTATATTACAAATACTGCGCAAACGACAGAAAACTTTCTACGACATTGGATGGTTATCAATTTATTTTGGCCACCAGCCGCCTGCAGTCGTGAAAAGCGTATAATAGACTTAATTTTACAATTTTATTAATTACAACACCGCGGTCCAAGCTCGTAATGAAAAAGTACTAACGATGACTATGACGACAACATTGTGTATGATCAGCGACCAACATTGCACTAACATACAATACAAATGCATTCTCAACCACAGTGATACTCCATTATATGCTTTTGTTTTCGATCCTCAAGCGTTTGATCCAGATTTTTTACCGGCAGTTCTTTTTTATTAAACGCAGCTTAACACGTTTGATCAATGAACAGTGCGTCAGATTTAATAATTTATTAATAAATATGCATAATAAAATTACGCAACTGTGTTCATGCAGTTCAAAATTGTTTAATGAGTAATATCAAAAAAATAAAATGTTGTTTTATTTTAAATATAAATATTTGTAGCTATAAATAATGATAAATGATTATTTGATAACATTTTTAAAAAAACCCACTTTAATATATATATATATAAACACAGATAATGTCAATACAATAAAATAAAAATTTAAAAAAACTAAATCACATAAAAAATAACAGCTAAATAGTATACTGTTAAGTATTATATACATATAAATCGTATATATTTACTGTATATTATATTATACTTTACTATTGACAGTCATACAGTCTCACCGTGTTTATCCTAAAACATACCCACCTACTTATATAGGTTAAGTTATTCATTTGTATATTCTGTACCCTTTTATACTTATCTTACTATTATTCTAATTCATGTAGAAATGAATAATAACATTTTTAATAATACACATAAATCAACAAACAGCAAATATAAATACTTCAGTTGCTTTATTTTTAAATTATGCACAAACCATAACTATAATAAATTATGTTTCATCCGAGTACCTGTAGCTAATTAAGTAAAAAAAAAATATTGTACATGTTATAATAATTATTTTTAATTTTTTCTATTTAACTATCCATTACAAACAAAAAACCTAAATTAAAACAATGCAACTATTCAATAATTGTAATATACATTTTAAAACTAATAACTTTTCTTCTAAAATACTTAATATAAGTGTAAAAAATCATATTAAATAAATATAAATAGGAAAAAATATTATTGACCAGCAAAAATATACTAATGTGATTTATTATAAATAATCACTTAATCTGTATGAATATTTAAGTACAAAAATTTTTTTTATTTTATTTTGTTTAGTTTGTTAAAAAAAATCTTATGTTTCTTAATATTATAATTTACGACAAATAACTTCGTCAGCTATGATTCTTCAAAAAATATTAAATGTTTATTGTATTAATTTTATATTTTCAACTAATCTCAATCACAAATATTTTTAATAGCTACGGCCAATTTATAAACTACTTCAAATATAAATAGAATAATATTAGAGGTAAAATATCTGTTATTTGTTATATTTCCCTTCAATTTCAACTATAATATTATTGGACAGTAAACAATTCCTTTGAATTCACATAATACAATAGCGTGGGAGGTATAACAAATTTATATTTTTCAATTCATCATTGATTACATTTTACACATATGGTTTTTTTTATGGAATAAAGATGTTTCGATTGGATTACAAGGAATCTTTAGAACAGACGCAAAAAACTGGTTTCCTGTTACAAGAGACAATCATTAAGACGAGATATAATTAAAATCGGATACAAAGACCTTTCTTTTCTTTTACCTGCCTACACTGTTCTCGGATTATTTGTATTGCTTTTACAAAAGGCAAACCGACAATGGTGAATTTATAGAATTGTATCGATAAATCCTCTGCTATAGACGGATTTTTAGATTATTATCGAACCATGTAAATTACAGAAAACAATCATTTTCATAGCGTCTTTACTCTTTGATGCAATTGGTTCCGATAAAGAGAAGGAAATGGTTGAAGAGTGGAATAAATCCCCTCTAATCTAAGTTCTCATTTTATTTTAACAAAATCTAGACGATTATTTTAATCGATCAGTAGAAAATTGTAATAACAAGTAAAACTGGATATTATATAACATACTAATAGTATTAGAAAATGTTTTATTCAAACAATTTTCTATTGAATACTTGTTAATTGTAGGAGGCATCGTATGCACAACAACGGTCAATGGTCTCACACAAATTTTCAACTAAGATAACCATTTTATTCATTTTTAATAACAATATTCTTTCTAGACTGCTTGAAGTTATATGTGACGTTATATAATAACAATAAGTAACATTGTACTATCAATTTTGAAACATTGTAAGACTTTCATAGACATTTTAAGTACCTTAAAGTATTCATCGGTATAATACAGCTCTTTTTGAATATTATTCTGGCCTATTAGGAAATTAATTATCAACAATAAACGATACGATACGGCTTAGTCGTATAAAAAATTAACGCTAGAGTTATTAAAAAAATATATAACACTTGTAAATGCTTAACTGCTCATAAGCAGTTATTGCTCTACGGTAGAGTTGCGTAAAATTGTATATTACACTACATGATATTCAATCATTACATCCGCGAGAAATCGTAAAAACTGTACTTGATGTGACTGATGTGAGATATAAACGTGTGCAGTAAGCATAATGTCAAGCACCGATGTTTCTTAACAGTAAAAAATAACAATTTTTCTACAAAAAGATTATTAAAAAAAAAAAAATGAATAATCATTGTGTAAAATGTTTGAACGTATTTACAAATGACCTTCAAGCAGATACCCATACAAGCGAGATAATAATATTATAAATTCTTCTGGTAAATCCGCATTTAGTATACTATAATATATACGCATATTATAATAATATATACGCTGCGTACGAACACTGCTGCTGCACGCGGCCCTCCTCCTTTGACGATGGCATTTTGCTCGTCAAATTTACGACCGAGTTCTATTATAAATTTTATATAGAGAAGCTACATTATGCTGGTTGCTGCTGCCTGCTGCGCCATATTATAGTGCACATTTACATGGCATTGTGCGGCAGACCGTCGTAAAACATTCTCCCCCGAAACGACGATGAGTCTCCTCGACGTCGAAACCATCATCAGCTGCTGTTGCTGCTGTCGATAATATATATGTGACGAGTGGCTGTACCTATATATATATATATAAATACCATGATCATGATGATAATAACAACAATAACAATAACAATAATATTATGTAGGGCGCTATATAATATTTCCATCCGGTTTAGTCGTAATTTTATAGTTCCTCCCTCCGTCCCACCATTATTATTTTTATTACACACTGTAGTGTACTACCTTTTTGAGTATTCGGTGTGAGAGAAAAAAAATATGGAGAATTTCGAAAAACAATGTACCATTAATTATTAAATTCCACAAAAGTGTTTTCGCACTGTTTACCATATCTAGTAAACTTAACCACGCATGGAAATATTTTATAATAACAACACTTGCACGTATCTCAGCATATTATTATATATATTATATTTTACGCGTTTAATAATAATAATAATAAAATATTACATTGAACAGCAGTCAAAATCTTTCCTGTTTTGAGTTCTTTGAGCATAAGACAATTTTTGAAACTAAAACACGGTACAATATTCATAAAAAATTCTTAAACTTAAGAGTATTTATGGACATCAATTAGTATACGAGTAATAGTATTATTATCATCATTATTTTTTTTAAATATTATACAAAAATACGAAAACTACGGTTAAATATTGTAAAGGTTTATTTCTCTAACACTTTTTTTTTTAATATTCCAACAAAAATAACTAATAACAATCGATTTACACCTGTCTGTTACCCTGAGATCGTCATTCGTTTTTCTTTGAAGAAAATAAGTAATTAACTAATAACAAACGCGTTCGGATAAAAAAATTTCAAGAAAATATTGACGTGAAATAAAATCAGTTATTATACACATGTGCGTTTTAATGAATGTCAAAAAAAAATAAAAATAAAAATAAAAAATGCTTAAAAATAAATGCTACTTGGTAATTGTTTTCGGATGAATTTATAAATTGTAACGTTGTACAGCATCTTCAACAGCTGCAGGTCATCGGCTGTCTCTTCTACATATTTTTTTTTTTTTTTTTTTTTTTGAATTAAAATAATGTACTGAACACACAATCAATATTCAATATTATAATATTACTACTGACATTAGTTTTAGAATATACTAATTAGTATATTCTAAAACAATGCTATTAAAAATAAATTTTACAAAGTAGAATACGAATAACTTTTTATAATATGTTATCGTTACAGCTGCATAATGCATTAAATGTTACATAACTATTTTAGAAAATATTTGTCAAAACTATGCGTTTTCAATTCACATAAAAACAAACAATTAGGCGAGTTCATTGAACTATATATTTGGAATTCAATACATTTTGTAGGAAATTAATTTAATTTAATGAGGTTCGTATGTTTGAAATTGGATGTTCTTATTGTTATGGTGTATATAGGAAGATTTCTCAAACGCCAGAATGTTTTTTTGGCCGTGTGACAATAACACGAATTATTATTATTATTGTTTCACAGTTTATTCGTCGTATCGTACTCACTCGGACCAAAATGTGCAATTAATCTTCTGACCGATTTTTGTAGTTTCTTTTAAAACAAAAACGTGTCCTCTGTCATCGAACTTTGTGCATTTTTATCATAACCATCCCGATGCACCACTGTTTTACAATGACACATCGTTTGCGTTGCACTTGTGTCCTAGATACTAAAATAATAAATTATAATTACATTATTTTATTTTTTTTTTTTTTTGTTTTTACAAACATTTGCTTTACAAAAATGCATTCCACCGAATTTTCTGCAACACATTTCACTGCTAACATACGTCTGTTAACCAGATGCAAACATTTAAGAGGAAATAATAAATTCATATTCTAATATATTATATTATATTTTCCGTAATTACATTTCGAAACAAAACCCTATATTTACTTCCGAGAGTTGTCAGTTTTGATCGTAAAACAATAAAAAAACACACCCACGCTGCATACAAACACACATAAAGGTGTCCCAGGTCATGAACTCCCTACCAGAATGCATTCGTCATTGCACACCAATCACGATTAGTGCAGTCCTCAACCTCTATGTTTGACGTGTATTATACTATGTATGTATACTTGCAGCGCATTGGGTTGATGTGGAAAGACGGGGAGGTGATACGAGTCGCAAATAGCACTGAACGCCTACGCTATTGCATTGTGTACTCTGCGTGATTTTCGTCATAGTACAATAGTAATTGGTCAACGACTTTTAATTATTTTATATATTATTTATCGTATATATCAATATATATTTATATAAATACATCAATACAGCTAGTCAAGTTTAGTACACACGCAGTATAACCAGACAAAACGTGACGATTACCTGTTAAACCGACCTTAGCAGCTCATTATAACAGTTGTTTTTTGTAATTTGTTTTTCCATTAACAAATTATTAGAACCTAATAAAAATCGAATCGGTATCGTACACGTAAAAACATAAGAATATTATCAAACCGTACATATAATTATGTGTTATATGATTCGCATTGTTAATAAAACGACGACAGTTTTATATCTGTCAAATCGGTAAATGTGTTATACTTCAATAAATAATGGTATGGCATACAATTATTATTACACCATGACAAACGACAGAATTAAAAAAAAATAAATATTTTCGTCTCGAAAAGCTGTTCGAATATAATTAAATTTGTCAAAATTAACTGCCTGCATTTATGTTTTACTCAAAATTATAATATAATGCCCGTATACAATATTAACGTACATATTTCACTGTGTTCCATCTTGTCTTGTAATTATGTCTGTCAATAGTATTGTAGTTGAAATAATTTTGTAATTTGTGTGCTCCTAATAAAAATTATAAATACAATTTTTATCGATATAACATAATCACTCGTTTTAACTAAAACTCGTAAAAAACTAAAAACTTGAAAATTACGAAAAAAAGAAATGAAATCGTTTATTTTTTCAAATCATCTTGTTGTGTTCTTATTATATCATACAATTTTTAAATTTAAATTAACCATTAAAAATACGTGTACGATTTTAGTTAATAGATAATAGCAAAATTAAACTATAAAATTTTAACTTCCTAAAAGATAATGTAATAACGTTGGCCATTAAACTTTATCAGTTCTTCTGAAATATATTTGACATTTAAAATTGATATAGTATGAACTACATTAACTACATTAGGAAGCGTTTATTAGTGTTTGAAAACATACTATTTATTTATGGGATCTCTACGTTAGCAATCGTTGTACTTTAAATTCACTCTTCCAGATAGCTAGAATACGGCAGAAAATATCACCCAAAGAATTGCACAAGTTCAAAAGTTAATTCGCTAAAAACTCTACTCTATTTCATTTTTATCTTCCCAACTTATTTAATATTAACACTTTCCTAAAATTAGTTATTGCAGAAAAGACAAAAAACTTCACAGACTTTGTACTTTCCAAATTACTAAACTCAAAGTTTTTGAATGAAGAAAAAAACGACAACTAAGAAAATATAAAGTCTACCAAATACAATTTCTTAATGTACAGTAGGTAGTAAAATTCACAAACAATAAAGACAGTCGGGAAACTGATTAAGCACTTATCCAATTTCCTCGATAGAAAAAAAACCATTTTTAATTATAAATGATATACCATTTCCCTTCAATATTTAGGAAGAATATATATATATATGTAATATGTTTCTTTTTATGTCAATTTCGAAAGTTTGTTCCATATATTGTAAATTGTTTATAAATCCTACTTACTATTAAGAAGTATTTTTAAGTTCCCTAATTTCAAACTACTCCCCTTCCCTCATAATTCAAAAGAGTATTAACTTATAAGAACGCTTTTTCTTAATTAATATATAATTAGGTTAGATAAATTATTCAATATTATTAATATTAGCAAACTCGTACTATAGGCAGGTTCTTTCATTTATAATTGATAATTTTTATATGCTGTAGCTATAGACTAGGTATAAAATAATAATTTTATAAACCTTATAAAATGGAACTTTTTTTTTAATTACATGAAATTATAATAATTTCAAATTTAATAACTTATAACTAATAAGTTTAAGCAATTAGTTCTAAATAATTTTAATTATAAAAGTTATTTTCTGATAAATTTATTGTATAATTTAATACATTTTAATTTAAGATTTGTTTATATAAATAATTAAAAATAGCATAATAATTAAAATTTTAAAAATTCTGACTTATACTTGAGTGTTTTTATATTTTTTTTAGACTAAGAAGTTTGATTGGAATACGAAATATCAATGATTTATTCAGCATAGAGTATATAGAAAAAGATTAACTGCAATAAGTACATATACAATATTGTAGAAAAGTAAATTTCTTTTAACCTCTATGTCTCGATTTATTTTATGTACACTTGTAAAATAAAAAAAAAATCTAGTAAAACAAAGGATAAAAATTGTTTGCGTAATTTATAATTCATAATTTATACATTTTTATACTCATAAAATTGTTTTAAAACATTTTTTATTTTAAGAAAAATTGCTTTAATTTATACAAATTGAAATTGAATATTTACATTTGTATAATTTATTTTAATTTTAATTGTACTTTTATTATCATATTGATATTTATGAACAAAACATTAAATTAATTTCTTTGTTTTAGCTAAAAATCAGAGTCCAGTTTTAAATACTTACCAAAGAAAATTATTTAATAAAAGTATATTTTTGCCTAAAAAAAAAAAACACGTATTTTTACATAGTTCTTAAAGATTTTAAAACTTATTAAATATTATTTTAATTTTTGTTTATTTAGTAATTATAAAACTAAAGATTTTAATTAAAATGATATTTATAATTTAAGTACATAACAAATAACTTGATCACAGACATTATTACTATAATGTGTCTACAAATACTTCACCCAAAATTTAGTATCATACACAGTTGAGTATAACAGTCAACAATTTTAATTTCAAAATAAATGTATAGTTTAGAAGATATTACCAACCTTCGATTTGTAGCATGAAAACAAAATTGATATAGATTAAGAAGCTTTAAAATCTGTGGTAGTTTTAGAATCTAAAAATTATCCCGAACAAATAGATGAGAATATTATCTATAGGTACTTAAACGTTGTTCTTTAAATACATTCCTGTACACGTTTTAAGTTTATATTTGTTCTTGTAATTTTCAATAAATTATTAAAAGTTACTGGATAAAGTTATTGACAACTTAAAATGCTAAGAGAAAGTTTTTCGTTATAAACTAAAGATGAAATTTTAAAAGACTTTGATTTCATGCAAAACTGCATTTTTTTTATTACAAAAAATTCTTAGAATCTACTCAATCGCTACACTTTTGTCAATCAACCCATGGTTTCTTTGTCTATTTGATGCCTTTTAACATTAATTCAAATTAATATCACGTTTGACGTCTTCAATATGTATACAATTATATTTTGAATACGAATTTCAAATCTCTAGAATCTTTGATACGTTTATAATACTACTAAAAGTTTTTTTCTTAAATCAGGTCTCCGAGGTCTCCGAGGTCTACAGGACGTTAAAGTGAAAAAGTTTTACTTCTGGAATATTCTAAAAATATCCTCTTTAAAATATCGTTTGTGTAGTTTTCAATATATAGAATGGCTGTGAATTATGTTTAACTTTTTTAGAACACTCTCTCTATACAAAAAATTAATTATGTAATAATATACATAGAAAAAACCAAAACATTTTTTTCCTTTTCAAACACATCAAATATAAAACCAAAATTGAAACTACTGTTACTTTATAGTTTTCCGTATAATAAAAACGGAGTAAGTAATAATGTTGCATTACCTATATTAAAACGAAATAATTTATTTTAACGCGAGTATACCTCGATTCTATACGAATTGTGTTACAATGATTTACATTGTAACATCAATATATACTGACCACATAGAAAAACGTTAAAATATTTTATTTTAAAACTAATTTAACAATGGAGATAATTGGATTGGAGTTATAAACAGACGTTGTTTTGACTGAATAATTCGATTTAACTATATGGTAGTAACTACCAGCGTAGTGACCATCATATGTATACTCTGTGTGTATACACATTATACTCTCTATACAAATTATAAAGTACATATAATATAGTGAATAATTTATTGGCTGGATGTTAATAGTATAAATCGTTTCGTATTCAAACTACAGTTAAAATTTAAACGAGACCAATTAAATTCTCAATAAAATTATTTGAGCGAATCTATAATAATATGGTCAACACGGTCAATTTACATATTTTTTATTCTTATTTTTAAATATGCATAATGACATATTAATGCATATTATATATGATATATCATAGTTACATATTGTTAAATTGTTAACTACGCACATAATATTCTAATATATTATTTTGCGTAGACATTTTTAGACTTACACTAACATCGCGAGTTACTAACGTAGGTATAGATACCCTAAATTACTTTTTTTTCGAGAGAAAAGACACAATACGCATGGTCCGTTGCTAAAGTACTAACAATAACGTAGTCCACTAAAAAATGACGCATATAATTAGGTGTATTTCAGGTACCTACACGTCCTACACTCATACGCTATGCAAACTGCGTGCGTTTTTAACATCGTACAAATGTCTACTCGACACGTGGCGCGGTTATCAATGATTCCTGCGTGTCGCGACCTTTTTATAATGTCAAGGAACAAACGTTTCGATATACGTATCAGACTGTGACCGGTACGAAATGCGATGGTCCAATACGCGTGTCGAAATTCGTAATGTCAAGATAAGTAGTTAGATGTATATCACACACACACACATACATATATAAATATATAGGTAAGTCGCCTTGAGGTTCCGCGATTGCTGGAGACGTTAGTTCGATTTCACAGTGTGAACAGTTTCAAGATCATTACTTGACAGTGATCCTAAGGGTGTTATGTAAACCGCTGATTTTTGTCATTAGTGGTGCCTATCAGTAAGCTGAAAGAATAATTATCTTTTTAATTTAAACATTATCACTATTAACATCCATACTCCTCTTCCGGCGGACAATGTGCAACAATAAAGAATCGACGTAAAAGCGATACGTTTATCTATACACTATCAAAATAAACGTGGTATGAGGTGCTGATAAATAATAACGTTCACTACGTTGACCGTCACTGCCACCGCGTCTATAGAACTCTGATTTCTTAAACAATGTCTACTCCTGAACCTCCCGTAGCGTGTATTGTATTCCATACTTGTCTTGTTTAATGGTTCTTGTAAGAATATAAAAATATAATTTGGGTTTTGTCGTGCCGAAGCAAAACCAAATATCTGCTGACAAGAATGACCTTTCAGGCCCGAGGCAACGTGCAGTTCGGACACACGGTAGCCTGCAAACGCATCAGTTTTCCAAAACGAATCCTCTAGCGTTCCAGCTCAATTTCCACGCCCAATTCGGTCTACGTTGCAGTGCCACGAATCCATGCTGTATCCTTGGTCACAATTATTGATGGTTTAACGTCTTAGGTATCGTATTTGGAGAATGCCTTAAAAAACCGATTGTTTGTCTTCGTCGTGTACGCTACATAAACGTTTTGTTACAATTATTTAATATAATGCCAGAGGCCTTTAATTTAATTATTGTAATAAAAATAAAAGCAGTAAAAAAATAATAATTAATATAAAATTACTATATCGGCTCTACATAAAAAATTGAGTTATAAAAATTCTTCCATCGTTTTATTATTAGTTATTACTATGTACATTTTATTGTTGCAATTATTTTTATACATAATATACACATAATATGTTTCGTCCAGAATAATAATGATAAATTATTTTTTTAATCATGTCATTTCATGTTTTTTTGAAATTTTAATTTTTATAAAACAATATATACTTGCATTAAATTTACTTATTTTATTAAGTCATATACGTTATTGATTAAAAATAGCATAAATGTTAAATTACCTTACCAACATTATGGCTATGTGGGTATATTATCAGTTATCATATATGACTACATAAGGTGATTATTTTTATCATGAAATATCGATATTAGAAAAACACACGATATTTAAAATACCGTTTTTTCTATTTTAAAAAATATATACTCATAAATAATGGTAAAATAAAATAAAAAGTGTGTTCTCAAACGTTTAAAAAAAAAGAAAAAAAGTTAACTAAATAAACAAAAACATTCTATGCATGAAACATACAATCCGATATATTATAAATTATAATATATTATACGTCGAACTGCAGTCACGTCAAACTTTTCCAACGTGTAGTACTATACAATATTTGTATTGTATTTTTATATTATAATAGACAACTGAGGCGATGACTTTAAAATTCCAAGTAGTTTATCGACTCGAGAATTCATAAAATGTAAATCCAACTCGGTTTTTGAATATAGTATTATTAAATAGTTTCATTACCCTGCACTGCGATAAGAGATCATTAGGCAAATGAATAAGAATAAATTGGTATTCAAATCGTGACGTGACCGTTTTGCTTTTGATGACTTAGCTAAAGATAACCAAATACAAAGATAAATAAGAACAGTATAATAATAATAATAATAATAATAATAATAAATATACATATATAGAGTATAGACACAATTAAATACTGATCTTACGGTTATGTGATAATAATATATTATCGCATTATTATGAACTTAATCTATATTTTATATTATATATGAGTATTGAGTACCAATATGATATTGTATTTTGTTATAAAATATGACGTTTGCTGTTTAGCTGTCTGATGCTATTAATTAAAATACCAAACATGTACTTATATTATATAATTTTGTATAGTCGTACAAAATTCAACGACAGTTTTTAGACAACAGTTTTATTAATAATCATTTTTCTACGTTTTATTTTAATATATAATATTTTTATTTGACTATTATTTAAGAGGAAACAAATAAGATTTATAAATTATATAACTGATTTTGTGAATTTTCACAAGACCATGTTTAAATTTAATTTACGGGGTGATACACTGTAAAAAATAAGACCGGAGTAAAGACTTCGAAAATTCGATGTAAAAATTCTTAGGTTTCTATTGAGAAATAATCATTATACAATAAGATATTTAATGAGATTTTTATATCATATCATTTTTTAGTAGAAAACAAATCAGTGGAAAATATTAACTTAGACTTTAAAAAAATTAAATTCATACTTCAATCGTAGTCGTTTTATTTTTATACAAAATAACTATTATAATTATAATATAAACCGTTAGTAATTACATAGTAGGGTTCGGGACTTTTTGCTTGGTTTTTTCTTTTTTTATTATTTTAAAAAGGGTATTTACTATTTACAATCTATGCCACAAGGCATAATAAGTAAATTAGAAAATACCATCCAGTGATAGAACCCAACGTTAGTTTTTTTTTTTTTCAAATTAAATTTAATGGTTTGTTAACCGTCATCATTCAAAGAATTTTTTTTTTTACTTTTTGCAACTATATATAGTTTTTTTTTTGTAATGCTCGTAGAATGCTCTAGGTAAAATGAAAATATTATTTTTTTTCAATAAATAATTTAAATACACAATTTTATTTTGCATATTTCATCGTATTTGAAAAAAGAGCATATTTAAATATTTTTTATAGCATATCATATAATATTATATTATATTTAATACATTTTTCACATATTTTAACTTTATATGATCAAAATAATTTTGTTGGCTATTATTATATTTGTGTAATGTTCAGAAGAATTTTCTAAAAATTATAATAATTGAAGGTCTTGTTATCAACATATTTTATTGTACAAAATGACGATTAAAAAATTTAATAACATTTTGGCAAAATCATAACCAAGTTCGGAGAAAATATATTTTATATTATAAAGTTGTTTGTTTTAATAAGATGTGTGAAACGAGAGTAGAAGGATAGATGGTTTATTATCATACAACTTTCAAAAACAGAAACACATAAAACAGCAGAGTAGTGTCAACTAAATTGAATTAAAATTACACAGTAATTATTTATATTTATGCAGTTAAAAAAAAATATTTATACAAATTTTGCATTTTTTTGCTACATATTCGTATGCATATGTTAATTGTTTTTGGTGCAACAAGTCCCGAACCTTAGTAATAAGTTATAACTAATAATATTAAGCTTATACGAGTGACAGAACAATACTTCCATACTTAACAAACATATAAAGGTATGTTGCCATATGGTTAACATTTTATTCGAACATGGAAACATAAAATTGAAAAAATTATTTTCCAAATTATATGTTGAATATAGTAATAATTATTATTTATATAGACTTATTTTAACTTATTTTATCATATGATTACATAAATTAATGTTTACGTTAATTGTAGAAAATAAAAAACAATACATTAATATATAAGAAAGTAATAATATTAAAACACTCATAAATCGTTTAGGTGAATTTAGAACGCTACAATAACGGATAAAATACATAATTACTATTAAAATTATTTTAGTAACATAAGTCCTAACCTATGCAATATAATATATTTGTATAAATTATAGTTTATAATTAATACGTATATCTACACAAAATTATTTTTTCTATATATTTTCCAAACATTTTATCACCTCCGATTTCCAATAAAACATAAAATGATGTACATCGGGTGATTAATTAAAAGCGTTATTCCCTAGGAACATCGTCATCCAAGGAAGATGACAAAAGTTCATCAGATAATAAATTGAGACATAATGTTCAACAAATAAAATAGAACGAATTATGTAGAAGTTAACAATTGTTCGTAATTGAATGATTCATTTCTGTGTTTCTTTTAAACGCTTAATAACAAAAAGGATGTCCTCAATATAAATTATCGTGGATTAAATTATAAATTATCAGAAGTAAAATTATTTCTGTTTATGAATAAAATTTATATTAATCTAAAGCTAATTTTATGAATATTGTTCTGTTCATGTTATGTGAGATGCCAGATGCGTAACTGCGTAATCGTAATCCATAATCTCAAGAAATTCAAAAATAATTTTACCCATTCAAACCGAAATAAATAAAATAAATACGAATACAGTAAACCGTGTGACAATGTTATTGAGTGTCAAAAATTAAATGCTAACGTGTAATAATCACAAATTAGTGTGAAAAAATAAAAAACCAATAAGAGTGAAACTTTAATGTTGGTTGACCAAGTTCATGTGTAGCAGTTTAAACGTCAATCGAAATTTCGAGGAAAAGTGTAAATTAAAGTATCCCTACACCACAATGTTCTCAATTATTATACCAATAAAAATGTTTTTGTCATTTTAATTTATACAGAATATGGTTTTATGTACCACTGTCTACAATGTTCTCATTTTAAAATACAAATGTTGGTACACATTTTGTTCATAGCTTTGTTAAATTGTAGCCAATTATATCATTATGGCTAATATGTTATTAAAATAATATAAGTACGCACAAGTAAACTATAACATAACATCGAAAACGATACACATAGTCACACAGAATAAACTCTGGACGCGTTGTACAACTTCAGTATTATTATTTATGACATTTATATTATTAATTTAATCACGATACGGCTGGTTACGAAATCGATTGATGAAATAATTCTGTACGCACTTTATACACGTTGTTAGTAGTTTAAGTCTGATTTTAAGAGGTTAACCATATGTGTTTTTTAAGACGCTTGGCTCGTATTATATTATTGCACTCATTGACATCCAAGTTAAATTAGCCACATGTTATATCGTTAGTTTAAACACGCGGTTCTAAAGTTACTACAGTAACACACTGCTCCTTCTCGTTAAAATTATACGATACCCTCCGATAATCGGCCGAGGAGACTTTCTCAGTCGATTTCAATAATTATATTATATTTTATCAATTCAATAATAACGATAAAAAAAAAGAAAAAAACAAATTACAAATACATAATCCACATAATATATTATTATGTACGTTTTATTGTTGTATACTTGTATGTTATATACGAGACAGTTAACCGACGATTATGAATACACAATAATAAGCCACAGCTAATTTTTTTGTGAGACGTAATAATTATTTTCCTTGTTTTGACGGTTGCATTATTGAACGACATCAAAATATATAATATAATACTGACATAATAATAATATTAAATAATATTACTATCTATCAATATCGTTGTTTGCAAAAGCAATCAGACACGGAAATCTATGGCGAGACGGATACATGATTGGCTAAGAATCTAGACGCTGTATGATGTACATATTCATGGTATAATATTATGTGAGTTTATAATAATAATCGTATGTATACATATAGAAAGAAAAGCAATATTATCACAAAAATCGCGATATAGTTTTTTTTTTTTTTTTTTATACATATTTGTTTTTCTTATTGGTATCAATAAATAAACTCAGCAAAAATAGACAAAATATTGTATAATAATATTATACCATACCAACCTACGTATATTATATCAATACTTGTAATATGCTATTATACGCTCGAGTCTTACCTGGTTTGCATATTTGATCCGTCTCTATGACGTTGATTTGCATTCGTTTTGTCGAATTCTCAATGTTGGTAGTTGTATTGTACCGATTAGACAGAGTGCAACACATTGCAATTATAAGTGCATAGAAATATTGCATATAATATTATTATGGCGTGACATATTATATACGTCAGTTATCACTTAACGTTATACAACAATAATTAACGATAGTGTATCACACATCTAATACAATCTCAAATATGTATAAACTGTACCTACATATCAATCTCATAGTATTTTATTAATAATAGAATATTATTATACTTATTGCTTACCGTGTTATGTGTATACTTTATTATAATCTATATAGTATCTACCTACTAAATTAATATGGTTTGTTTTAATCATTATTATTGAACGACATTGAAACATGTAGAGTGTTGACCGTGATCTTTGATCTCAAAACTGTAGACATTTTCTCATTGCCAATACCTAACTACGGTTAAAACAAAAATTAACGAAAATACATTTCATGGAAAACGCAAGTACATTAACCTAAAAACTAAATTTATGTCTCCACGTAGAACATTATTTTTTTTATTTTGCGATTTAAAATCATTGATTGTATTGTACGAATAACAACTAAAACGGTATTATTAAAAGTAAATATTAATGCTATTTAAAAAAAAAACTTAAACTATCAAGTTTTTAGGTTTACTTTAGGTATTCTGATCAACATTTATACACAAATCAGTAATATGAGCATATAAAAACAAAGTACACTACTTAATATTAAACATAATACTATCAGTATAAATTACGGTTCGCAAATAAAAATGTAAATTGTTTACGTGGTCGTCTGGTATATTATATTTTTAATTACTCTCACAATATGTTATTAATGTGTATTCCGTCCACTTATTATATTTTACGTGTATACTTATTACTTACCTGTATTGTGTCATAAATTGTTTTTAATATATTTATAGTATTGTAAAACATTATACATACACATGTATAATCGATATATTTTGATTATTGACAAAAATACTAAATAGTAAATAATATAAGTAATGTTATAACAAAGACATGTAATATAGAAGGCAATTTTAAAATTGTATTTTTAATTTTGCCGTAAAAACAATTTTGATAAAAAAAAATATGAATTATTTTAATTATTTATAAACGTGATTGCACAAAATTAAAAAGGTGTTACACACTGCCATTTATAATGCATCAACAAATGAGCAGTTTACATATTTTGTTATTTATAACTGAAATTCGAAACTATTAGTGTATTAGTTACATTAGTTCTGTACATCATCTCTATTTTAATACACATATTACTAGTAATAAACTTTTGGAACGATAATTTTAAAATTGATTTCAAATCTCACACGTTCTTATTAACATAACCTTGTAATTTGTATACTATAAATAACAAAAACAAAAATATAATTTGTTCTACTGAATAAATAAATAATTATATTACTATTTTAATCAGTTTTCAGAACTACACCAAACAATCAATATAAAACAAAATGATTTTTTTTTTTTTTAGTTATTACTATTATTATATTATCTAGATATTATATTAATATATGAAATATATATATATATTTTTATACTTGAAAACAATTTTTATATTTTTTTACTTACTACTTTTAACATAATTGATTTGATTTTTATGAAATCATCTTTGTATAAATTTAATACATACTTAATATAGTAATTAAGAAAAAAATGTAAGTAACTATATTCTTTCTTTTATGTTTATTGCAATATTCATTAAGCATAGAAATTACCTTGGAATTCAAATAAAGGGTTGATACGATAAATGTTTTAGAATATTTTGGAAACATTTAAAAAATTTTATTATCATAAGAATTTTAATCACGTTTCTAAAATATTTTTGAGATCTTTTTGTTAGTTACTCAAATAGATTTTCATTTGTTCTGATCAATACATATTATTATAACCTATTTGAAGTATTCTGTTTTATGATATTTTCATTAGTTAAATGATGAATTCACACGAACACACTGTATAAGATATAAAATATAAAATTATAGTTTATCGTCCACGCCCAGATTAATACATATATAGCTTCAGTCCAACAATATTATAATATTAATATAGCAGTGCTACATGTAAACTATTGTAACTAAAAAAAAAAGTGTAATAAATAAAAACAATCAATACTACCAATATTACCAATTACCAATGTGTTTTATCATATGATTCTAGTCTCGACAACCACATTATTTTATAAATTATATATTAAAATATTATTCATAATTTAACATACCTACATAATTCAATATAAAATGAGTCAACATTTAACAACATCGAGACTACGCTATTTGGTGAGAAGAGCAGTCTAAATAATCATAGAATATTAAATTTATGAGAATTCCTCGTTTAATCCAGTAAATTAAAGGTTTTAATCTCGCGAATAATTTGGTTCTACGATTTGTAATAATAACAAAAAAAAAAAAAAAAAAAAAATGTAAAACCCAAACCACAGTAAAATCTAAGTACGTGGGAATAATATTATCAAAGTGAACCGACGAAAAAAACTTAAAATTGAGCAATCCTCATCTAATGCAAACGAACAATTTTTCAACAACAAACACATTATAACAAAATATATATATATATATTATAGTTATATAGAAAAAACTCATACTCCCATAAACATAAGCATGAACAGGTTGCACATTATTTTTTTTCGTTCTAATAATTCTGCGTGTTATCCGCCTGCGTCGATGAGGTAGAGTTGAAACTGATTTTTTTTTCTATTATCATTATTATTTTTTTTATAACGGTTATGCTGTGCAATGCACATTGCGACTGACAACTAAATTATAAATACGAGTTAAGTGCAGTGAACACATGCATTAATGCACTTTCCTAGTACGCATTAGTGCATTGGGTTTTTGTGCATTTTTTCCGAGCCCTTTTACCTGCTGTGCGTATATATTATACTAAATATGGCCTTGATATTTTATAGCAAAAACGTTCTGAATAAAAGAAAAATGCACTTTTCAGTAACCTTGAAATTTATTGATCACCAGATTTTACGACTATTGTCATTTATTGATAACATGAAAAAGTGGCAAAAACTTATTGATTTTACTAATAAATAATTTATATATTTTATAAAAAAACAACGTGCAGAGATTACTCGTATAATTCGCGTGTAAAGTCAAACATATTTCTAAAAAATAAAATTCGAGTAAGATAAATTATTTAAAAAATCAATTAAAATTGTATTATCTTATATAAATATTCAATTTTATTTATATTGTATCAAATATGTGCATAGAAATGTAAAATATAAAATATAAAGGTATTTACGCAAAATCCATAAAAGCATTTCGTTCAAAATAGTAACAATAAAATATATCGTCAAAATAGTAATTACCAAATACGAAAACATCAATTTACGTTAATGTAATTACAAAATACTCAGTATGTTGGACATATCAAAAAAGTTTCCAAGTAGAAATCTAGATACAAAATACGAGTGTAAAAATCAAAGAATTTAAAAATTAATTGTGATTATATCTAGTCTTTATAAATATATAAAAAGACTGAACAGACAGTGAATAATTTATAACAATAATCTACAGTTGCTAAACAGATATAAAACAAATCGTATCCAACAACGTTGTAAGTATTAAGTACTTAGTACCTACCTATAATCCATTAATATGTTCCGTGGTCTGTAGATTAAAATATCAACTACAGTATATTTATACTTGTAATTATCACGAACAAATTAAAATTACTATGATAGAAAGTGTTTAATAAACATAATTAAAAATATAATATACATTATACATATGAATATATTAAATTATACTTTTATAGTTTTTAATCATTTGAAATCACAATGGCAATAATAAAAATTTAAAGTTGTACAATTAAATTAATGAACTATAAAAATACATGATTACGAATACCGTCTAAAAATATAATCACAAAGATATGAGTGTTAGCAGTTGGGCACTTATCTCGCTTTGATCATCAAGCTCAATCATCGTGGCCCGTGATAATAATCATTATTTTAAACAAATAAAATATATTCAGTCAAAAGTGCAATTATCAAATTAATAAAATACAGCACTGATAACAAAATTTTTAAGAACGTGATGTAACCAGATTATATAGTTATTTTTCTCATTAGATTTTTAAACTTTACTGAATAGATACTATAAAAAAATCGGTCTTCTCTGTAATGTAGGGACTGCAACTTATTATAGCCGTAGTGTTCAAATTCAATTTCACAAATTAGAGTGAGGCTATACATGTAAGACGTAACTTTTTTGTAAATTGTATTGTTCTAAAAGTGTTTTCCGGAGGGAAAAAACCATGTAATTAAGCCAATAGCTCCTTGCCTCCTGCGCTTACACCAAAATCTAAAAATTAACTCCAGGTTTTAATATATAATACTGTATAACTATATTATATCATGTATAAACAATATAAAATAAAAATAGTGTATCATATAAATATATAGGCATGAATAAAACAACGTATAAAATATTTACAGTATAATATCATATATTACAACGCAACAATGTTTTATATAGTATACAACCAAAAAATTTAACTTTTGCTATAAAAAGGTTCTTAAAGTAAGACGAATATTATATGAACGTTTTACGTACCTAGGTACCTGTTTTGTGTTTAAATTTTAAATATTTTGTCATAAAGACTAAGTTTTTTTAAGTCAATTTAAAATAAGTATTATAGTTTATTATGTATGCGTAAATTAGGTAATGTTAGTAATTTAAAATAAATTTTTTATATATTATAATACCTGTAATATCTAAGAGCTCAAAGGTTCAAAAAAAAAAATATAAAAAAAAACGGTAGATATTGTTCATCAATTTACGAATAATTTAGATAAGATTATTTTATTTTTAAGTAGGTCTTTTAATATGCGTACGCATACGTAAACATATACCAAGTATATCTAATTGTATAATTAATAATTAATAAGTATAACGATTACGAAAATTTGAAAAACAATTATCTAACAAACATTGACTTGTATCGTGACATATATATAAAATTTAATAAAACTGAAAATAACGCAAAATATTATCTATTAAGGTATTTTGGCACAAATTACACGTATGTAAATACAAATTTATAATTTTATACCTGACCATGCTATAAAAATTGTAAATATAAGCTATTTTAGTAGCGTAATTTAACATTGTCCACGTGTACAGCATTGAATTGCTTTTTTATGAATATTATTATTCTTATAATAATAGTCATGAACTAAAACCGTTTATTTTGTATTGTCTTAATGTTACATTTTATACTTTTTAACAATCAATAATAAACCGATATGCAATAGTATGTATTTATAAGTTTATACGTTTACCAAATACCCAAATTTAATAGTTTTAAACTATATATACTGATGACCTATGTATAATGAATTAATTATTATACCTAATTACCTAATTATTTTTTAAAACAATTTTCAATATTTTTTTTAAGATTTATTCGAGACAAGAACCTTACTATACACTTAAATAACGAAGGTATATCAAATTGTGGTGCGTTATTTCAGTTTTTAATAGGAAGGGAAACAAAAGTTTTGAACGGTCTATACAAGTAAAAATATTACCATACACATACACGAACACACACTCACAACTATTACATACACATCTTAATATGATGTTATATAATCGTTCTATCTATTAAATATTAATTATCATTGTGTCAATAATTTCCCAATACACATGATATTAATATATTACATATATTTCTTCAAAACTATAAAAATATGCATATTTTTAAACCAAAAATTGACCATTTGGCCATCGCCCAGATTTTAAAATCAGATAGAGGCAAATGTCCATTTTAACCCCTCTCCCAAATTACTCCACTGCAAGTATCTAATATGATCTCATTGACGTAACATAGCGACTAAAATGAGCGAACTAAAAGAGATTCGCATACCTATATATATATGTGTGTGTATAGAAAAATACCTAACTAGTTTTGCTGTATTGCTATAGTGATATTATTACACTGTAGATATGATTTCAATCATCAAAAATCTTATTTTATCAAAATCGACATTTTGCATTTCGTTCTTTAATAATACTTCATCAAGAAAAAATATAAATATTTAACAAGAAGATTAAAGTGATATGACTAAAAAAAAAGAAAAATAATAATAGTAATAATAATTACTCATGTAAATGAATTCGCTTTATAAAGCACGTTTATATGTAGGTATATAAAGAGTTCGGGGAATGTGCTGCTTTTAGCTATCTCTTTTTCTCTCTATCTAAATGTATAAATTGTCTAGTATAACATTCACAGTGCATGGTGAAAAAAAAGACTGAATAAGTTAATGGCGGTTGTTGTTTCATCAGTACGGTAGCCTGCGAAAAATAGAACTAAACCGTACGAATCTCTTTAAATGATTATATTATACGTATACCGAGCTTCCTGTATAACCATATATTATAATATTATGTAATTGTATACGAAAAATAGAAGCAAAAACATATCGATGCGCTATTTTAATAATGTTTAATGTGGTATACGATTAAGAGGACGCCGCACCCGCATATTTTGTCTGTCTTACATACAATACAACATGGCAAATTTTCGTTCAACAGAATCCATTTGATGTTGTTAACTTTAACATTAGAGTAAATTTACCTATTATCAAATTTAAATGTAAACATTTTATCTAGGCAATGACATAGGCTTTTATTAATATTATAATTTTAAAGTGAATTATGAGCATTTTAAAGTTTCAATATTTTATATAGCTACGTATAACTCAGCTTAAAATTAAAATATCAATAAAATCGTATGTCATTGCCTAGATAAAATTCTTACCTTTAAGTTTGGTGATAGGTAAATTTACTCTAATGTTAAAGTTAATAACATAAAATGGATTTTGCTGAACGAATACTTGTATGTATAGAAGACAGAGATAATACATGCGGGTGCGGCGTCCTCTTAAAAGCATTAATTTATTATTTCCGAACATCGCGATGGTAATATTATTTTTTTTAACGTCGTAGACATACAACAAAATGGCATGAATGCACGCTTGTCTCTTACGAACATAATCACTATCTAATTTCATACACACTTATAAACACATGTGTATGAATTTCAATTAATAAACGTTCGTAAGTTCAGTAATACTTAACTTTAAATGTGCACACGCGTATGACTGCAGCAGATTGTCCGCAAGGCAATAAAATAAGAAAAACTGTTCACTCAGCACAATAACATATTATAATAATAATATTGTTTTTAAATTGAACCGTTCGATAATGAGTACATATGGCTAGCCTACTAGCCGTAAATAATATACCTGACTGTTCCCTTTAATATCTGGCCACAACATACACCTAAAAAGAAAATTATTGTTTTCAGCGCGTCTTTTCAAGCCGGGCGTACCGTAGTTTTGGACGTGATTCGGTTCGTTGGAATTAAATATAAATAATTCATCTAAATCGGATTTGGCACGTTTTATGCCGCCGCTATAATAGACGACTGTGGTGTTTCTATTCTATTTGGAAACGATTAACGGTCGGATAGTATCGCGAGAATAGATAAGAGTGCCAATGACGTGCAACTCGGTATGTTGTATATTTGCTCACACTTCGGAACAACTAATAATTTTGGTTTTAACAGGACACCACATAAAGTCGTGTGCTGTGTGTAGAGTCGTATTATGCATTGTTATTCACCACAGGCTTATTTTTCTATATTTTCGTTATAGACAAGACGGTCAAAACTCCTCAAAAAAAAAAAAAAAAAAAATACACAACTAAATACAAAACAATACAAGGGGTGTCTACCATGTTTGTCATCGTATCTAAACTTGTCCTTCTCCTTCACAGGATACACCTATAATCCATACTCATCACAACATTCTTCATTGATATTGACAATTCAACTGATAAAATATTTACCTACATATATTTTCCATTTTTGATTTTTGATTCTCTCAAAAACAAATATTTTTATACAAGCACCTATATAATGATTTTCTAAAATTATGTTTCAAAAATGTAACTGTAATATAATAGTATTTTGGTATCTCTATTAAAGACTATACCTATTTTCTATATATTAACCTTAAATATATATTCTACAAACAAGTAACAGGCGAATTTTTGAATTTTTATATTTTTGTAATGGACATTTAATGATTTTAATATTCAATTAAAATATGTTACTATTCTCAAATGCTGAAACTTAAAACTTATATAAATTAGATAAATATACCAATTAGTTATTACCTACTTCTAAACATTCTATAGATTTTTACAACTAAAACATGTTGACGAAAACTGATTGTATTTTATTTTAGTATTAGTATTTAAAACTTAGTTATCTATGTGCAATCATAATTTTATCATTCATTAACAATAAATTAGGTCGTTTTATTCCTTTGATAGAAATCCGAAAATTTGCAATTTATTTTAATAGTTGCTGGTACAGTTTAAAATTTGTTTATACATCAAATCGATGCAAACTTTTCTGGTCAAATTCTTCTTAGGCCTTGGGCTCGTGCCCGCATGCTTAAGCTTGATATGACCCTAATCGTGTGTTGAACTCAGTCACCGAATCGCATTGGGCTGCGCGTGGCGCGTGCGATAAATATTTCAAAACCATTCAGTGTGGCGATGTTTTCGCGCAAGAAAAACAAACTGCTTTAGATTGATTTATACCTATGTTATTTTTACATTTGGGTTTACAGCGAACGGTTCCAAGAAAAAAAACACTGACTCGATTCCGATGATGGCGATTTAAGGCTAAGGTCATATCTTTTTTTTTTAATCAACGATTCCACGCGTGTCATCTAAAAACGCTATCAAAGTGAAAAACGCACTTTTATTTAACAAAATATATATATATATATAATAAACCAATTTACCAAACAAAAACATAATCTAATTATATTTGACTATTTGAACATGTTATATATTATACATGTGCATTGTGCATTAATAAGAAATCAAATACAGGAGTTTCGTTTGCTATACTAACTCAGTGTTATTAAATTTAAAAGGTAGTTATGATTTAGTATTAAAAATAAATAACAAAAATTCTTAGTCAAACCAAGTTTACTCATAATAATAGTTAGATTTTTGTTAAAAACGGTAAAACGATTGTGCCTTGTTTTAAGATTTTCTTGCCTGCAGATCGTAGTTTAAACACGAGAAAAAGTTTTATTTTTAATAACTTATTTATTGTTAATATTGTAATTGAATTTAAAAAAGTATTTAAAATGTAATTTTTGAGAAACAAAATGTATTTAACTTTTTTTAACACGTTCGTGAAGTTATCCCATTTATTTTAAATAATAAAAATTACGTATTTAAAGAGACAATAAACCCCAAGAAGTGATGGAGTTAAGGAAGGCCGTTCCTATTCATGCGAAGTGCAGTAAATAAATAAGGAGATTTTAGTAAATGTGTACCACAGCTTCAACACCCCATTATAAAACACAATAAGAGAAAACAAATAGCACATTCAAGACGTGATTTTTACTGTACGTACAATAAATTTCATAACTTAGCAAACATGTTAAAAAATGAAAAGACATTTTTCTTTCAAAATAACCTTCATATTTATTTTTGTTAAATTTAACAAACCATGGTGGTGACCCTGTATAACAAGTGTTTAATAAAACATTAAGCACAAAAACTTTGATGAAATGTATAACGAAAAACAGTATAAAAAATATGGAATGAAATGAAATTTTAAAGATTATTTTTTAGATTAATTAATATAATCGTAGCATTCACACATTTTTTATGACTAAAAATCATTATATTTTATACTTACTACGCATCTACTGAATTAATCCACCAATGAAAAAGTCATATAAAATATGTGCGAAATTATTCCACTTTTATTGTATTACTATTATCAGTTTTGCCAAATTCAATAAGATAATAATATCGTCAGAAACACATCAAAAAAATGACCTACTATTAATTTTTTTAATTTTAAATTATAATATTGCTTCGTCATATTTTACTGTCAACATAGCCAATCAAAGTTTCTATAAATTTATAACGCCACATATAGTAATTTATTTAAATCAGAATGAAAAAACAACAAATCGCTCTATTTATTTCAACGAAATATTATGCTATAATAATAAGTAGATACGTGATTTAGTCATAGATGAAAATCTCTGAGGATTGGATAAATGATTTGTAAACCTTTACTAAAAATTATTGACGTTATCGTTTAAAAAATATATATATTTAAACGTTAATCAAAAAACTTATGCTACATAATAGGTACTTAGTTATAACTATAGAAATCAAAACGCCATCACCCATTTGCGTTTATGGATTTAAGTTAAATTATTACATTTTTAACCTTATGTTAATTAATCATTTTCAACGTTCGATTAAACACATAATCATCAGTTATTAGTTATTACTTATTAATTACTATCATGATGATGAATATTTTTATTTTATGTGAACCTTGTCTGTGTAAAACTAAACATAACCTAATTACATTTAAAAAAAAGAAATTAAACATTGACTTCGTGTGCAGTAATTGTTAATTTGTATTTGCATTATTTTAGTTTATAATTTTAAATACTTTATTAAAAGTTTAAAGTTAAATACATAATATTAAGGTTCATTATATAGTATACAATTTAACCATTAATTGTTCATATATAGGTACCTAAATTATTTATTATAAATTATTAATAATTATATTAAATAATATATAAATGTCATTACATTTTCTGTTATAAATTTACACAATTATTTAACTGTAGATAAAAAATATCATGAAAATGAATTCATAAAATTAAAAACTATTTTTAAACATAAATAGAACTTTATTGGTTAGTTTTTAAGTAGTTTAAAATAATTTAAACTCTATCCAAAGGTCATATTTAATAAAATAATTTTAGGTTTGTGTCATATTATACTTATTAAAAATTATAATATTTTTATATAGTCATTAATCATTATTTAAAAATTAATTTTTTTTACTTTTTATTATTGTAGATTTTAATAAGTGATTAAAACTTTTCAAGAGATAGATAGATTATTAATATAACGCTGATAGGACTATACTCATCTTATTTGATTGATAGCTTAGTCCACTATATTAAATATAGAATTTTCGTAATAAACATTGTTTATTGGATGATCACAATTTAAAAAAAAAAGAATATTATTCTATTATTCTTTTGTATGATTGTTAGTTCAGTTGTTTTCACTCAATATGAACGTTAAAATTTTAAATTCTTCTCGCTTAAGATTCAAATATTAATATTGATTCAGAATCAAATGTTTAAATTTAACAATGTCATTGACCATCATGCTACTGAATATTGTAAACTGAGAGAATCAGCAATTCCAAAAGTGCCATAGTGCCTACCTATATACATTATGCATACAAACAAATAAATAAACGTTACCTATCAAATTTTCTTGGCATCTCGTATAATTAGTTTTTTAGCATATCATTTACCTTGGTAGATTTTAATAAAAATATTATAAACAAAATATTTAACTTTATAATTATTATTTAACTGTGACAACTAACATTAATTTTCAAATTTAAATTATACTTTGCAAGTTGAATATAGCTTATTAATCATGTTATTATTTGTATTGAATACAAAACACAAACTCGTTTTAATTTTAGGATAATACAATTTTTATCACGAGCATCAAAATTGTATATGACTATTCAAATAACCCATTAAAATTATTTTAAACAAATAAAATTCACATAAAATGTATTCATATATGCATGAAGTATAGTGTTACATTTAGTCTCGTCAAACTTCCTCTATAAACTAAAGTGTTAACCTTGATGGTTCAAAAAGGAATATTAATGATAATATATTTATAAAACTGTCATCCCACTCAAATGACCATTTGTACATAAAAATGACAGTCATTGAAGCATTTCTATAGGCAACGTTGTAAAGGATATTTTTTAAAAGTATCTCTAGGTATTCAAATTAACAATTGGATACCAAATACTCAAATATCCTTTAACTGGTTAAAAAAACTTTTTATACAATATTAAAAAATATAAAAAAATAAAAAATATTATTTTCCAAACATTTTTGTTCAAATAATACTTCTTAACACTCAATAGTTTACAATACTAAACCAGATTATCGATTGTATATATATATCCATTTGCTCCTGGATTGATTTAAATCATTTAAAAAAAAATAATGTTCTTTTATAGTAAGTTATTATTATTGTTAGCCAACCGTGATATTTTGAAAAGTTGTAAGCGCATAATATAATTAAAAACGTAACCCGTTATATGCACTAGATACTAGAGTACTAATCGAAACTTAACTGTCAGATCCCGCGGGGTAACGAAGTTCTGGAAACATATCAAAGCATTTAACACCCTGTCACCCTGATAAACTTTAAACTCGGTAGCCCAACAAACGGTTTTAGCAACCCAACTGTGCGTCGATTGAATAAATAGAAACGGTTTAAAATGGTGAGTATAGCTGTAAATACACCAGCTGTGATCGAGTTTATTTTGAAACCGTGCGTGGTCACACAAAGTTCACGATAGTATTGCGGAAAATTTGGACGATCATAGAACTGAAACAATCTGAAAACAAAACAGAAAACATAACCAAATTAGAAGTATCGTAATTGTTGACAAAAATTCTGTGAATGGCAAAAATATCAAAATATGGATTAAGAAAATCACACTGGTTTATTATACTTATTAACAGAAGAACACTATACCTACTCCATTTATCAGGGACTATTTCAAAGTCGATCGTGTTAAAATTTATTTTTAGGCTACGCGCATGAAAATTAATTATGGTGGTATAGTAACTTAATAATAAAAAAAACTTTTTTATCGAAGTCGATCCTCAAAGGTAAAGTATATTTTTAGTAGATTGCGGCCAAAAAAAGTTTGGCCGTCCCTGCTTTATATATTACACAACATGTATGTTATAAACGTGATTTTAGATTAATTTATAGGTTTAAAATTAATTATATAATTTATTAGCCATTAATTAATTATGCACTGCCAATAATAATCAATTATTCGGTACGTTATTTAAATATTGACACTGCATAAACGATAAACACGTATATAAATACAACACGTGCAAAATACAAACCGAAAAGCATTACAAAACGGTTGTAAAATATACAAAATATAGGTGCTGTTGTATATTATTAAATTAACTTAGAGTCAAAATGAAAAAAATCCAGCAAATCATATAAAATAAATCTGCAAATATGAAATAGAATTGATGGTACACAATATAGTCACTATTCAACTAAAATTTCAAGCACCAAATCGTTGAAGTAAAAAACCAAATCGACTTGGAATTGTTTTGACCACTGATCAGTCTTCTCCTGCGCCAAAAATAGAATCCGGCATACGCTATATTATGTTCAACCTGCCTGTATCATAGAGCATGTAATAAAAATCGTAATTTGATCAGTAAAATATTTAGTTAAAACCTGAAAAAATTTAAATTTAAATTTAAATATCGTCGACAGTAGGTACCTATATCCAAGAGACATAATCTAAAACCTATTTTTGTTTATTTTAAATCGATAATGTCAATAAGTTCTGTATACGAAAACTCTACGTGTAATTTATAGGATATTTTATTAATCATGTGAAACAAAACGTTAACGAAATAGGTACTTACAAAACGTTAGTGCTTAAGGATTACAGTTTTGCCGGCGCAAAATTTACAATGTAAAATAGATGCTAAGTATACGCGTATACTTATAAATAAGATAAATATAAACTACATTACTTGTTATCGAATAATTATGGTAATAGCTTTTACGTCGTGTCCTTAGGTTGATTTTTTACAACATTATCGTCTCAAATGCTTTATTTTGACCAGATTCTAACCTAAAACTGTATCCCCTAACCTCGCCATAACATTCTTCTTTCGTTCACAGGGCAAAATTTGAGTGTTAAATAATTAATATCGCGTAACGATTTGCGAGTATTTCAGTTTGGAGTACCTACAGAAACGTCGACGCTACAACATAATAATATTACTATTACGATGCACATTCACAAAATAAAATATTATCGCATGGCGGTCGGGCACTCGTGACTCGTCGAGGATTTCGCAAGGCCCGGGGAAAACAGCGGCAGCCAGCTCGAGAAACCGACCCGCGACCGCCATATAGCCCCAAGTATTAAACATTATTAAGACGATGATAATAATAATATTATATAGATCACCTACAACAATAATAATACAATAATATTATTAATATTGTTAAACGTGGTTTAATAATAATATAATATTATTAAACTTACGCGGCTGAGCTACGCATTCTAACAACCGGCGTGGCGGCGGCGGAGGCGATGGGCCGGCGGTGCAGACAGCGCGTGCCAAGTAGCGTCGTCCGGACGTTAATATTAAATACGCGCACGCACACGTGTGCGTTGCGCGCGTGCACGTCGTTCGGGTGGCACGGCCGCGGTGAAAGTCGGGCGCGTGCGAGCCGCTTGAAATTCCACTGCCATCACCGCCGAGTAGGTTTTTCATTTTTTTCATTTTTTTTTTTTTTTTTTTTTTTTTTTCCAAAGCGACACTGCGAAAAACCGAAATAAATACGCGAACGGACGACATCGTTTCGTTCGCACTTTTTTAAATATTAGGTATATTATTATCTTGACAATACGATAGCGGGGGCAATTGACGATATGGAACGATACAATTACGATACGGGCGACGTGCTCGTCGCCAAAACCGAAATACTACGATTAATTGTTATAATAATAGAACGCGATCGTACGGCTGACGTGACCGCTCCGTTCCCGCCAAAATCCTATGTTAATATTTCGAGTAATGTGTGTGTACATAGCGTACGTCAATAATATTCAGCTCTGTAGTCCATGACGTGTCGCCAAATAGCGGCCAGCGCGCGGATTATAATATTATCCGACCCGCGCGCACGGGTTAGGAGCAAAAAAATAACGAAAATATGACACGATATTAATGGTATTGTGATATTTATCATTTTCTTATTTTTGTACGTTTTAATTTTTCACCCGTAGCAGCGCCATTAGATTATACCGGTGATGGAGCACGTGATAATAATTTATTGCCCGTATTATTATTTTTACACATTGTACGCGACGACCGTTCACTGATATGACACGTCAATCGTAGTTTTGACGAACCGCGAAAATTTTCCAAATTCCCAATGTGACCCTCCAAAAATATTAGTAGATAGCCTGCTGTAACTATACTATAACATAATACACGCTGACTGTCGTGAGTCTCTAGGTCGACTATAAACGTACTTCCGTTTCATCTGTTCGTTTAACAATATTACATAATATTATGGAATTATTAAATGATAACGACTACGACATTATGTTATATTTTAATTTATTGTTAACATAATATTATTGTTCGATAACGTTAATTCGTAAAGTAAATATTATGTTTTTATCTTTCATCATTAAGGTCCTCTCAGCCCTCAAGCCTTACACGAGCAGGCTAAATTTACTCAATGGCGGTAAATTATTGTGTCTTGATTAGTATTTATTAATTAACAATATTTAAATATTAGGAAAACGTGCTTGCCGGAGCGTATAAAATAAATTAATGAAAACCCAACACCCGTGACAGTCAAATATTTGAATTTAATCAAACGCAGTACACTTGCAGCTCTCATTGAGGATTGACATTACGCTAGTTGATTGTTATTGTAATATACTCATTATTCATTACTCTGTACTCACTGACACGTGATCATTGTATCCAAATGTTTATAAGTGTCCAAAATTATTGAATTTAAGCACCCAACTTTCCCTAGTTACTGCAACTACACACAAAATTAAACCTCCTGTAGGTGTGCAGAAATAATTAAAGAACTTATAAGGCTTAGTCACGCCAAAAAAATAGCCAAAGCCTTAACATATTCTACCATATCATTGATAATCAATATACCTATTATGTTATCAAATTTAACGACCTGACAAAAATAATCTAAATTTTGCTGCGAAAAAATCGATCAAATTTCACTTCTTGATATTCTTTTAAAAAGTAAAAATTAAAAATACGAAGTCATGGATAACATATAGATTGATTTTTCGTTGACAACTAACACATTCGTGTTCACGAGATTGAATGTATCAAAAACATTCAAAACTGCGACGTAGATATCGGAATAAATAACCTCGTTTCGCCGTTATCTACTATAAATAATAAAAATCTGCAAACTCGCAATTATTACTATTTTTTATGGTATATTTATTATTCGTAGAATTTAAAAAAGTCACACGTGCAAACGAATTGAATAACATCATACAAGTGCGTGACATTAAAAAAAAATTATGTATCAATATAAGAAAATACAGGTCTTCTGTTATGTAATTACACGCAGATATCATTTTAATATTTTTCCGATATCTCGTCCAATAAAAATAAATCGCTCTTAATTAATAATTAATTAACAGTAAAGGAATGAAAAGATTCACTGCAAATCATACAGATCGCCCTGTATTTAATCCAGATATAAACGAATAATGCCAATTGTTTTCGATTTTACCATCCAGACCACCAACTAAAGGAATTTAACTAAATTTGGACTTGACTCCTAAGAATTAGCACCTTCTGGACTATTTTGTGTAGTGGGTGCGATTTGCTGGTATGCACTGTGGTTATACAAACTTTTATGGACGTATGTTTTTTACTAATAACTAAGAACGCACAACGTTTTAATTGTATGATGTACCATAGGTATCATACAAATTAGCAAAATACACGTGTTGTATCAGTCTTAAAAAATTATATTCTATAAAGGTGTTCACAATTCTCTTCAAAATTAAAAATAGTAAAAAAAATCAACGTACAAACAAAGGAAATGTTCTTAAATTTAAGTATTGAAATAGAATAAATAGATCAATTTCCTGTAACATTAAAACCCGGTACAAAATTAGTTGTACTAACGTTCTGTTATACGTTTTTAAGTCAGAAGTACGTGTTTTGTCCTCTCAAATAATAATGAACATATTATAATAAATATATTGTATGTATTTACTTTTTTTTTTTATCAGCGTTCACCAATCAAAACTTAAAATAACATAAAACGTATATTAAACTACCTAATAACTCGTTAGTCATGACTGGGGAGTTAAATTGAATTCTATATAATTTATACCTAACCGTAGTATCTGGTTACATTATATTATCGCATGACAATATATTATGTTATTGTTTGAATTTGGCCTATTTCGTAGATAGGTCATAAGTACACGATAACACGAGACCTTTTACGTGATTATATAGCAACACTATAAAATAATGTTATCACTTATCACCATTAAATGTTAATTCTTACAAATTAATCACAATCTTAACACACATTTTTGGTTTTTTTTTTTTGCACAAAAAAAATAACATAAAAAAATTCACCATAGGCGTAAAAGCAAACTCACATTTTTTGTTACCATTGTACCACATTAATTTAAAACCACATTGAAATATTGTTCGTTTGCGGGTCAGCACTCATTTTTGTTTTTTATTTTGATATATTTTATGATTTTAAACACCTATCATGCAATTTTTATCAAATTTTAATATTATAATCTAGTTTAATTTCCATCGTGGAACACTGGAACCTTATCAATATTACAATTATTGTAAAAACACATTTAATCGATAACAAATATGACTCAAGTTGAATACTCCCGGCATTCACACCAGAAAAGTTAAAAATGACGGAAGTTTGAAAAAATTTAGTTTAAACGTGTATTTTATGAATATACAGGGGTTTCTTTTAACAATTATTATAAATTACCTTTTTTAGAAATTCTAAAAAAGAAGTGGAATTATATTAATATTGTCCTGTTTTTTCACCCATTTTGTTGATGATAAGTGAACTATCTTCCAAATTTAGAGTTTATAATTCCAGGCTTAATTTAAAAAGAAAAAAAATATTCAATACTTTGGATAATAAATTAAAAAAATTAAACGAATAAAATTCGCAAACAAACAAAAAGTCGAAAAAAAATATTTCAATAAAAAATGTTAAATTATATCTTTTAAAATTTCTTAGAAAATGTATAGTTTATACCTATCTACCTACAGAAAGAGTATTTACAAATGTATTCTTATAAGAATCACACCGTATCTAAATAAAAGTACACACTATATCAGTTCTCATTGGTAGAAGAATTAATACAAAAATATGTTTTCAATCCTAATCCAAAACATACTACAGGTGTCTGGTGTACAATCTTAAGTATAAATTATAATACTATAAAAATATACAATTTTATTATAACTGTATTATTATTGATTATTAACATTATTAGACATGATTTATTGGTTTTTATTAACTAGGAAACATATTGTAATAATGTTATTGATACAGTTATAACTATATACTAAATAGTAGACGGTGTTATCATATTATATTAATTTTAACCATGGCTTAAACAATGATTTTAACTATGTACGAGTATTATACCTAGTTGTTATACAACATTACACTAATTGATAAGATAGTTATATCTATTATAATATTAAGCTGATTACATAAAAACAAAATATGTTACTATATATGTTAATATTCAATAGAATATATTATAAGAGTTTTACATTTTAATAGTATAAATAATTTTTGTCAAATTGCAATAACCAAATATGTTGTTCTAATAGCTTTTTCAACTGTTGAATTTCAATAAATTACGACTTATTTATATTTATGCAAACTCGTTAACATCAAATGCTTGTTCACTTTGTATCTTTCAATTATTTAAATTTATTCCATCTCGACGTTTATTTTTTTACCATCAATTAAATATTAGTAAATAACGTCGCTGCATTTTTTTCATTTAAAATATTTTGTTGAATATCACAAGAATTTTCTGATTAAAAAAATATTAATTATACAAGGTATATTGCAGAGACATAATTATTTTTTACGATAACTTAAAAATTTGTTAATTAAATATACTGGACAATTAAATTATAATATACTTACTAAATTATTTAATTTTTTATTTTAAATACAGAATTATATTAGTTTATTGATATTATAAAAGTTTAAATTATTTTTAATTAAATTTAGAAATATACTCCATTATACTGAGACTTTATTTTTAATTTTAAACAATAATTATAAATAATATAAACTCATCTCAGTAGTATTCTCAATATTTATATTTTTAATGAATTTAAATTAACTTAATTATTTAATTAGTGGCGTAACTACTAGAAGACAAGGTACGGCAATGCCCCGGAGCCCTGGACTTGGAAAGGCCCTCAACACAATTTTTATATACAAAATTTTAATTTTGTTTTATAATTCACGTCACACTGTTAAAGAAACTAAAAAAAAATGCAAAAAATCCTATTTCATAAAAGAGTATGAGCCGAGCTAAGCTTTTATATTGTTAATTGAAATAAATGTAAGCAACAAAAAATTAATAAAAGTGTTACACTCAACTTTATTTTATCAGTATTAGTGTATAGCATACACTAACCTGTATGTCAATACTGTAAGACAAAACATATAACGTAAAATTACAAAAAATAAATAAACTATAATAATAAAAACTATTGTATTTGATTTTTTTTTTTTTTATAATTGAGAAATTGAAAAATGTCGGTAACATAAAGATGGAGGCCAACACTTACTTGATACTGTCCCGAAGACTCCAATTTATAGTTAAGCCTTTATCTTTAATTAATCATAAACAAACAAAATATAGTTAGTAAGCATAAACATTCATTAATATATTTATTATGTAATTTCCAGGAATTAAGGTAAACATTTCTTCTGAAAATGCCCTATTTACACTAATATTCATTTTAAACTTAAGGTTATAATAATATCAATACACATTTTAGGTAATCCGGACTTAAACCGATGTTATTAGCCACAATATTCATAAGTCATAATTTTATAAAATGTAATTATTAATATAGGTATTGCCATGTTACATATCAATATTAAGTAACAATATGTGTGTATTAATATTAAATGAACCAAACCAAAAAAAAAAAAATGTATCTTTAGGGTTAATTAAAATTTCAAAACTTATTTGGTAGAAACCGCAAAAAAACAAATTTTCAATATGTAGTACCTATAAATCATAAAATCCGCCAGACCTCATCAAATAACACTTCATTTTATTTTATTTTATAAAAAAAAAAAAAAAAATGTTACATGCTTTGAAAATCAATTTTGAAATCAACTTGCGTTCCGTTATATTATTTTTTTGGCAGGAGTATTTAAAAATGTAATCACCCGTAGTGACGTAGTGTGATCTAAATGGTCTATGTAATGAAAAAAGAACTAAAATAAAAGTACGACAAACACAATATTATTATTATTATTAAACTCTTGCCACAGTGTTACAAACATCTCTCGACGTTTATGTTGACGCGATGATTTAATATAAACATTGTTTTTTTTATAAAAAAAAAATAAATACCAGAATCGCAAACGAAAACTTTTTTTACGTCATTTGATTATTTAGTTTTGATGCTATTGAAAATAACATAATCCAAAAACAGTAAAAAAAAAATAAATAATTTTCCCACGCGCACTCGCACTCCTGATCTGCAGTATAATAGTTTTGTGCTTTTACAAAAATATTAATAAATACGGATGATAATAATTATTATTTGTTTATAAAAATGAAAACAGGCGCGGGTGCCGCCGATAAGGAGATTATGAAATTTCTCGATGATGATTCGCCATCATCGTAATTATTATTCATGAATCATGATACCCAGACGTCATAACAAATTAAACAGCAAACTCCATTAAAAGTTGTCAGATGTTAAAACATAGCACCCCGGTCAGATTATTTCGAAAGGCCTAAAAAATACATAATAGTCTATTAAAGATGCTTACGTTATATGTATATAATATGCTGCTCGCGCGACACGTCACGTGCGCCTATAATAATTGTTATACGGCCGGCTGACGACCGAATCGACCGACTGTGTTTTTAACACAATTCGTCGTCGATAAATCACCGACAAAAACATTGTTTTTTTTTTTTTTATTATTTTACTAAACACTTTGCCCCGGCAAGATCAACGACCCGAAATCGGGTTTTTCGCAAAGAACAAACCGCCGTTGCTACCAATACTCAACTTTAGCCCGCTGCAGTCGTGGTCCTCCCGCACGCGCGGTTCAACGGCTCTCAAGAGGACATCGCCTCGCATGAGTTGTCTCCGTCTTACCACGTACAAAATGGTGAATTTTCGTTCACCAATTTTAATAGTGTGTTTTTAGTTTTGATATTAGAATAAACTTACCTATTATCAAATTTTTAGTTAAGAACATTATCTGTATTCTCTTGTTGATTTTTTACAATATTTAAATTTTTAAGTGAATTATGAGCATTTTCAAGTATTTATAATTTTAAAAAATGTAAATTAATAAAGTTTAATGTATTTAACTCACTTAAAAATTAAAATATCGTAAAGAACCAACGAGAGAACACAGATAATGTTCTTAACTAAAAGTTTGATAATAGGTCTATTTCACTCTAAAATCAAAACTAAAAGCACACTATTGAAACTGGTGAACAAAAATGTATTAAATCATACGTGTGTAAGACGGAGAAAACACTTGCGATTGTGACGTCCTCTTAAAACAAATATTCGTCCGTCGTCGCCATCGCTGACATCTTCCACACCACCGCCGCATAAAATGTAAGTATTACCGAAGTTTACTGGAATGGAGGAAACCATCGAGGCGATCATGTGTATGTTTTACGTTAACGCGAAAATGTATTGTTAAGAGAAAAAAAATATAATGTTTTTAAAATACGATCTCGTCGAGAGCACGTGCACACCCGTTGTAACATGTACACACCAAATACGAAATGACTAATATTAATGGCATTTCAATCGACATCCAAACAAACCGAAATATGGCACGTATAATAATATATTATGTTGTATAGTTTTGTAGTTTTGTTTGTTTTCACAAATCAACGTACACACATCCACGCACTCGCGTGTGGCGAGGTGGCGGAGGAAAATTATTATTACACACGCGTATCGACGTTTTCCGTGGATAACGTGCTAAATGATAATATATTTCAATACGATGCAAACGGTTTTTAATTTTTTTTTTTTTTTTCTATAAGCGCAAACAACAACATTGTTTGTCGTCTCCGATGAACAAATAAAAAAATCGTTCGACAACATGAATAAAAAAAAAAAGAAAAGAAAAAAATTGAACATAATATTATAATACTATAACCGCCAAATCAGGTATTTAAAAATATCCGTAGAAGCTGATGGATTAATTCTAAGCCTCTCCTAAATTTAGCGTTTAACGAGTAATAATATTTTATAGTTAGTAAATTTCGAAACGATTTTTCATTGTTTTTAAATTATTAATGAATTCGATTCTATTTTTGGAATTAACAATTTTTATCTTTGAACCGATCCGTCTCATTCCTAAAAGAAGAAATTTGAAGGATATTCAATAAAAAGGTAATTTTTACATGTTTACAATTTTTGACTTAAACAATCTTAAAATAATTACATTGTATTTATGCGCAGCAATATCAAAAGTATTTATAAGGAGGTTTTATGTGAATTTTTTAGCATATTTAAATGAAATGTTTTTTTAAGACCCTCTTCTAATTTGACTGAATTTCCGGCCATCTTAAAAGTAATACAATTTGTTGGGTTACAACAACGTCGCGTCGATTTCGTGATACAAAATACCAATATTTTATAAGTTATATGTAAATGCGCAATCTCACCGTTAATCCGCTGAACACGCCTGGAGGAAAACAGAATTTAAATTGTTATTTAAAGGGAAATATCATATTATATATAATTATTTGTATTGAACTCAAAACAAAAAAAAAAAAAACTTTAAAAAAAACAACTCAATTTATGCCTATCTACTATATTTAATATAAAGTAAGGCCATTTTGATGCATTGTTGTAAATTTAAAAAAAAATCCACAAAAACTGAAAAGTAATCATTTACAAAATTAATAACAGCGGATCATAATATTATACTATATAATACATGTATTGTGTGTTAAAACTTATATGTGTGAATTGCCAATTATAATTTAAATTATAGAACTACTACTCACTAGAGTACTAGACACTAATATTACTTAAATAATACTAAACTAAATTTATAATTTTAAAATATGGTTGGTGGTATTTTACAATATTTTACACAAATAATAAGGTTAATTGGTTTGATTTTATAAATAAGAATTTAATAATAGTCTAGTGAAAACATATTTTTCTCGTCTCGATAATTTCGTGTTATATTCATAGTTCAACTATAATACTGTTGATATTTTTAATATCATATGTGTCGTTCAAATTACTGTTGTCAATTATTCACAATTGTATTTCCATATGGCATAATTTAATATCAATAACTTTATTACGGTTTCCATTTCCTAATAATTACTTTAATGATTTTCTTGATAAAATAAAATATTTTATTTTTGTAAACTATTTTATTCCGATAACATTCAGATTAATTCAAGCTTTTATTAAAACTGAATTAAACTAAATAAAAACTGTGTAAATTGTTGATACCATATATTATAAACAACTTATTAATTTGAAGAAAACATCGATTAAAAATAAATATCGTAATTTTAAACGATCGCTCTGTTGGAAAATAATTTAAAGAAAGTGCTGTTATTGTTGAACGATTTCCTGACTTATGCTTATCACGCTATCTTTATCAGTACTTATCATATTTACTTATTATGCACTGTGTGAATAAAACATTCATTCAATTATTTAATAATATAAAAAACTATGCTACATATATCTTTAGCTGAGCTTCTGAATACGTATATATATTTAAATATAATAAATAATAATTAATAATATCCAAACTGGTTCAATTATTTTTATTCCGTATCGGAAAGTTTGTAGATACTGTAATGATCACGAGAAATTTTAAAACCAATAATCATTACTCATTAAATGATTGAAAATTTGTTCAGTTCTTACTATTTTCTAGTCATCTACTGAAAAAAAAATACGGGTTATGCGTATGATAATTATTTTAGCCGTTCATTATCATTCATCGGCACTAGAGTAATATGCGCATTTCTAAATGGTATTCCGCATGAAGCTACTTAAACTGACAACATTTGCATTTTTTCATTAAATTATGGAGTTGGCCAAAGACCAAGAAATGTAACCTAAAAAAAACAAACCTACAAGGTGATAACAATAATAAATAAATTTATCATATAATTAAAATATAAAACGCAATAGCTTAATTGTATCATATTTTTAATTTTTGTATATTTTTATAAAACTATAAATGAACAGTCAATAAAATTTTGTTTATTTTTGAACACAAAATTTAATTATGTCAGAGGTCCGGTTTAAGGTCATTGAAATATTTATTTATGTACCAAATCAAGACCTAGAAATCATGATTAAATAAGTCTGTTAATCATGCTAGAAATGTGTATTATGTATATTGAACAATATTTTAACGACGTACATAACATAAATAATAAATATACATTTTTTGTTTATATGTCAGTTACATTATGACGTATGATACAATGAATTTAATATATTTTATTTCCCGTTGACACATTTTGTGATATTACCACGTACTTACATACGATCGCGAATACCCAACTATATTCAGTTTTTGATTGTTCTGAGTTGATATAAAGTTATTTAACGAAATACAACAGTAAAATTTGGGAAATGTGATATTTTTGTACATGCGTAGTAGATAGATAAACGACTTAAATACAAAATAAACGATAACTTTACTTTGAAAAATAAACAACCATAACCCTCGAAATAGATGTTATGTTGATTAAAATAAAAATATTCAAAATATTTTCGTTATAATGTGTACAGAAATATTAACTTTAATGTTTTAGTGTTTACAGTTTACACAACGATAATCATATCGCATTATGTAACGCGAGGCATAAATACGTAAGTACCTAAGTAGCTAAAATGAGTAGTAAAGTCGAGAGGAATTGATTGTAAGACGCGTAGAGTGGAAAATTCTAAGTAATTATATTATTTTCAAGTAAGTTTTCATTGTTTTATCGTCAACAGTAAAACAGTAAGTTCTGCTCGAAAACTCGAATGAGATTTTATATTTTTATATTTTAAATCAAAGGCGCAAAAATTGGTCTGAATCAGAATCGCGATAGGAAACTTTACTCAACCATAATTTTCGTATTATCTCTTTTTCTTATCAACGGAGGACAAATTTCTTTAATAATCAAATGACGTATTATTTTTGAATAAAAGAAATTCCTGAACACTCTTACTATATTATATTACCTACCTAACTTATTTTATACTAATTACAATAACTAATTACATAACGTCGGGAATTAAATTTTATAAAATTAAAACGTATTGATAGCCAAATAAATTATGAATACAAAAAATAATATTTTGATTGTTCACTAGTTTTCTAAGTTTTTCGTTTCTTAATTTATTACCACAAATAGATTAAATACAAATTATTACTACCAATTAGTTTACATATATATCACATTTTTGACCCGTATGTTACCTAGATAAATCATTATTCAAATAATGTTTTTGTCGTCCTTATAGAAATTGAAACAACTGCACGCCGTCTTGGACGATATAATATGTCCCTCAACCACTACCCCATTGATCAATGATCTTATATACGCGCACATAAACATGATAGATATTAATATATGTATAAACGTCATAATATATAGGTATATATTATATATTATGATATATTGTGTGGATATTATAATATTTTGTACTCTCTCCCACATATAAACACGTATCAGAGCACCTACACAGGAAGTAAAAGTGAGTGACAGTGTGGTCAAACGGTGTGGTGGGGACGACTGATTGATGAGCGAACGATTTGGTTGGACAACGACGGTTATGACTTATGAGCGTGCAGTTAACTTTGCTGGACGACCCACGTGATAATAATATTACTCAATGTTACGTTTTTATAGCACGCATTGATCGCTAGGGAAATAGAGCTATCTCAGCCACGGTTGAAGAGTTAAGAGTAAGTGGCGGAAGAGTGGAAAAATCGTTGACCACGGAATGTAGATTTACATGTTTCGCAAGGGGTCGACATCTGTATGTCACTGTGAAGGTGTTGGCTCTGTATTTTTGTCCGTTAGCTTTCTGATAAATCGAACCACTGATCGTCTGACAGATTTAATGTCTATGGTGCGCAAAGGAAATCCGGAATCTGATTTTTTATTTCTTTGGAAAAATCGATGTCACCGTCTGGAGTGTTTTTCGCAAAGCACTACATTATTCGGCGAGTCATGCGTGAATTTTAAAAATAATATACCGACCTTGGATTATCAAGTGGCACACGCGCGCGGGCGGACGGTTTTAAAAAGTCAGCCGAATTTCGGTGCCACTATTTTAAAAATAGTTTCGTGTTGTTTCGGTGATCAATGTCAAGTGCGGAACGCAAGTATTTCATATTATGGTTTTTTTTTTTTTTACTATTATTTTTAATAATAATAATAGTAAATTTAATTATATTTTAACGACTCCCGAGTATGTTGTAAGATGTTCGAAGATATCTTTGGAAGTGCGTACACAATTATTTACCAAACACTGAAGCCTAAGAATATTTTCATGACACGACGACGTACGAGTTTTGTGTAAAAATGTTTATCAATAGTAGCGGGTCGTTGGAGTTAATACATCGTTATAAATTAAATTTTTGTTATGTTTTATAACAATATGTTATGTTCTTTATAGTTTATATAAATAATGTACAGTAATTTAGTTTAACATTTCACAGGCTGAAAGCAGATAAAATAATAGCTTAAGCGGCAGAAAAAACAACACGCGACTGGCCGTTTGGTATACAAAGCATTTCAACAAAATGGTTTGTGGTATAAAAATTTTAAAAAAATGCTTACAAATGATTGCCAACTATTTGACCAAACAATAATAATGAAATTTATTTTTTCATTTTTAATGGTTCATAAAATTGAATCTACAGACTACCAGAGTCTAAATTCCTATAAGACATGACGTCTGATACGTACACTATGCTTTAGTTTCTAAGAAACACGATAATAATATTATTATATTATACATTTATACCTAATATAATTATTGACATTGTCAAACAACTGCGTTTCGCGGAGTATCGATTAACGAGAAGACAATTATTGGCATTGTTTCGCCAGTGTTATGAAATGAAATATTATTGCTCGCGCAAGTTGGACCCATCGTGACGATATTGTAAGAGTTACAAATTCAATAATAATCGGCCGAATTACACAGTCGTGATACGTAGACATTCCCGGCGCGTCAAAATGCCACGTGGATATCGTACGATATTGTCTAGCGCCGAAATTGTGTACAACGCGCCAGCCGACGAAATATCGTTTTGTATTATGGGCGATTTCTCATTTTATACGTTGGAAACATCGTATCGGTTCGCCAATAATATTATATTATTATCGTAACCTTAACGACCGCATCACACGAGTTCGAAAATCGCGACGATACTTGCCACGTGGTCTATACTACTTTTAAGCTCGATTATTTTCTCGACACGCGTGATATCATTACATTAGCTGCTGCTGCTGCCTGCTACTGATAATCGTATGAGCTGTAAGCGTGAATTTTCTGTACACGAACACAGTAATTATTATTGATGTTGTGAAACGCGTTACTCGGAAACGTCGAATCGGACACAGAATGTGCGACTCCCGGAATTCCCGGAGAAATATTTTTGAAATCGGTAATAATAATACTATTATTATTATTATTATTATATGTCGCGCTTGTAAACTAAAACACACACCGCCGCGCCCACATCAACAAAATAATACGTTACGTTCCGGTGATAAATAACAATAATAATAATAATAATATCATCGCATGCACATCTTATCTCGACGACGCGTATAGACGTGAACGCATAGGTTCAAGATAATATTATATACGTTTGCTTCAATATGTATAAAAACTAAGAAATACTGCTGCTGTAGCAGTGACGGATCGTCGAAAACAAACCAAGCGTGTTGATTATTTTCTCACATTATTCCCCCCCCCCTTCGCCCCCGTAAAAATCCCGAAGCTGCTTCACGAGCGACTTCTACTATTATTCGCGTGTTGGTATTATTTGCCGACGCGCCCAATCTATATGTTATATTATGTTTTGTGAAATCAAACCTTTTCCACAATCGTGATCCACACTGCCCAATACGACATGGGGTAAATCCCACACCGAGAGAACGTTATTTCTCTCTCGGGATTATACATCTATACCGACTGGCGACTATCCTCGCCATCATTGATACAATAAGTGCGCTGTGCGCTGAGAGTTTGACTAACCGCCCAGTGTATAGTTTGTGGCCGTTGATAATAACTATTAAATTATAACTAATAACGATCGTACTCTGGAGAGACAGCGGATAGCATTTTGTAACCGTTTTTGCGCGAACGCGTTCCGATAAATGTTATCTCGATCACACGTGTCCAAGAAAACGTAGCTATAATTACAGCCGGTATAATAACAATAATAATATTATCGACGACGAATTACCTGGGCGGCGACAATGTATTTTTAACGACGTCGGCGGCAGCGGATATACGCGACAACGACGACGAGACGGTCCGGTTGCGAGAAACACGTCTGAAGGCCGTAGCGCGTCGGAAAAAAAAAAAACGTTCTCGTTGAACGGTTCGACGGACGAGGGCCCGTGCGCGTCAGAGACTTCCGCGCGCGGCGGCGACCGGATGGAAGAACCAAGAAGTACGGTTGGTTTTGTTTTGTATAATAAAATGTGATATCTTCTCGTCACGGAAAAACGAAAAGCGTTAACATCTATGTATTTCGGAATGGGAACAAGACGTGAACAACGATGTCGTGCATTACATTAATCCAATCTACTCACTCATCTGATGATTGATATTAATGTACAAAATGCCTTTGATATTCGAATGGCCAAAAAGATTTTTGAGGGTTTATTTTTAGTTTTAAAAGATCCAAATCAAAAAGATAAACGACAATATATATTTAACTGAATTTAATTTCCCTGAAACGATGAATTCAAAATATATTTATCAGTAATCACTTAGAGATACATATTATTCATTTATTTTAAGTGTTGGAATTTTCAAAGTGAGATTAAAATAAAAGTTTTTTTAAGGTTATATTGCTAAAAATTAAAATTATGGCCATATATACAGTCACAATTCACCAAATTCGTTTTGGTCGCCTTTAAGCTCATCGGTAACCAATTTAATAAATAATAATTTTACTCAATTTCTCTAACTTACAATTCGTTTTGCATTAATAAGTCATTAAGCTTTTCTTATTAATTAATACTTAATAGTTTATATTTATTATATTTCAATTTAATGAATTTTATTTATGGCACATTTTGTTTATAGTGTTCATCTGATCTAATAGAATATTAATGTTTTTAAAGCTAGTCACTAAACAATTGTATCATGTACTCGTATGTTACTATGAGAACGACGTGTATATTATATTTATGAAAATTGGTTTAAATGATAGTTTTCTCTATTATAACTCCGTATAGCTATTAGCTATCATTGCATACATTATATTTACAACTGTGATGTAAAAATAAATATATAAATAAATATATTATCACTTTAATTTATGTATGCACATTATATAATGTACTCTAGTCTTTAGTTGAACGCATCGAGTATCTTTTTAAAATTTTACAATTAAATGATTATAATGTTCAGAAATTAATTTTCCGTTGCGCTAAAAAACTCGAGAGGATAATTCGCATCAAATTTGCCTCGTCGCCTATCTCCAGACCCGACCCGAACCGGTCTCTCCGACATTCAAATACTCACACACACACACACACACACACACACAACTTCTAAGTCTCAGGGCGGGATTTAGTATAGTGACAGGTGGGGAAGAGAGGACCTTGGAACGAGTCTGGCGAGAGCGCCCGGTCATGGCCTCCCCCAACCACAAAAACTCGTATCTTGTATATATTCACATACATACTTACACATGTCCACACACATACGTACGCACACACGCACTCATACACACATAGATTATAGTATCTGTACGCTTCGAGACGGCAGCGGTCCCTTATTATTATGTGTTAGTGCGTGCGACTGCACGGGGTGAAGGTCTTCCGGTGTATTGAGAAAAAAATAAAATACACCGTCTCGGTTGCCGCCCGTAAATAAATCAGTGTTTATCATTATTTTTGTATACACGATACACCCTTCACGCGCATCGCTGGTACAATGCCACAGTGATAACTGTTGATGTAATATTACGTGTGTTCTGTATAGGTTGTAATTGTACACGTACGTAGGACGACGCGTTTTTTAAGGAAACATATTTTTGATGCGTGCGACGTTCAAACGACATCCGTCCGTTCGGTTTTTAACACAGCATAAAGTTTTTAAAGCCACACTCTCCGAGTTCGTGCGCCATCATGTGCGCTTGCGTACTACGGTCAACGATTATACGTATATTTGCATTTATCAATAAATTAACATGTTATACAATATATTTATAATTTACAGGATGATCGTAAACTCTTTTCACTTAAGTAGTATGAACTATAGAGGGAACAGAGGATTCCACAAGGATCATATCGTAGGACACAATAGTGAATTTCTGTCGGTATAAGACGACGTGTGTTGAACCTTGATTGTTTTGCGATGACGTGAAGTCGAAGGTAGTGCTTTGATCGAGCTATATTATAGCAAAAAACATACTTTCGCTTTTGTTATACTGTTTTTTTACTGTCCAACGTAAGTAATTTAGTATATTATTTGGAAGTTTGGACGATTGAATTTCCCTTTCGTTTTTTATTTGTTTTATGTTTGCTACAAATATTCGTCTCCATTAATATAATTGCATTCACATTTGCAGAAACGCGAGTTAAACAGTTATGGAATTCCAACTTATCTTTTGTCTGTATGCAAATTAAATAAATCGGTATACAACATATTGCTATAAATTTATACAATATTGAATAAACTTACATTTAAACATGATAAAATTATATAATTTTAAGGCACCAATAGTGTTTTTCTGTGTGGTTGTGTAAAAAAATCAATTTTTAGTTTTTTTTTTATTGAAGATTAGTCAATAATTTTACTCTTTTAAAAAAAACGATAATAATATATAATATATGTATAATAATTTTATGGTGAAAGTGATCCAGTAGAAAATCTATTGAATAACGAAAATATATAATTTATGTAAGTATATTATATTACGGCCAAAATATGTCAATATTTTAAGTTATTAGACTATGGGAGTAAATTTAACTTGCAATTGTCGGAAAATCATATCCTAATTTTCTTCATAAAATTCGATAGCTGTAACTTTTTAAGATCACTTATACAATAGCATGAAGTACAAATTAACATTTTTCCAATAAATTACCTCACTTAAATAGGTACCTACTGCTAGTGAATGTTATGCTATGTGTATAATTTAATATTTATATACCTACATGTTTATACCCGACGTATTGTCATTTATACGAATTACATCATCATTCTTAACAGTCTAAATTAACATAATATTCAATAGGTAATTTAATTTCGATCTCAAATATTTTACGACGACACTTTGACCCCGAATACAGAGTGACATGCTAAAACGATCCCTCAATAACTTTTTTTTGTGATTGTTTCGAAAGTCTGGATGAAAAACAATGCATAACCGTCAATATAGTGGTACGCACAAGGGGGAAATTCAAATAAACCAAGGTCTCGGAAATCAACGAGACAAATCCGTCTATCCGTTTGCGAAATATCGAATGGACAAGACCGATATGCATAGAATAATATTAAAAAAAAAAACAGTAATAAATCTGTTTCGAAACATTCAAATTAGGTACCAAATACACTTTATATACAGGACGTTAGAGAATGTTTTAATTATATTATTTCTTCCTAATCAAATCACTACAGGTCGTGTTATAGGGCTCAGGCTCAATGGTATTTGATTGTTTTTCGAAGGGTCAAGGGCATTGATTGTTTTAGATGGAAAATAATATCAGTTTTGATTATTTATTATTTTCAAAACTTTTTCAGATATATTAACAACATGCCAATAATTTATTTGTCACAATGTCATATTATATACTATTATTTAGTAAATAAAAATCAAATTTATTTTTCTCTATCGATATTTACTATATTTAGTATGACAGTTGATTATAGAATAAACTGTTCTATAATCAATGGTGTGGCAGTACCTATACAATATGTATAGCTAGGTATCCTATGTATCAGTAGTATTTGATCAATTTATTATTATTATTATTATTGTTATTATTGTTTTCCTTGTATTTTCATTTTCACTGTTTGTATGTTGTGTCTATAAAGCTAATTTGTAATGTCATGACGTAATATTAACCTAAATTGTAAAAATTATGCAGTGGTCTGATTTCGGATTCCAGCAAATAATTTATTGTTGAAACTTATTTAGTAAACACTAGCAGCTTCTAAAATTTTGACTAAATTGGAACGCATACAAGGTTATTATATTGACGATACCTGTACACGCGCTTATATTGTTAATAAACTAATTTATTTTAACATTGTAGTGTTAATGGTTAGTTTACCTTTAATATACGTAAACATTTTGAAAATATTATTCTAGAATACATTTCAAACTACTACGATCAATGATTGCCTACTTATATTTAAACTCTTTTCATTCATCACTCAGACCATCAGAAACTGTTTGATATAAAGGTATTTTTAGCTGGTGTATCAGAGAAAATATACACAGCTAATTGATTAAAATATTAAATATATTTTGTGATTTTCACCCGTCTAGTTGCCTGAATAATTTTTAAAAATGTTCATAGATATCTATTCATTATATAATGTTTAGATAAAAGTATATGTATTGTATAATATGCTCTTTAAAATTTAAACACATGTAACGTATTAATTAAAATAAAAGTATCAACATAATTTTAATTGTGTTATTTATGTTGGAAAATTATCATTTGATTTGTATAATTAATTACGATTGTTTATCTAATTAATAGACCATCAAAACTTCTATAACTGAACTCAATACTGCAGTGCATTACAAGTTAATAATAATAAAGAGGACGTTTCCTAAGAAGAATTTAATCTCTTAATAGAAAAACACAAAATATATTTCATATCGTTTTGACAATACGTATTACAATTATTTATTATTGATATTATACCAAGCGTATAAACAATGTGCCAATGTATAATAATTAATAAGACAAAATTCGACGAAACAAACGTATACTATTTAAGGGGATTGCAAACGAAACATTTTTAAGGAATTAAATATAGGCATTTTTCCGAGTGTATGAATGCGGGTCTAGTGTACGTAGTAAATTATAATTATTCATTAATGTGTGTGATTGTATAATACAATGATAAAGAAATAGTGTTGCGCTCTCGCACGCGCATGTACATTTCACACTGCGGCATCCCACGCGTGTACAATGAAGAATATAATATTCTCACTTGTATGTACTTTTTGACATTCTTGCCAATAGAAATATTGATGTAATAAAACATCTGAGAAGTGAAAATTGATTTTGATTTTCTAATATGTTTAGTTCATATCGATAGGGTTACATTTTAAAATGTTCGATAACACATAGAATTTATGAAATTTAAAATATTCAGACCAAATTTACATGAGTCGGAGAACGAAGTTTGGTAATATGGCCTGATTGATCTTCATAAGACATAGGTAATAAAAAATGCATATCAGTTTTCAAAAGCATAATCGCAAAACTAGTTATATTGACCAAACTTCTTCGGTAAATTATGATCGAAATATATATGTATATATTTGACCATTTGCATTGTTCTTAAACTTAATAATACGGTCGTTCATGTTGTGAGTGATGCGGTGATGACTATAACATTAATATAATCGCCGGCTTTAAAAACAAACGCGATGCGTAGATCGATTATGTTTATTTCGTCAACGCCTTTATCCGTCACGTGTCCTATTTGAATCGCTCAGGTATTTAAGTATTTTATTTTTCCGTATAATAGTCCCATATATTAAAATAAATTATGATATAATAAATAATAATATATGCCTGATTATACAGACGGTAATGTACACGGATACATGCTTATCTATCTATATATATAAGTAAGTATCTATACATCTCTATCGGGTCTCGATTCTTAATAGGTTTAGGTATTATTCGATTTTCCGTAATGAACGTTTCCATAGGAAAAAAAAATCTGTTGTTTGTACCTCTACAGAGGTCATCGTCTCTTCGGCGAGGTCTCGCGTACTTGCAGTTATCACCGTGCACCTACTATATTATTATGTACAATAACGATAATGTAATATGTCAAACGACAGGTCAACTGCAAGTTACATTCATCTATTTGTAGTGCGTCATCCGATGTACACACACACACACAAATACTTACACTTACACAAGATTGTCGATAAACAAAGTTTTTAATTGACCGACCTCGTCGCATACGTTATTTATCACCGTCCAGTACGAAAAAATTTAAATCGCGTGTCAAACGCCGTATTTATGTATATTATTTCCTCCGGCGGCGACCGATTATTATTATACCATGTATATGTATTATAACTCTATTATTTCGTCGCCGCAGACATTTTCAGGTCCTCTACCTCTCTTCATCCAGTGCATTATCCTACCGACGGTTAAATTTCGGTTATTTTTTTCAAGTCCATTTTTTTTTTTTTTAACGACCCCGCCATATTGTGCATCATAAACGTGATAAATACACACAACATATATTATTATATACACTAACTCGGGCGGTACAACTCGAGGGACGACGATGACGATGCAAGCAGCAGTAAAAGTCACAATGAACTTTATGACACACACATACATCCATCCACCCTCCTACTGATCGGCCGTCGATTTATTTTTAATGATTTCCCCGCACACTCGTCAGACATATTTAACCTACGCTTATTACAGTAGGACCCAATTAACGGGTTTGCCCTTAGGTGTCGCAGTACATTTTTTGTTTTATTGCCGTGCGTGTTATATTGTTCATCGTTTAGGTCATAGGCGATGGGTGTATAACTATAAACCTATGTATGATATTAATTTATTCACCATAATGTGTGGTACAACTATAATATCATACATATACACGTAATATATATTATATATATATATATATATATGTATAAATTTGACGATTTTCAGAGTACCTACTACCTATACAGTAAATTTCTCTTGATGTGACCAACTGATTTATGATATAATCAAATACGTTTGTTTGAATAAAAATATTAAAAATCTAAACCAAATTGTAAGACCTATATTTTTGACTTTTGTAATATTTGATTGATCGTTTATTAGTATCGTTGTATGTACCACGGAATAATCGAGTCATTTTATGTTTTATGAAACATTTTATGGATTTTTTTGGTTTAAACAGTCAAAATCAGAGCTGATAATTATAACGTTACATAATACTACAACATTTTTCATTGATATAGAATATAAATAATAAGGCGACATATATTATGTGAATGCTATATTATTAATAGTATTTTAATTTTTCAACAGTGTAATGACTAATGACTAATATGTTTTATCTCTATTTTATTTTTAAGTATAATAATAAGGAATAATTAAAAAATATTTTTCACGGAATTCACAGGTTAATAGAATCTAAATGACCTACTCCTATCTGATCACATTAAGTGGAACTCTCTGTACATTTTCCCACAGATAGAGATAATAGAGGTACTGGGATAAGGTTTAAAATTGGCCCAATCCTAACCAAGACTCATAAAATATTATATAATATTTATGAATATGCGATGTGATTTACAAAATTTGGTTCTAGCTGAATTTTTAACAAAAATAAATAAACCAATGGTTTTGAATATTAGATATACTTGCGGTATTTGAAAGTGTACATTTTTCTTTATTATAAATTATAAATGTTTAAAATATGTGTATGATTTCGGATTGCATAGATTTGCGACCGTGTACTACAGATACGCGTATCACCCTATAACTACATCCATTTGGAATTGTTGAAAAATGTTTATACAAATATTTAGTTTGAAATTTTTAACACTGGCAGCATATAACGTACAACATAAACTACATTATAATTTATAGTAAAATGCGCATTTAATAATATTAAACTGATAGACTGATATTAAATCGATCGACTCGTATATGTAATACAGAAACACATAGGTATACAGTAAACTAATTAACCCGTCCATTATTTATTAATAGCATTCATTAGGTAATATAATGGTTCAAACGTAACGTTGTACTGTCATTATTCATTTATATTTTATAGTAGTATTAGAGTATTTTATAGGTTGAATCGTAAAAATATCTAACAAAATTTATTAATTATATACACGAATTCATTTCAGTTCAACTCCAAGATATTAAAAAAACCAAAATGTATTTATGTATTTTATTGATTTATATTTTTGTTCGTAATTTTGCATCGTATAATTCGTATATAAAAATAATATTTGAAAATTCCTAGTAAGTATATGTTTTGGAAATAATTATGGTTGGTCGCTTTTTATAAATAGCTAAAGAACACATGGATTTGTGTAATTTATACAATGAATGTTCAACAATCTATCATAGGATATTTTAAATATATTATTTAGTACATTTTTACGAATATAATTGGTATTTATTCGTTTATTACGACATTACTTACTCTGATTCAAATAATTAGAAAAAAGTAACATGTTTGATTATTTTACTTTTAAATAATGAGCTCTAGAAAAACTGGTTATGAGTGAAATTATTTGTTTTTATGTCTTTTATATTTATTGATTTAACGTGATATAATAAAAATAAAAACCGAAAATGTTTAAAGCCATTAAAGCTTAATTTGGATTACTGTTTAAAACTTAGAAGATAAAATAAAAATATAAAATATAATTTATATATTATTATTGTTTATATATTATATTTTGATAATGACATAAAGCTAACTGGGATGTATAGTAATAAATAGGGATAAGTATTTAATAAATATCTGAAATACAAAACAATATTATCAAATAAATTGATTATTTTAGGGTGACAGGAGGGTTATTGATTCAATGAACTGACAATTAAAAAATCCGAATAAATTTATCAACAAACAGTTATTGAGAATAATAATAATAATAAAAAAAAAATAGACGTTTTTTTATGAAAATTTAAAACCAGGGAGACAGGATGATGATGATAAGCGAGTAACTCACTGGTTACAGAGTTTTTTTTTATGAGACCTACTCTAAGTTTTATTTTTTCAAGTCAAAATATCTGCAGGGATAAAAATGGTGGTGAACCGCTGACAATCAGGTGTTTAGCAGATTATTTTTATTAATTATGTTAATGAACATAGTTTATGAACCATGGTTTTAAATCCTAAGGAAATTATTCATATTTCTATCAATTATTCTTCATATTTTGCGTATGTCCCTGAATTTTTCACTCCACATCATACAGTTCATTATATTTTATAGTCTAAACAGCATATTTTTTAATTTCGAAAATAATTATGTAATATTTTTAAAATATCATTATCATTGAGGCTCGGAACTTAGTACATTTAAAAAGTACTAAATATGCATGCATTTATGCGCGCATAATAGTAAAAATATGCTTTATAAATACGCACTTATTATTTTTTCTACTTAAAATTTTCATAAATACAAATATTTTATAATTTTTACCAAATATTTATTATTAAAAACAAGAAATTGTATGCCAACTAAGGATTTAAAAAACACAATACAATAATATCTAGTGAAAACCTTCAAAATAAAATGAAGATTATAGAGTAATTATTTTTTTATAGTCTAATTTTAAAATTGTATTATAAATTATCATCATATTATATAATCATCAAATATTCTCTTAAAATTAAAAAATCATTAAATATGCTAAAATATGCTCTATAAACTTTTAATAATATTTTTTTGGAGTCATGAAATTAATTTCAGCTTACTTAACAATAAATCTAATAGCTCAAAAAACAAAAAAAACATACAAATACAACAAATTTCGAGCCCCAACTATAATTTTCTAAATACTGGTGAGCTATTTATTTATTAAGAACATAGGCTCTTAATTTAAAATATTTTGATTACAAATGGATCGCACAAAAATTTAATTTGTTTGAAGTTATGATGTTAACTTCCTGGTAACAGGACGGTAGACCTTATCAAATTGATTAGCTTACGAAAAAATAATAACCCTGTAACTATGTCTAACGCTTATATATAGTTACGTATATACTATATATATATATATATTATATATGCGTTGTAGCATGTCGAATGATACATTTTCGGAACTCTTCTATAATTTGTTCTCCTATGTATTTAATTTTTAGACCGGGTAAATGATAATAATTTATGGTTATTAAAATTTCTATAGTATTACACGATTTATATATTATTATATACTTACTGTTTTATTATGGTTCGATTTCAGGTATAAAGTGTTGATTATGTTAGCACGCACGTTTGACCCACTCGTAATCATGTCAAAGTAATAATTAATAAACAACATTATTAATATTATCATGAGATTGATATAGTAATTAAAACTGTAATAAATAAAATAATATATATTTTTCTTATTGATACTTGTTAATTTTTATACGTAATTCTCTCAGTCCAAAAATATGATTTATATTTAAAATAAACTTTTTATATCATTTTAAGTTAAAAAAATCGTCCTCATTTCTTACCAGCGTTATGTTACAGCATTAATTCAAATGAAAAATGTATGTGAAAACATAAAAATCCTACTCCTGATTATTATTTATTTGTCTCTCACTGCTCGGCAAATGGTTCTTATTTTGTAATAGTAAATTATTGATTACATAATATACTTTGATACGTTCGTGAGTACCTAATAATAACGCTCTGCGAACACCAAGCCTGCAGTGAAAAAAATAAAGCATTGAAAATAGTTTTTCTTTTGTACGGGAAATTGTATGTCGTTATATATTTTATAGTAAAATAATATATCTCATTTTGCTGTATCTATTACTCGTTGATAAATAATTTAATTAATTAAAAATGATGATGTTGTATCTGATAAAAATGCGCATTATGCTGTATTGTAGATTAAAATATAAAATTAGTTTTTATAAGAAAAAATAACACTATAAAAGAATCCCTTCATGAAAACTATACAACGCAACGATAAAAAAAAACTACCCCGTAAAAAAATTATGGTAGGTAGTTGAATTTTTAATAACAAATAAATGCCAGCAAATTACTGGTATTTACAGCGCTAGCGACATTTTAGTCGAATGACTGAACCTAACTCAAAATAAACCTACATAGATTGTTGAGGAGCATTATAGGTATTACGTCGTATGTTTGTGCATCGATCGAAACATTTTCCGTAATATTTTTCAATTTTTGATCAACCCGTTCCAATAACCTTCTACCGGAACATTTTTAATGTAAAAACATCACACGTCACTTCCTTTTGATTTCCGCAGATGATATCAACTCATCATCGAAAAAAAAATACATTTATTATTGTTTTTCTTTTCGATGATCGTATACAAAAAACTAAAATCTATACGCCCGTTTTTGTGTACCTATGTACGTGTTTTATTTAAACAACAATATATAGGACTACTCGTATAGCGTATACTAGTCGGTCTGTTTAGATTTTTTCACGATAGCGAATAATAAATCTTGTGTATTGATATAAACCTATATAGAATTTGATTAGAAAATAAACGGATTATAGATTATAAAATTATGTAGTTTCTTAAACAAAACGCGAAACGTATAAACAATGAATAATAATACGGCATACGATTACATGGATAATGTTTTCTCGGAATTGTAAACACAAGGAATAATATTATAATAATATATTATGTCATGCCGTAGGTACCCGGAATTAAAAACTTCTACACGAATTTATTTATTATTTTTCGTGAATAATAATATGTAACATAAATTTTATGTCTCGCAGTGACCTAAACGTTAAATAATGAAAACACAAAATTAAGACAATCCATTACTAGTGTACGCCTACCTGCGACGAAATCGTATGGATTTCGTTATTTCAGTGCCTATAATTATTAAATATTATTGTTCGCAATACGCAGATCAACATCGAATGGCGGTGAAGGCAAACGTTTTGGGAACGCTTTCTCGGTCCGAATTGCCGTCCGTTAGGCTGTATTTTATGTAATACCTCTAATATATAATACATAGTTATGTGGTTTTCCGAGTATTGTTATTGGCATGTTATAATATTATGTAATATGTATATTTATTAATTTTTTAGCGTTTTCCACTCTGCGGGACGTCTCTGATCATAATTTATAATACTCGCGAGTCCATAATAACAATATTATACTGCTTTTGTAATACACCGTCGCAGTATTATACCTGGACGACTCGTATCTGTGTCCAATTATTATTATTATCTCTAAACCCCCCCCCCTTCCAAACACGACATATTGATAAACGCGTCTACGAAAGTAATATTTGTAATTTTATTTTTACCCACACTGCGCACAATATTATCATGTTTAATTATTATTTGGTAGTGCGTGAACGCCGGTAAAATCATATCGCACCCCGACCGGTTAAAATGTCATGACACAACACTATTACCGCAATATTATTATGATAATATATTATATTTTATATAATATTTGTATTATACACAATACACGCATGTCGCAGAATCCAACGACACTGTTAGACGTTTGCTAAAAAAATATGACACGTAAAGGTCGACCTCTGGCTAATGGGAGCGATCGACGGAGATTGTTGACTCTTTGGCCTCCACCGATACGTATATAATATTACATACGTACACACATACACACAAACGCGCAATATAACAATCGTTCGATAATAATCGAATGGCATTTACACGTTTATAATAGGTACAGACATGCATATTATGTCGTACTATTCTTATACGCACACATTCTGAGTGTATGTACAGCGTGGTGAACGATGAGTGGAGGTGGGAGGCATTGCCTTACGAGCTCACGATTTCGTTTATTTATACTATATGTATACACATTAATTTATTATATATACCATTTATAATATATACCTGTCGCCCCCGCGTGTCTTGCACGTCTGCGTTTAACTTTTTTTCTTTCAGATCTTATACCTGGTCTGCAGTGGTTACGAAACGGCTGCTGCTGCGGCGGCCGTGGTTATTACTCAACACGCCTGTACGACACGTATATCTGTTGTACATACTACATATTATTATTATACTATGATACATATATACAGGTATAACTTTTCACAATAATTGAGTCTACACCTCATGATTTATACGTATATACCTACGTGTTTTCTCGACGTTTATAGGACATTTCGCAAATCGTTTTGGCTACAGAGTCAACGCCGACTTTGGTGGCCATTGCGGTGAGACTCTTGGCTATATGTTTATACCCAAATATAATATATTATATTATTTCAGGTTAATATTATATATATAATAAATATGTATATATATATGTTTTTGAGTTTTTCAAGATACTTTGTTTGTCGTCCCCAAAGTTTAAATCAGGCTTTAAACCACACATATGCGTACTTGATTAATCACGTCCCAATATATAAAAATTATCCATGAGACTATAAAGTAAACCAAGATAATATTATAACTAATATATGCGTCATTACTCATTATAATTGTAAAAAAAAAGACTTTTAGTCTTTCAAAATTTAAAATGTATTACGTGGAATAATTAACTATTTATTGCAGAAAAAGTGATGAGACATTTATGAAAATCCTTATTCTTTAAATAATTTTAAAATATTAAAAAGTTATAAGTACTTTTAATCTATATAAGTACCTATTTAAAAATGTTAGTAGAGACAGTAGAGTGGAATAGCATTATTGCTCAAGAACATGGTATTCTGGGTAGTGGGTATCTCGAAAAATGTTAGTCCACTACTTCAGTGCTTCTCAAACTGGACCAACTGGGGACCGTGGCTATATGACTGGTAGGCCATAAAATATTTATTTTAGTACATAATTAAGAAAAAATAATTAATGATTTTGATTAAGGGGGCCTTAACAGTTTCACATTAAATTTAGGGGGCTCATGACATAAAAGTTTAAGAAGCATTGCACTACTCCACCGATCAAAAATGTATAAGTAGATACCTATATATAACTAAGAAACTATATACTTGTTTAAAACATGCGTTTTATGTATAAAAATATCTCAAAAATGTTCTGCTTTAAAGTAAGAAATTAAATGGGTGTTATTATTTAAACAATTAAATGTTAAAAGATTAAAATGATAAAAAAAATTAATTAATATGAAAAATATGATTTTTAATTACTTTAAATGATGTAAAAGAAATATTTTTTAAATTAATTCACTACGTATAGTATTATCGTGGGGTTTAGTTATTTGTAATCAGTATGAGGCAATGTCGAAGTGTAAATATGTTACTACGAATAAGTTCAATTATTGTAATAGTTAACAAAATCGTTATTTATAGTAAGTTATGTATAAACTTGCATAATTTATATTATTATAGTGATTCACGGGTTTGTATTTTTTTTTTTTTACTATACAATGTATATTGCATATAAATGTTTAATCAGTTATATACATATAATATACATGAAACATAACTTTGCACAGGATATGTAAAATAGTACGATTCTATTTTTTTGAGATTTTTATTATGTATTATATGCAAATTTTAAACGTATTTATTTTTAATGCATGATTCGAAAGTAAAAGAAAAACGTGTAAAATCACTTATCGTATATGCAATATTCAAATATTGTACATTATTCTAAGGCACGTATGTTTATACGGTATTGATAGGAATGTTTTAAAACAATGTTTAAAAAAAAGAAATAAAGTTATTTTGATATTGACTTGTTCACCAATGCAGTATATAAGCTATTTCGCCAAATGATACGAGTCTGCGATCGGCGTTATTATACGTTTATACACATATATTTAAATGCTGTAAAAGAGAAAATAGTGTTCAGCGTTAATACGTTATAAATCGTCAGAGCAAGGTCTTTGCGTGTAATTTTGGAAGACGTGTATATGTTTACCTATTTTATCGTCTTTATCTATAATAATTAATTACATTATTAAACTTTTAATATATACATCACACATAATAATATAATATAATATTACTGTATTAGTGTATTATTATAATCTGTTACTAAAGGTGTGGAATATAATTGAACATATGTGACATAACCGTTATCGTCTTTATCATCATCATCAAAACAATATTAAAAGTATAAATAGAAAATCACGCACACAAAAAAAAAGTCATAATAATAATTAAGCGTTCCTCTGTTGGTATATTTAAATTTTTAACGGATATCGATTGACATCCATCCCATATTATGGTTAATTTAATCACAAACGCGTTTTGACACGTAGTTTCGATTTTACGCTGTGAGATGCAATTTTACAAAATAGCAATACTATACTCAAAATACGGCGATGCTTAATAGTTGATGTGACTCTTTACAAGCAACCACGGAGAGGATGGATGATGAATACATAAAACATATTATCAGACTTTATTCTTACTCCGTGTATTATATTGTCATATTAAACTATGTATTGAGATTTGTGGTGTACTGGTGTAGGTTTTATGCAAGCATTAACGATTTCAGGAATTTATAGCATGTCTTACATCTTAAGTCTCAATTATTGTAAATATAGTTAATACTTCGAGTTATAAAAATCTTTAAACTAATTTAAAATTCAATGAACAAAAATTTAGTAATTTGTTTTTTATGTAACTTTGTAATAAGAGTGCATGTTAGAAGAATACGTATATAAAATAAATTAAATAAATATGCTGTAGTTTTATTTTTAAATATCAAATATTATTATTCATTTATTTTATTGTTATTTTGTAAATATATGTGTATAACTAGTTTTAGTATACAACGATTTTTAAGCATGGTGGTAATAACTATTGGCTTACTATTCCCTAAACAGAGATCCCTATTCAAATTAGACTAGAGAATATACATTAGAAAATAAAATAAATAAAAGGTTTTTCGTAAAGTTTTAGCAAAATCGGTCCAGCCATCTTCATAAAAAATCATATAAGTATAGAATTCACAATACCTACTTTATATTCAATAAAGAATCTACGAAAAAAAAAATAACGACGCAATATTTAATGTGCACGTGCATTAGCTTGCATCCAAAATTTCTATACAAAGAAATGTTAATAAACTAATTTTTAATTAAACAGATACACAACTACGACTAACGTCAAGTGTGTACGATGTACATTTTTTCGATCCAGCTGAAAATTGTGTTATATTTTTGGACGGATTTGCATTGAGTATCTGATTTACAGTGATCGCGTAGAAAGTTATAAACCAAACACAAAATATCAATTGTGTCTTTACACACTATGTATTCTATTATAAAATGATAAAAAAAGACAAATAATTGGGGTATCTGAAAAACTTTAAATTTTCAAATTATTTGATATACCTAGTATATTTTTTGTTTATGTTGTGATATGTAATTATTCGTGGACAAAATACAAATCATTTCAAGAATTCATATCAGTTGTATATATACAATACATATTAGTATAAAAATGTATTCAATTTACTATATAATCAATGTGGAAGGCTGTAAGGATAATACTGCTTGTAATACAATAATAAAATGCAAGTGTAATTCGATTAATTTGATTAGCACTTTTTGTAATTGTCATTGTCTATTTTTTATTATTATAAATTATACGAATATTAAACTCACAATATACGTATACAAGATATTTGATAATCCTATCTGTCATCGTATTACTCTGTGCATCAATATATTATATTATATATAAGTACAGTAAAATTATGCACTTTACACAGCATTGTATTATTATGTTTGCTAGATACCTATACAATATATATCAGTATACCACAGTTGCATAAGTTCAAGGACACAATATTAAGATATATTGACCCAAAATGATACCTGAAGAGAAAAAAATTATTTACTGTTATTCGTTTCAATGCCAGTCAAATGAGTGTACTTTTTTTAATAACTTTATGTACTTTTATCATACAATTCTGATACAGAACCGTCCTGTACAAAATATTCGTATAAAATAAAAGGTATAGAAATGTAAAATTTTCTGCACAACAATTATAGTTATTATAATTTTTATTTTCAAAATGAATATATTTACTACTTAATACCTATATAATGCAGTATCTATATACTCTTATACTGTTATATCTTATTATACTTTTATACTTATACAGTTAATTACTAATGATAAATTATTTGGTCTTTTAACTTACATTTAATTACGCAAATATAGTAGGTGTATCTATATTTATATTTATATGTAGTGTTGACGCACGCCATTGTGCTCGTGGCAAGCATTTGTATTATATTAATATATTTCGAAATGAATGAAAAGTGGTAAAGCCTAGTCGTGAAAGCAATAATAATAAATTTATTATTTAATAATATATTACAATATTGAATGTAATTTAATATGATAATATATAAAGGGCGAATGTTCATGCTCCAAAAATCTTTAATATATTATGCTGTGAAAAATTTTAAAATATGCTTGATAAAACGTCTTTATATGCCTAAAAAAATATAAAATATGCATAAAAACATCATTATATTTCTAAAAAATGAAAAATATGCTTAAAAAAAATAAATAAATAAAATGGATAAATAATTTAGATGAAAAATTGATGTATTTGTAAATATTATCTGAAAAATTAAATTGTTATTATTTTTTAATAAATGTAAAATGTATTTAGTTTTACTTACTTAAATGTGCATTACACTGAATAATCATTGTTTTTGAAATATTTTCAAATTGCATTGAACGTCGTCTATCTGTCAAAAAATGTTTTGTATTTGGAAAAACTTAATAAAATATAAATATGCTTTGAATGAAAAATGGATCGAAATATGCAAATATATGCAACATAAAATGTCCTCTATAGTCAAAAACAAATTTCTATCCTACTCTGAAATTTTTATTATTAAAGGAAAAAGATATGCAAATGTATGAACATCCGCCCTTTAATAATATGTATACACCACAGTCCACGTGATCCATATTTAACGTAAAAATCTCATTATTTCAAAAATGTTAATAGTTTTAAAAATATTTATTTTTTTAATATCAGCATGAATTTTTAATTCCGTAAAATCAGAATATTCTTCCACGTATATTTGTGATGATTACCTACCTAGCTTATGAGTTTTAAGTATTAAAAGTTATGTTAAAAAGAGTGGAGTGATGCATTAATAACCTAACTCTGCTAATTTAAATTTTTAATGCTCATCACTCGCTTATAAACTATAACCTGCTTTCCGAAATTTGATTTTTATGAATTGAAATACTCCGAATAATATTCTACTACAAAATAAAAAATAAAAATTGTATATCGTCATTCAAAAGAGTAAAAACTTAAAAATTGATACTGACGATACTGTCTTATTATTAAGTAGTGCTACGGACATTATTCCATTATCAGTGAATATAGACGTGCGCAGACTTCAATTTTAGGTCGAGCTTGGAACAATTAACGCTCCAATACTTAAATAGTGCCCCTAAACAAAAAAAATTACATTCATAATATAATATTATATAAATTTAATTAAAGAATTATAAATGAATTACCATACTATTTTGAATTCATCTATGACCATGTCAATATTAATACTAGATGGTAGTATTGGTTCAGTAAACATTAATAATTAACTATTAAGTCGGTCTTGATGTATAATACTCATTAATTTATTTTTTACTACTTACCCGTTCACAGGAACAACTTGTAACTGGTAAGTGGTATTACACTGAATAATTTCAGTGCAGTGAAAAATTCATTAAATGATTTTATGTTATTATTTGCTTTCATATAATCTAATCACGAATGTATTAATTCATATTAGTATCTATTAGTATCGAGTTGAAATTTTATTATGCTCCTAAAAAGATTCTGGTCGAGCCGAGGCTTAATTGGCTTGCCTCCTGCGCAAGTCTATGTCGGACATCGCCCATTTGCACCAAAAATTAATTCATTTTGGGTACAGCCCTTTTTTGTCAAATTTACCTGATATAATTAAAATAAAATAATATATTTTTTCTTCAAATAATAATCAATACAATTTTATTTAAAATTTAGCCAATAGTACGAATTTTTTTAAAATAATAATACAAATTATTTTAAGCAATAGGTAGGTAATAAATAGTTAATAATTTTATATTTTTTTGAAAATTATGAGCTATCAATAATCATAGTCAATTGTACGATTTTAAATAACCAATTCATTAATGTAAAATGTTTACGCAGGTAAATTTGGAGCAAATGGGTTGTATCCAAAACGAATTAATTTTTTTTAGTGCAAATGGGTACCCCCTTCCCCACTTGTCAGTGAACTATGCATATTATGATAGGGGACGCAATATGTCAGTTTCATAGCACAAAAAAAAAATAGTTTCTTTTATCACCAGGTAGAGAGTGAGAATATTTTTTTACCTTTTATTATCATTTGTGTACTCTTGTTTGCCGTTTGGAAATGAATAAAATTTACACTTAATCGTGTATGTAGGGATATAATGTACACATGTCTAACCACGGCTACTGCCAAAGCCACCAATTCATGTGAGCACATACATAATACATAGTATCTCTCTAAATAAGATATATCTATATGACTATATATACTTTTGCAAAAGTTGTGTAACTTTGGCCATAGATCGAAAATTTCAATAGCAATTTCCAAGCTCATGTTAGCCGAAGGAAACGGAAATGACGATTTATGCTGATGTAATAATAGTTATTTCAATAGGTATAAGAAAAAAGGACGATATACTTTTTAGTTAAAACCGTACCTTTCTTTTTTTCAATAATGCACTTTATGTACTTTTCACTAAACTGAATAATAGTCAATTCTCTTTACAGCTGTTATGTTATACTCAAAAATATCTAGTTAGATTTTTGATGTTTAAAAATATTAAAATATAGAATATACTAACAATTCAAACTTCAATTCTTTTTATCGGAGTTGAAAGAAATAGAATACGATTTTGATAAGATCTTAGTGATAAATTAAAACTATTTTAAAATGTAAAAAAAAAAAATTAAATCTTTTTATAAAAAAACCACATAATATCCTAAACATTTGAAATCAGTGCAATCGTTAGGTAAATCTTTTACTTAATTCAATCTCCAACATGCAACGGTAAAATTGTATCGTTTAATAGCTGTTTTTATACTTAATATTGTAAGTGACGATCGTAAATCGTTATATTATTGAAGTGTACTCAAAATGGTCAGCGCATGGCTACTTTTTGATTTTTTTAAAATTATAATGTAAACTGATCAATAATATATTTAAAAATTAAAAGTAAAACGTAATCTATGTATTCTCGATAGTTTTGTTAGATACCTGTAATATGATTTCAATAAGAAATATGACAGTTTTTTTTATCGTATTATTATTTTGTACTACGATTTTAGAATTATAGCTTATTTTATTATTGAAAACAACGAGATAGAATAGAGATCGTGTTCTAATCTTTTAATATAATTATTTAAGGCGAGTTTTCTTAATTTGTGTTTAAACTTAAAAATAACAAAATCTCGTTGAACATAATTTATCGCGATTAGGTGGATTCGTATACATACATGCACGTGCAAGACGGAGACCGGCAATGTCCTTTAGAATCTCAATGTTCTAATAATAATTATTATCTGTAGATTGTAGCGTATATTAACAAATAAGAAATTGATTTGATTGCGAGCAAGGTCTCTGAATTTCTGGGAAATATGGTCTCGATGATTGCATCATATACACAAAATACCTGTATAACATGATAAAGTATTATGATATGTGCAAACGTGCGTACTGCAGTTTTCGCGATAATCGTAAAAAATAATGTCAATAAACCGTTTACACCTACCACCGTGGCATACCATCGTCTGCTACACATTTAGTGCATTCGAGTGCATTCGATCATTATCCAAGCAAACGTTACAGTATAAAATAATATTAAAAATATTTTAATGTTGCCATAATGTCTACGTTGTAGGTCGGTAAAACGTTTCAGTAGTTTTTGTACGCGTTATCTACAAAGGAAACGGTTTGTGTTGAATGTGTTTTTACGTAGAAAAGCACAGACGCAGAGACGCGCACGCGCGTAAACTGTGATGATAACGGCGACGACGACGACTAAAACTATTATACACAGAGTGTTGTTTGGTTATTGTCGTACATAGTATATGCCACTTCTACTTTTTAATAATATTTTTATTTACTTATAACACAAGTTTATCTACGCGACTACGCCAAATATAATATAATTCAAATAAAAATAAATAATAACAATAATAATAATAAACGTTAAATGCATATTACTTATTAGGTTAAACTATAACTAGGTTTTACATATATAGTTTGTTAAGTGAATTTTGAAAAGTTTGAAACTGCTCGCAGTGAGTAAATTATTATAAATAACTTTCTAAACTGCACTAGAATAATGTAAAACGTAACTACATTATTATTTGAATGCTTAATGTAAATTAATAAAAATTAAATTTTAAAATATTAAACAAAAAATTATAACTACATAAATCGGTTAACTTATTTTTGAGTTTAATATATCAAAATGGCAATTATGTAATATTTTCATATTGAGTTTAGTTTAATCATAAAAATACTATGAATACTATAATTATTTTTAAGATTAAAATTTCAAAAATATTTAACCGGAAAATAATGAAGATGGAAATAAATTTCAAACACATGCTTTATAACATGAAACCTGTACTGTATATGATAACTGATAAATTATCTGTATAGTGGCAGTGACCGCGTGGCTAGATTCGTTCACGCAACTGCGATATTAAAATGTACAATACAGTTTGGGAATTGTGTCCGATGAGATCGCTAATCGTCATGAAACCTCCGGTACTTATACGTACGTATATACACGTGTATTAAATACTTCTATACAGTAATATGTGTTGAAAATGTGCGTATAATGCATGTTTAGTATTACAAAGCTCAAAAAATTCGTAATAATACGTGGAAAATAAATTGTTTGTTAGGTTAAAAAAAATAATAAAAATAAATATAATGTTTTATTAATACACAATAATGATAAAATTCACGCGAAACTTACCACACAGCATTGCAAGTTCCTTGATTTTTATACTTTTTAATTAACCGATATTAAAATATTAAAAAACATTTAAAAGAACTTTCGTAAAAAGTTAATATTTTTTTAAAAGTGTTAAATTAATTGAACCATATAATTGTAATATGCAATATGCATGTGTTATCAAACTCACGCATTATTTATACTTAGCGCTCTCGTGTGCAAGTATTTAGATATAAAAAAATTGTATACAATATATATATAGTTACAACATTTATGACGGCCGAACTTATTATTTAAAAAACTGGGCAAACCCAAAAAATAAATTATAAATTATAATTAAAAATAAATATGCGTTCTAAAATGCGCATTAATAAATTAACAAATTAAAAAATAACATTACGAAAAATTCAATGAAGAAAAATGTTAAAATATAATATATATAAATACAATTTATTTTAATATAATGTGTAAAAAAAATTCGTTTGTATATTTAAGTCTACAAACATCGATTATAGAAGAATAAAATTCACTGTAATAATGAATCTTTTCTCTGTCATACAACATTTAAATACCTCGTAAGATTAAAATTCATAATCGATTTTTAAACATCATGTATTTCCGTCATGAAACAAATTTTATTGGAAACGCGCGAATTATTGTACGTAGACAGGCGCATTGATAAACGGACAAGCGGTCGAACGGATCGGCATCACTTTCGTAAAATACATTTTTAATAATATCCATACTATCCCTCTTCCTCAGAAACACAACGACATTCACAAAATAGTGATTTTGGCATTTTTACACGTTTTTATTAAAATTAGATAGCTGTTACATACGTTAATTGGCAGCGGATATTATTTTTATAATTTAATGTAATAATCATTAATTATTCTTATGTAATGAATAATTGTTGATTCAAAAGTCAGTTCATAGGATGTATAGAAAACGTGCGGTTTAGTACGGTTAATCCTCGAGTTTAGATTCCATTTCCTGTCATTGCAGTTTACGAATAGCTGCCAGATAGGAAAATTGCACATTTTTTATCCGAACAAGTGTTCGTACAGAAAACATTTAAAATCATATATAATTTATACAAAGCTGTGAAATATACAGTAAAAAGCTGAGAATACGCAATATTGTATAATGATGTGTGGGAAACGAGCCGACATGGTAACGTCGGTATTAGCCAACTTTTCCCCTCCACCCTTTAGAAATTTTAATGGATTTTAGCTTATAGTAGGTACCTATTTATACACATTAATATAGAACATTTTATTTTATACATAATACACTTTACATTACCTATAATAATAATAATAATAATAATAATAGCAAATGCTGTAATGGAGAAGTGAAATTACGTTTCCAGCGGCAGGTATATGAAATAGCAAAAATATCTCATTAACATCTAATTTTTGGCTCACTCCCATGTACCTACTATGCGTTTAATGAGGATAAAATAGTGTTGTGTGGAGTTTAAACTAAATTGATATTTTTAGGGGTATGACGTAAATTATATTCGTAAAAATAAATTTTAAAAATCTTAATCTTAATATCGCAGGATAGGGCTGGAAATACAAATTTCTGGCTTCTCTACGTATTTTTGATTTAGTCATCTAAAAAGGGCTCCCTAAGGAGTGTCTTCACTCCAAACTTCAAAACTCATTTCAAATTTTTACGTAAATAGTATATTTCATATTCGCAAAAAAAAATATTAATATTCGATATGATAAAAAATTTTTACAGACAGATAAACCAATTGATGATGTTGGTGAAACATATTGCAGACGTATTTTTCATTTCAGGCTATTTTACGGGGAAGGAATTTAGAGTGAATTTCAAAACTAAACTTGTATGCTATTTTTACTAGGATAGGGCGGAAAATATGTATTGTTGACCGCTTTACGTATTTTTATTAATATTGATACAGATATCTATTTTTCGGTACAGTATAAAAACATAAACAAACGGCGAGGACTTTATTCTGTATAGACGAGTAGAATCGTTTGTCAATATGATAAATATTTTATGAGATGTAATGTTTAAAATATTGACTTGAACCTCTTTTCGGCACACTGTAGAGATCACTGTAATGAGTAATCCATCCATTATTTATACGACGCCTATTTTATTTAAGACTAATTAGAAATTCCCATTCAGTTAAAACAATATATTATAAAATAAAGATATTTTAGAATGTTATCTTAAATAAAAATAGATAATTATAATAATAACACGTATATTACGGCTATTTTTTTAGATTATTGTTATCCAAACTTATCTCCGGATATGCATTATTTTTATTTTTACTCTTAGACCAATTTTCAGAAATGTAAAATTGAATGAACCATAATAATATGTACCTATAATTACATATATATATATATATATATGTAAAATATTACAAATATTATGGTAAATGCTTATATAAAATTGATTGAGAAAAATTATGTACATTTTTAGTCTGTGAATTGGATCTGTATATAATTATCCATTCCCAAAACTATTCGATTTCACTTAAAACATTTCTAGATCAAAGAGTGCACTTGATAAGTCTGGAAAATTTTAAAGATGGTTCGTAGTTGGAAAAAGTGTTCAATATCAATGATATTTAGGAGTGCTAAAATCTGTGCAAATATTTACCCCTTCTCCTTGACGGAGAAGATTGAGATCAGCCATCAGCGGCACAAGTCTTCATTATTGCAGTTTTTTTTTTTTAATAACCCGTAAAACCTGTTACAGTGTAACTGTCAACCATTAGATTTGATGAAAAGTTTGAAGAGCGCGAAACACACGAGTTGAATATAATTCCTAGGGCAAATGCATTTTATCAGTCGACCAAAGATATATTGTTCATCTATTGCGTTACACGTTAGTTAGAATTATGCAACCGAATTTAACACAGATGCATGTTTTACGGGCAACCAAGCGCACGGAGACAGCTAATATATTGTATACATAGTATATAAAATAAATAATGTAAAATAATTAATTTTTTTTAAGGTTCCTATGTATTTTAATATAAGTGCATTGAGATAAGTCAATTAATTTCGCGCTCGGATAGGACAATTTTTACGTAAATAAATAATATTACTATTTAACATGCGTAGTATATTATCATATTATTTATATATGGTTTTCGACGCGCTGTATAAACTGCACAATAACAATATTATACTATCGGTGAATTTTGTTTTTAATCGACTACACGTGGCACATTCGACGTACATTATACATTTAAATTATATGTTTTTATTAATACGCCAATGGTGTATAAATGCACACGAGTAGCGCACCTACAACACTTCTGCGTAGAGAAAAAATATCTATTTTATACACAAAACTACTTAATTGTTGTTGTGATTGGCTTATTGAACTAACGCCGCTGTTGCGATCCTTCAATTTCGCAAAAAAAATAATAATAATAAAGCTTCAGCTTTCATTTTTATATTTTTTTTCCGTGAACATTTGCGAATAAAATTATATGGATTAGCGTATAGTTAATTGCAGTGATAGCAATTAGCAATGCGCGGGAAAGGCCGAAAACTTTATTTCGCGCGCGCGCGCGCGCTTGTAGTGTTTGTGTGTGCGTGCTACTTTTGTAATTTTTTAATGTACTGAACGAGGTTTTAACCTTCAGAAGATAGGACCACGTGGTACTACAACAAATTACGTACAAGCAACTTTTAATTTGCACGTACCTACTGCGAAAACAAGTCAACGAGTTCGTTTCTCAATATATTATTCTCAATGATGCGTGGTCAAAATAAATATTAGTGACATTTGATTATCTGAACAAAAATATTAATACGAAATAGTAAAATATGTATTGAAGTGATGCCAAACCACTCCACCGCGTGTTCGCAAATCAATGTCATTTCACTACATACAATAATGACATTTATTATATATACCGTCACAAATTTGCTATAATAGTACAATGCGACGTAGGTAAAAATATGTATATATTGTGTACAGTTTTTCGTGACGAAGAATCCTTATTCGAAAATCGATTTTGAATTTCAGTCTTTTACGGAGACACAGCACCTGTATTTGCTGTGTTTCGTGTGTACAGTATATGTAACAGATTCAAATGCATTTTTTTCTTGTACCTAAATAAAATCGACCTTTGTAGATTCATTAGAATTTCTCGAATTTCTCGATTTCTGTTTTTTTTTTTTTCATACAATTTTTTGTAATGCTATTTGTTAATTTGTTAATTTTTTCGTCACGACCGCTTCATTATAGTTTTTAATTTTTTTTTTTTTTTTGGAATTATCTGTGTCGTGTATTATTGTACATAGTATTGTATATGAACCCGTCACGACACTAACTTATCAGTAAACTGTATGTTTTTATTTATATTAGTAGGTCTTTAAACACGATCACCAGATTATAATAACGGTCTTTCATATTTTGTATATATTATTAATACAGATTTTAACACTAATTGATGTACAAATTTTCAAAAAAAAAAAATGTTTTTGGGTTGAATACAAATATTTTACTTTGCATTACAGTTTTCATGGCAACCAAACGAATAACAAAGACGAAAATACGAAATTAATGTTTTAACGTAATCATTTCGCGTTACAGTGCCTAGGTTGCCTTCAGTAACCGTTGATTAATATAATTACGTTACCATAGCAACCTTGTTGATTAAGTTCAATCATAATTTCCAATATATATATATGTACTAACTAAATTATCTGGATTTGCCCGTGTGTAGTTTGTTCTTTCTCAAAATTGTACTTATTTTTATCGAGTGCTAAATAGTAGTAGGTAGTAGCTGAATAATAATTAAAACAAAAATATAATGATTCTATAATTATAATTACAATTTGTATAATTTAACTTTATTTAATGACAAATGAAATTAAATTGTGAATAATAGATCACTTGTAGGAATTTATTACAACTCGGTGAAAAAAAAATTGGAAAAATGTTAAATAGTGTTGTCAAAAAATGGGATCAAAATAGGGAGTTTACCAATTGTGCTTAAAATTACTATTTTATATACCAATTGCACTCTTAATATTTTAGGGTCAATAGACCAATTATTGCGCTCTATAGATTTTAGAGTTTATAGACCAATTGTGCTTAAAACATTTTAAAATACTTAATGAAAACTCATTATAGTTAGTTATAATTATATAATAAAAGAATACTCACATCGACTTTTTTGTGAGTATAAATACATAATATAATATAAATAAATAAATAAATATAGTCAATTATTCAAAATTAAAGTTATATCAGTTACATAATTATTCATATTTAAACTTTTTAATATAAATAAATATAGTCCATTTTTCAAAATTTAAATACAATCGCAATTGGTTTACTGACCCTAAAATATATGGAGTGCAGTTGGTACATTGACCCTAAATAAAAACTTTGATTTCAAATGTGATTTCAAATGTATCCTCGTCATCAGGTAGATCACTACTGAATACTGTTGTAGTGTGTAATGCATATATTATCATGTAGAATTTAAATTTAATGATAAATTATTAATAGGTCATGGACTTACGGGTATATTGGGTTCATCTGTCATTCCACATTTCCACTCCAATCATATTAATTTAAATTCACTTATAACTCTAAATATTTTGGGTAAGGGTTTTCACATCATATTTATTAGAATAAACTATTTGAATTTTTTATAACTTTAAAATATTTAAACAATTCTTATTACCTAAAATAATATCAATTTTATTTTTCATTCATTTTTAACATTTATAGCGCATATTTTTGTTTTTAACATATTATTATATTAGTTGTATTGTCAATACGATTATATTAAATAATGTTATAAAGTATAAAATATTTAAAAAATTTCAAAACAACTTTCAAACGTATTGTATTATATTACAGTAAAACTTTATCTGTATCATGCAATATCGCATTAAACATCGATAACATTACAATCTGCTGTTATTATTATACAAGATAGTTATAATAATATTTTAATGATTCGAATGTATTTTGACTTACATTGACTGCATATTTATAAATGTTAAGTGCGTATTCGGATTTTATCGCATTATTTTATCTTTAAAAAGCTAATTTATTTTGATGAGTTTTTGCCTTTTGGGCATATAAATCGGTTTCTTAATGTTATAGATATATACTTGTAGTACAAAACACTCGTTCGAAATTTCATTTTAATACATTAAAATACTTAAAATCTGTTTGTGCATTTAGCATACAAAACTATTGTAAGCAATCATTAAATTAAAAATTTTTTTTTTTTAAACCATTAATATATACAATATACTTTATAGTCTTCAAACACGAGTGCCATTTTTAAATAATTACTTCGGATACTCGGATTTCAGACACTTGAAGTATACTCATCAACAGTCTCACAGCTTCTTGCCATTTTTCAAACGTCCCTTTTAGATATTCCCGGTTATGATTTGTGAGCCTATCGATCGTTGTACGTTTTAAATAAACAGCGGCCGATTAATACATAGCTTTGACGCGTGCGTGCGACTTTCAAGGCAGCGAAACAATCGTAGGTAATCTCGTAGTGTAGTGACTCGAAAATTTGGGTATGGACCAATTGCGTCAAAAATAAAATTTTTATTTAGGGTCAGTGTACCTAGTTGCGCTTGTATTTAAATTTTGAATATTTGACTATATTTATTTATTTATATTATATTATATATTATTTATACTCGCAAAAAAATCAATTTGTTTTTTTTTTATGAAGAAAATATCGCAATCTGTATTTTGCTATAATTATAATTAACTAATAAGTTTTTATTAAGTATCTTAAAATGTATTGAGCGCAATTGGCATAGTATAAAATAGTAATTTTAAGCACAATAATTGGTAAACTCCCGAAAATTTTTACCAAAATAACAAATTGTAGAGTTTCGTCAGACGGTTCGATAATATATTGAATCGTTACAACAATAAATTCAATCAACAGGTTTTCTATTTGCACAAAAACACGACGACGGCGTTTATGATATCATAATACCTATTCCGGTTTATTATAATTTATAAGTGACGATTAAAAACAATCTCGTCGCTGCCGTCTGTAGGTATACGCGCGGCGTGTGTAATAATTTCCCCGAGCGCGCGCATTACTGCAATACTTCATACACTATATTATTTTTTATTACGTGCACGCGAATTTGTTTTTTACTTTTATTATTATTCCTTTTTGGCACGGTCGAGTGAATTACATTTACACGGAATGCGACGTTGTGTCTCTCCGCGCAATACCTATGTAACATATTACTGTATTAGCGACGACGGCACAGAGACACAACACTGCATCGCGGCCGTTATACAATATCATTACGTATAAATATATTATTAGTGTTGGGTAAAACAGCTAACGACGTAATTAAAACGGAAAACGAAAATAAAAATAATAATAAATTCGAAATCGACACACGCGGCAACGGTCGTCTCGACAATTAATAACAAACACGTCGCAGTCACGCGTAATACTGCACGCGCCGCTCAATAATAGTTTTAGATTAACATATATAATAAATATATATATATAAATACACTTACACGCGCACACTTATTATATATATATATAGAGCATAATATAAATAAATAATACGTAGCGCGTACAAGTTATTTTACAACTTTGTACGCTTACCAAAATACATTGTACGCAACAACAATATTGTACACGTTTTATTATTATTGTCGATTTGGCACTTTCGAATAGGTACGCCAACTACTACGTCGCCGTTTGAAATAATAACGCGCAGGTACCTCTGATAATACAACGGCAAAACGATAAATATCATGATATTATGATCGCAATGTTCATAATTTCGATCAACGATGGCGATATTAAGCGTAGGTACGCCATTCAAATATAGCATGTAAAAAATATAAAATCGGACGATATATATACCTCTGGGTACTTCACCGGCAGGGAAATGAAATCAATTTGTATCAAACTACCATATTTATTTTAGATTTAATTTTGACGGGTATTATCGTGGGAAATAATTGTTAACACGGCCACCCGATTATATGTATATACGTATTACATAATTGAGTTTGCAAATCGATAGGGTTGGGCGCGACTAAACATTATGAGACGACACCGCCGCCGCAGCCCGATGTGATTTTTTGTTCAACACAGCATTATTTATTATTATTATCGTAAAAAAATAATAAAAACATGTTTACACGTATGACTCAACGTTTTTAATGGCTGTCGCCGCCACACTTTGAGAGGTGTTTGTTGTACTTTTTTGTTTTGTTTTTTATTCGACGAGCAGCATAACTTTTAGTGCTCTTTTCGGAAAAATTGTACAAAATCGTTTGATTTTGCATTCGTAGCTCACCTCGTCATCGGGTCATCACGAGTGCAGCCTCTACACTCTTAAGACTGTTTTCATTTCTTTCGAGATCGTAAAAAAGATTTAAAAATGAAGAATATCTAATGGAAAAGTCAGGTAGAAAAAGAAAAACACAATTGATTAACAATTATATAAATATAATTTTAAGATATAAAAAAAGATTATACTTTTATAATGTATTTTTTGTACAAGCGCGCACGTTCGTTTTTTTTTATTTATATAAAATAACGCGATGCACAAATAATAATAATAATAATAGTAATTAAAAAAAAATAGTGTTAAAACTTCTTAACATCATTATACCGATTTACTTGCGAACAATATATAGGTACGGTACCATAGTCTACCTGTAATAATGTACAATGAGTAAATCTATATACAACACATTCACATCGTACGCATCATTATGTACATAATATTATGTATTTTAATAATAATAAACCAATTAATATATAAGTATATAAAATAGAAATAAGAAAGTATGGGGGGAGGTTTAATCATATTACACTTATAACGCTAATACATATATATAGAAAACAATATAATAGTAATAATAATAATGATAATAATAAGGTGAATAATATAATAATATAATGTATAATATTAGACCTTGTATTTTTTTTCGTTTTTATTTATTATTTTTTTTTTTTGTAAATACCTTAATATACATAAAGGTACCTGGTACATAGATATAATGTCATACATCTTATATTTGTATTATATATATATATATATATATATATATTGTATATAGATACATAATAAACATGACTATAGTGTATATTCTTGCACTTCAAAATATCATTTAAGGGCTAATATTAGGAAAAATATAATTAATTCATTACAAAACAATCTATAAATGCTTTGTTGAACAAGTATTCATCGTGTTTTATTAATGACGTTCAGAAAAGTTGTTGAAGTTATATATTTAAATTATAAAAAAAAATATTTTTTTTTGTTTGTATGAGATCAAATAAATTTTAGGGATTTTAATTAGTACAAAATGACTCGTGGGGTTCAAATGGTAAAAATGATACAAACACCACCGTATCGCTCGCCCTCGTTTCTCTTCATTAATGTACATGGTATTTTATTTTACACGATGTGTTATAATTATTACAGGTAAAAATCGAAAATAATCGTTCGTGGTTTTTTTTTCTTTTTTTTTTTTACTTTTGAATTTGAATAAAAAATACAGGTAAATCAAAATACGCTTATAATGTGTAAGTATCTAGCCAAAGCATAAAAAAAAATATGATGTTGAAAACATTCCTCTTTCTAATTCGGACAAAAGATTTTCATAATATATAATATACACACATAAACATACATATATACACACGTACGCGTATATATATGTATATATATATACACACATAAATATAATATTATAATTTTTTTTTGCTTTTTAATTTTCATAATCATCATACAAATGGAAGCACCCTATACTTAACAACACTTAAGCAACAGTATAATTATTTTTTATAATACAACGTGATAATGATTAAAATTTATGTTATATATGAATATATAAAAAACACCTAAACAAAATGTTCACACTTGGAGTAAAAAAAAATAACATTTAAAGACTATGAAGCAAATATTATAATTATCATTATTGTCTACTGAGGCTCTAGTATACTAACTAGCATACAATATAGTATTTTTACAATATTACGTTAATAGTGTTCAAAAGATTTTTAAAAAGCGATTCAGAAGTAAACCAAATTACATATAATATATTATAATATCATTAATTTTTACGAATACACGACAAACTTAAAAAAAAAAATAAACGTCGAGACATCACAAATTTTGATGAATTTTACGAGCAAAATATAAAAAGTCACGTCGTTTTTATATTAAATATATATTGTATATAAGCTTACAATGAAATATTCGACACGTATCGCACAATATAAAAAAAGTCTAATATATTTACACGATAAGAGTGAAATTAATTCCGATTGTCGTCTGCCGCCGACCAGTACTGTGTGTTGTATACATAAACGAATGTATAAAAACATAATAGTGGCAACTGCAGAAGTAGTAGTAATAATACAATTTTATGTATATATATCTTAGAAGACGTATACAAAAACAAACGGACATAAAAACTTACATGTGTGTGATTTATTACTCCAAACGCAAGCACGTCGACTTATATGTGTATTTTTTTTTCCTGCAGTATATAGATTTTCATATATATCTCAACATATCTATACATACATGCATACAATATATACATACTTGCACGCGTACGTATAGGTAGAATAAATATAACATGATACAAAAAAAAAAAAAAAAGAGAAAAACGTAATAAAACGAATAAATTAACTTAAAAAAAAAAAAATATATATATATATATATAACCAATCACAGCGGAGGACCTCATGTTTTTGTATTTATTGTGTGTGTGTGTTTTAACGGGGTAGTACGGGTCAGATACGGCGAACGACGACGATGCTGTCGGCGGGTTTGGCGGTGGGGAGGAGTGAGTTTGGAGCTAGCGGCGGTAGGGACGCATTTTTCTCCTCAGCCGTGAAGCACCTAGCAGTCGTTGATGATGCCTCGCACGTCCTCCCAGTCGGCGGTCACGCCCATATGGGAGAGTATGTCGGTCATGTCGGACGTGCACGTGAACTCGAGGTGCGAACCCTGCCGGACAGAGCCGTTGTCCATGTCGGATGATAAGCAGTCAATGTCCATCTTGAAGTCGGACGGCATCTGGATGAGGTCATCCAGGCACTCGAGGTCGGCCAGCGATGGGTTCTCGCCGACGCGGCCTAGCGCAGCCGTCTCCGATTCGCAGTCCATTGGCTCCTGTTTGATAGAGAAATACGACGATTGGGCGACGGCAGACAACGAGGACGACGACGGCGACGGATGTGCGGGTTCGGCCTTGACCAGAAGATGATCGTCCTTCATCAGGTTTCGGGCGAGCAGATCGGCTGCCGACTGATTGCTCAGGTGGTTGTTTAGGTTGTGGTGTTGGTGGAGTTGCTGGTCTATCTGTCGGGCAGACATGAGCGACGCGGCCGATCCGGGACTGAGCAACATGGCGTTGGCATTGGCGGTGCTGGCGTTGTTGTCACCGTCCTCGTTGTCGTCGTCGTCCACGTCGGTCAGCACTGTGATTGTGGCCGAAGTGTTGAGCGGGTTGAGCAACTTAATTTTGAGCGGCTTGACGACTTCGAAACACGACAGCGGCGAATCGTCGTAGAACGTGGCGCTCTCCGGCGAATTTGGCGAGTCGCATGTCGGGCTGGTCGGCACCTTAGCGTGTACCGAGGCGGGTACGCGCACCTCAGCCGTGTCCTTAGCCGTATCGATAGTGAAGTGATACTTTAATCGTTCCGTGTTCACCGGGCTCATTCTGTTCACCTGTATGATGCCGTTGCGTCGGACAAAAGACTTCGAAGACGACGTCGATGACGACGAAGACGATGAAGTTGTGTTGTCCTGAATCAACGACGACGACGACGACGACGAGACTGTGGAGTTCCTGTTCTCCACTACGCGCACCGTCTCAGAATTGAGGGCGGATGCGACGCGGGTGGACACGGTCACGGTGTTGCCGCCGAACTTTTTGCACAAATTCTTCCGGAATTTTGACTGAGCAGCAGCTGATGTAGTGGTCTTGGCGATCGTGACTGGGGCGGACGTGGTGGTTATGTTACCACTACTACCACTGTTCTTTGGCGTCCTTTTGCGAGGCCTGTATTTATAGTCCGGGTACTCTTTAAGGTGCATCAGTCTCAGCGTCTCGGCTTCTTCAATAAATGGTTTCCGCTGTTCTTCGGTTAGCGTTTTCCACAGCATACCGAGCTGTTTTGATATTTCCGCGTTGTGCATGTCCGGTTGATCGTGGCATATTCGGCGCCTCTCTATTTGCGACCACACCATGAACGCGTTCATTGGCCGCTTGATGTGGTTTGGATTATTTTTTTTTGTCTGTAACAAGAAAGAAAAAAAAATGCGCAAAATTAGTAAAAATTGGTCACATAATTCCACGTAACAGTGATACGTAAAATATCTATAATTCACTGTTGTCGTCTTTGGATGAACGACGGGACAACGTTATTATAGTACAATATTATTATTTATTAATATTTAATTGTATATTATATTATTACGAACGCGCACGTCAAACGGCAATAATAAAGATAGTATTCGTTGGCTAAACGCGTGTAAATAAATAAATAAATAAATAAAAAATAAATATCATTAATACAGACTTGCTGCTAAAAAATATAATTAAGCGGCGATAAATAAGTAAAACTAATTTAGTAGCATTATTTTAGGTTTTTTAGACAAGGAGAAATAATTTATATCAACCTTTTTACATACAAAAAATTATTTTTCTTCCAATTATTATCGGAACGTATTTATAATTTCTCCGACAAACGCCACGATTGTTTTTTGAACTATCGTATTCATTGGTTTTCCTCCGTTTAATCAAAAGAATACATTTTTATACAATTTAAAATCTACCGGAAATACTTTTGTGTACAAATATAGGTAATACTTTCAATAAAAAGTCATTAGTGTCGTTACCAACTACACAATGATTTGTTAAATGCGGGAAAGTATTAAATTATTATCAATCATACATTCATACTCCGTATATTTTAATTGTAACTTGTTTTCTTTTAGGGTGATGCAGCCGACCTAGGTTACACGCCTTTGAGCAAACCGGGGCAGAAATCCCCAGCCTCCAAAATCTCCATTTGGTCATAATACGAGTCTAATATGACTTCACTGTGGTAAAACATTATTATTATCGTAGCGGTGGAGTAACTGGCTGGTAGTAAAAATAGTAAAATAGTAATACAGAGCAGTAACAACAACAACAATGATAAAATAATAATAATAATAATAATAACATTGCCAATAGTATGTACGCGGTTCACCGGCGGCGTGCGCGCGGCGCTCGGTACCCGGCGGCGGCGGCGGCGGCGATTACTTTCACTGTCAAGGCGTCGTGCGAAGGCGATCGGTCGGTGGGGTGGCGGCGCGGTGTTGTGTAACAACTCAAGGTCATTAACGAGGCGCGCTCGCTAGTACGCCCGCAACCTCACGGAGCGCTTCCCTTCCCACCGACAACGTGACGACGGTCACGCGGAAAAGGCGAATGACTCATTGCGCGCGCACATAAATACATATAAACACACACACACACACAACTATACAACAACCTTCGGACGGGGCAACCACCTGTCTATCTGTGCGTCCGCGACCCCCTCGTTCTCGTCATCAAAGTTCGCTGCCGTCACACTCAATTTTTAATCTCGACCAGAGAAAAATATATATCCCACATAACTATCCATCATTGCAAGATTATCGCGCCTAGGAGGATAAAAACGAATAGGAAATTAACAAATTAAACGATCGGGGATTTTTATTTTTTATTTTTTTACATCGGAAATGATCGAAACGGATTGCTCGGCGATTCGACGATCGAATTTTGTAAAAATACATTTTCAGAATTGCGTTCGGAGGGAAGAGCGAATAACCAACCGGAAACTTAGTCTACGAGTATCTTCTTCCGGCAAATATCGAGACGCGAAAAAATACGTATTCAGTACGTGATCCGACCGCAATCACACACTCCAACTCATAACTACTCTTACCGGTATACGTGATATACGTACTCGGTGATAATAATTAATAATCAAAAATAATATAATAATTTTATCCAAAACCTTGAATGGTGTTTTGCCAATAACACGGTAAACACAATATTACTGAAAATATGAACATTTTATTTATAATATTTTATTTATTATTATTTATTATAATAAGTATATTTTTTTAGAAGAGAAAAATTATTTTTAGTCAATATTATACGACGAAATTATTTAGTAATATAATACCGAAGTCAATTCAAAAATTGCACTCGATAATCAGTCGAGATAATAAAAAACTAAAAATAAACGAATCAAATTGGACGATATACAAATGTAATAATAGTTATTAGATGGGCCTTTACATTTTTTAACTATAAATAATTAAATATGAATATTATAAAACCGTGATGTATTTTATTCCTGACCATATCATCTAAAAAATGACAGTTGAAAAGAATCAATTTTATCTTATCTTTTTATTTTGTTTTAATATAACTGCCGGGCAAAAGAGTTTTGCCATATACGGCATAGAACCAAGGTCTTTTGATTAAATATTTAAACACTCACGGACAAAACTATAATATACCGTGTTCACAAATTCGTTTCCGGGTAAATGTTTACACTAGCTACATTAGGAAAAATTAGTAGGTAAAATAATATAATTATATAAATTGGATATTATTTACAGCAGATGAGATTTTAATTAAATAATTAATATTAAGTATATCAAGATACTACATTTAATATTTTATTAATATAAATATTAAATATATTACAATTTTTATTCTAAAATTTGTTTTTATTAGTATAAATTAGATTAGACTTAAAATTGTTGGCAATGTTCAAGTTTGATATTTTAAGAACTAATTGTCTATAAATACAGATACTTCAAAAAATTATCAATATTTAACTTTTTACATTTTTTATGAGATTTTTTCTACGAACAAATTATTATTAAATTAGAATATATTAAATTTTCATTTTCATTTTTATGCAAAATAGAAAAATAAATACATTAAAAATAACATTTTAAAAAGTTTTAACTTGATTTCACTGGATGTGCAAATCTTGCACATCAGTTTAAAAATAATCAAATATGTTTTTTCCGAGGTTTTTTCTTAAGCGTATTTTCAGAAAAATCTATATCGGACATGGGTAAAATCTGCAATATTGTTATCTAGAAGGAAACAAAATTCCAATAATTAAATAATTTTGGTTACACCCTAACAAGTAAAAATAAATGACGCGTTAACTTCCAAAGTAACTATACAGCCGAAATACAATTTTATAAACTACGGCGTTGCCGGACAGTGGCGTGCAGATAAGATAACAGTCGCGTAAACGTTCGTCAAACATTTCTCGTAATCTCGGATGCACCAGGGAAATTTGGGTCACATTATTGCGATTTCAATTAATTTGATTTTAAAATTAACGAGATTCAGAAAATTAATATAATAATATATATATATACATTTTTACTATCATTATTATTAAATTACTATAGGAGATTATTTGTTTATTTTCGTGTTGTTATTGTTATTATTATTATTATTATTATTATTACAGTCGTTATTTTTACCACACGACAACTACCAAAAATTGAGATATCGATAATTTTTGATAATATAACTAATGCGCGATTATCGCCGGGAAAATCGTGCACGCGGAAATAAAAATAATTTTGGTAAAAAAAAAAACAAATCAGTTGGCTTGGGTAAAATACACTATTAATCAACAAGGAGATGACACGCACCTGTGTTGCATCGGAATACGGTGTCAGCGAATTTTCATCAACCAGTTGTGAGCCGAATATCGGCAGGGCCAACTTGTTATCCGACGAGGAGTCTATGATGCGGATCGTTTCTTGTTTAGGTACCATTTTGCGAAAAATGTGTTTTTATTGATAAACGCGTAGAAATACGTATCGTTGCGATCCAAAAGACACACGTCACACGTGATCGAAAAAAATAACGAAAACGCACCAAAAAAAAAAAAAAAAAAAATTAAATAAAATTTAAAATAAATTCAAAGTCTACACGCGTTCGAGCGAGGTAGAGGAAAAAAATATATTTTTTTTTCCGTCTAGCAAAACACGTCGTCGCGTAAAAAAAAACTGAATTAAAATATTTAACTCAACGATTTTGCCGACGACGAATAAAAAATAAAAACAAAATTTTTATTAATCGGCGGATGATAGGCACACGACTTGCAGTGCGCGCGATCTCTGCACTCGTGCAGCAGTTGTCGCGAGCGGTGAACGGAACACACTGGCACACGACCACAACGGTTACTACAACGGTCGAGTACCGTCGGCAAAGGCGGACGATCGCACACTGACTGGACGAACACTGCGCGGCGGCGTCGACGAGTGGCGACTGACGGCGGCGGCGGTCGTCTTCACTGAATGTCGCGGGGGGCGCGTTCACCACAACGCTTGTGCTGCTGCCTCCGGTCGGCGGCCGTTGCGCACCATGTCGCGTACTGCAAACGGTTGCGGGACGTGTGTGTGTGTGTGTGTGTGTGAGTGTGCGTGTGTGCGCGTTTGCGTATACCAGTAAGTCTGCTGCGCGGACCGAATTGAACGAGCGAGCGTGGTATACTGACGCCGGTTACGGCGGTCGACGGCCACTATAATACCGCCGTCCCCCTGCCACTCCCCGCTCGACCGTCGTAACTGCCGCCGCCGCCGCTGCGAAGACGTGTTCTCTCGCCACTAGCGCCCGCCGCCGCCGACGACGATATTATTGTTGTTATATTATTTTAATATATTATTGGGGCAACGCCACACGGCGGAATCCGCTCGCACTACGGTGCGCCGCCGCCGCTCGGCAATCACAGTGCCCGCCGTTGTTCGCGTATTTCGTCGCGACGATGTCACATTTCAGTAGTTGTTCTTTTACGTTTTTAAATTTTCACCGTCGTTCTGCCTCCTTAAACATTGTCGCCGACTGCATCGACGATTTCCGTTCAACGACTTATCGAGGGAACATTTTCCCACGATACCTTTAATCACTGTTATAACCGTCGTATAACACCGCTTACATAAAAAAATAATAATATCCCAATATGTAGTAGTGAACACATAATACGTACGAATTTTAAATAATAATTGTGTTATAAAACAGTTTTTTACGTTGTATAATTATTGGATATTTTTCGACCTCCGACATAACATCCGTGGGTGGGTGGGTGGGTGGATGAGGGGAGAGGATTCTCTCGGATTTATAAATATTCATTATCGTTGCAGTTACGCGTTATACGTTTTGTCGACTAAAACACTGAAATATATTTCAGGTTCGTGATTTTTTTTTCTTCGAATCTGTTAAATCCAAACAGATAAACGAAAATATAAAATATAATATATATTGAATATTGATATAGATAAGAGAAATGCGCCGATTCGAAGGGAAAGAAGTAACGGCGTTCGACGTTGACCACCCCCAAAGCTCTAAACCTATTTATATATATATATATATATATGTATACATACCGATTGTGCGCGGTTAACTATGCTGCAGCGGTGGTTTACTTTGTTCCTCGCACTAATTTCGTTATCGACGTCAATAACACTCGACTATTAAATCTGAACATCATATCTATATTATGTAGGTACATAACTGCGAGTCGAGTGTTGTCGACGGTAATGTTATTCGACCAGTCTTTGTCGTACTCTGAAAATTGATCGCGGTGATTTAATCACAACACTTTCAGTACACCCGCTGACGTACAGTAACGTTAACGAACAAACCGTCCGATTGACGTTTAATATCCTGCCTGACACGATTTGTTGACCTAATAATATTCTTTTTCAATCAATGGTTGGTATAATAGACGTGTTGTTTTCGACAAACTGGTACCATTAATTATCGTATGCGATTTATTAGATATATCGTATGCGTCGTACAGTTCTGCTTTTACAAACAATCGTTTGCCGTAGATATATTGTTGTGACACGGTCACTACGGCACTACACACGAGTAGTTTATGTAAATCATAAATAATAATAATAATAATAATAGCAATAACGACAACTAAAATAATTATTAATATTATTACAATACACACTTTTATGATTAATTAACAACACGAGTAAGTAAATTCATCCGGACGGTTCGTTGATACGCGGAGTGGTCGTTCAATTTCTCAGGAATGTACGTGAAATGCCTATACAAAGCGCCTGGTTATATTATATCCGTTGCGTTACATTACACTTTGTCTTGTATGTAATTAAAATTATTACTTCTATTACTTAACATGTATATATATCTTTTATAATTGCAGGTATGACGCGGTTAAAGTTAAAATCAATAAAATTCTGTTTGCTTAACTAATTAAAATTAAAGTTAAATTAATTTTTGTATTTTACAATAATAAATATAATCAATTAACTACATATTATTTTAATCTATGTAATTATTAACTATTATAAATTCTGCGATTTATCTAAATGAATAGCATTAAGATTTAACTTAATTGAAAAAATGTTGAATTGTTTGAATATTATAATAATATTAACTAAATATTTACATTTATTTAACATAATATAAAGTAATGAGTTTAATAATACAGACTTGAATTTGTTTTAACTTAATAATATCTGATTTTACTTAATCGTTTAATAAGTTATTACATAATAGGTATGATTGTCTTATTAAATTTTTTATACATAATAAGTTTGCCAATTGTTTTTTCTGTATAAGTTTTTATCGGATTACACAAGAAAAACATTTTTTTGAGTGTTTTAAAATAAAGTTTTTTTTTTAAAAAAAATTTTCACTTTTGTATAAAGATGTACAATTGGTATTGAAGTAAATACTTATAATACTTTTTTATGATAATTTAAAAACATTTGTTACATCTGCTGTGCTAAAATATTAAAATTAATCCGTTTAATATTTATTTGTTGAATGTTCAAATACTTAATATATCTTTTTAAATGCAATATTATATTGCATTTATTATATTGTAAATATTCATCCAAATTAAATTTATATTCTTATCCTCAAGTTCGCAAATGAAGTATATTAATATTTAAATTTATACATAATACATTTTTTCCAGTTCCTGATTATTGTAATAAAAAAATATGAAATTAATTTCATACACATCTGAACCATACAAAGAGTTTAATATATGTATACTCAAGTTAAAAAAAAAAAAAAATGAATACACAATTTACTTTATAAGCATTATATAAGCCAATGGTTATAGATGATATACTTGATATTAGATTAACCTAACTTTGAATTTTATGATGTAAAGTTAAAAGATTTTTCTTTGAAAAAAAATTTAACTAATTTTCGTAGGTTTACGTGTTATTTTAATAATAAATATCTGTATATATGTAAAGTTGTTTTATAGACTTATTTATATTATTTATTTATTAGCAGCTATTCCTAATTATAAGTTTAATTATATTAATATTATGTCAAACTATTTTTTATAAAATATTATTGTTTTAATGTATTTTAATTAGTAGCGTGGAATGACAAAGTCTGTTTATTGGTATTTACTTGAATTGGTATGTTTTTAGCTTGAATAAAAATTAAATATTGTTAAAAGAGAATTAAAATATAAAAGTTTAAATTTAAAAAGCTATTTTAAGTCCATCGGATTGTAGTGAACAGTTATGTTGTTACAAATGCAGTGGCTTTCGCTTTGTGTACTTATACTTTTGAATGGGAATAAAATTATAACAGTATAGTCGATTGATAATACCTAATAACTACGAGTTATGCCAATGGGGAAAAATATATGTAACAAATTCAATTGAAGGTATATTAAACATAATACACCAGGGTCATAAAGTATACTCGTATATCTACCGGGGTGATTACCATGATACAAATATTGATTTTATGCTTTTCGTATAGGTCGTGTACTCGTGTAGTTAGTGGTCGCTGGCGATCAACCAATATTTCATGTATATTATTACAGTATTAATTTACAAAAATATCTCTTCGGTAAACGTCAAATAATATATTTAATTAAATCTAATAGTAGCTGCATAATTGAATACACAGTAAGCTGTTAACCAAATACTGTATATTTGAAATTTAAAACGCGCTTCTGGATTTATAATATAAAAATAACTATAGTTTTAAAACTAAAATATTTCTTCAAATAAATAACATTAACTCTTGTTACGATTTAATTAAAGCTTTTGATAATGAATTAAGTGTAACACTGGAGTTTCATTAAATCATATTTAACGAAAAATATTAGTGATGAACATAGTTTAAATGAAAATTTAATTTTGTTCTTCAATTAACATATTAATTATTTTAATTTCTTTTTTATTGTTGACATGTTTAGTAATAGGTATATTGACTATCAGACTATGTTACTTAAAACGAATATAAAATGATATTCATGTAAATTAAAACTATTTGTAATTAATTATAATTTTTATACTTAAACCGTTAAATTAGAATAGTGAATGTTTTAATTCATCATGATTGCATTGTAAATTTAATATACTTTCTTCCTAT
>NW_020271344.1:1617391-1861757 GCF_002803265.2 Melanaphis sacchari
CTTAAAGTTTCAAAACATTAATTTAATTTAATTACAATCTATGATATTTACTTGGTTATAAGTAATATTTCCTAGATTATACTATAATTTTCTAAGACAAAATAATATTGTAATTACTACGTTTAAAATGAAACCATTGAATTTGAAGGGTTTTTTTTTGTACGTAATTTTATTACTAAGAAATTTAAACAAACGGTTAATCGATTTCAAAATACTATAAATGGCTTGTGCAGTGAATATTGTAGTTACCTAATAATGCATGTTTTTATAATTTTTACATTCTATGATTCCGTAATGAGCACATGCAAGTATTCGTAATGAAGAGATTTTGAACAAATGCCAAACAGAGATTTTTAACGATAAATTGTCTTATGACTTTCCGAAATAAGTATTTTCAGATTTTTTTTTAAAACAACGTTCTTTTGAGAATTAATCATGAAACGAGTACGAAGCTGCGCACGGGGTCCTGGGGGAGAGATTAGAACTGTTTCGTGTACGAAAAACAATTTTTAGACAGCTCCGGGAGATTGTTTATATATATAGATGTGATGACTCTTCGATACATGTCCTATATAAATATGTCTACGGCGGCGATACGCGCCAAGTACGCGTGGAGGGATGTTTTTTTTTCCGTTGTGAGTTTCACTCTTTTGACTCTGCATCGTCGTTATAATTTAGGCGACAAACGGCTCCAACCATGTTTCAGTTATATAATATATAAATATACCTTCACAATAATACGTATAATTATCACAGTTATTCTTTCGAAAGCTGTTGTTGAAAATTTACGGCCACGCGAGTATAGTTATGCATATACATGCACATCGTTATAATGATTCTCGTTTTTATTTAGAACAGAATACATATGGATATATTTATATGCATATATACAGGGAAGTGGGAAATTATTTGTCTGTCTTGTTATACCGGAAACAAAATCATCGTTACTCTCGCTGCCTTCTCGCGGAGAAGACGAAAAACCACTCCAGCTGTAGCCCACCCATGTACTACAATTACTGTGATTGTTGTTATTTTAATTTGTTACAATTATCATTGTCGCCGCGGGCTCATCCGGACTTCATTATTGTATCAATTATTACTGTAACAATACTCGTCGCTTGTGGGAAATTGCCATCTATACATTGTACGCAAATTATATGTACTGTGTATGCAATGTTATTATTATGCGTTTGACGCGAATAAAATAATTTGGCTGGGCGTACGAATTTTCAAGTTCCCGGTCGTTTAGTCCGAACCAAAATGCATACAATGTCGCGAAATAACTTCAGACTGGGAAATTTCACCGAATAGTTTATATTATAATATAGCGCAGTATTGCGTATAGTATATACACTATATTCTACTATATACAGAAGGTAAAGTCGATATATATAGCGGTGCATGTTGTGTGCGTGTGTGCAAGTGTTACGAGTGCTTTATTGATTTTGGTATGCAAATTTGCATACACACACACAAACAGTTAAGTATATAATATACCCATGGCGGACGAATAATCATGTTTGTGTTTACCCTAAACTGCTATACACTCAGGATTCAATCCATATATTGTATGCATAATATGTATATGCTCCGTCTCTGTGCGGTGGAACCTATACGTATCAGCTATTATATAAATATGTTATACTATATATACACGGTTATTGGTTGGGTAAGGTTAGGTTAGATGTATGAGCGGGCTGCCAACGATATACAGTGTCGTCGGCGATAGCTGCTGCACCAGAGTTAGGTTCTATAGTTTAGCGTTCGAATTTAAGCATTCCAAGCGCGCGGACGTAAGTATAACAAGTTTTTGGTGTTCGAACCGAACATTATATAGAGGGTGTACATAGAGGGTTGTAAGTCGTATGGCGCACTAAGAAACACGCAAAACCGACACTATTTATCGTTACCTACACGGAGTCGATAAACGGACTAACCTCTTGTAACCATTTAACGGTCACGCAAATGTTGTTGTGATATTATATTATTACTCACATTCAGTATACGCCGCGCGATTATACATGTGTCAACTATATGTATGTAAATATGTAATATAGGCTATAGTAGGCACCTTAGGTAATTATTTCGAGTGTTGAATACTTAATTAGACGTTACCGCATAATAGTTACAGTATTTAATATTATTGTTTTGAGCGTCGGCGGTTCACGTGAGATTCGGATGTACCTACGGTGTATTTGCCATTAAATATGATAATGTCAGAAATAGTTATGCCAGGATGGTGCTAAATGACGAGCACTCAATTAGAGATGGCTCAAAACTATACAAAAGCACTTATTAATTAGTGTTTTTTCGTGGTGTCAAGTATACGCGTCGAGTGTTGCGTCTGTATTTATTTTATGTTACTAAAATCTACAATTTGATTGGCTGAAAAATGTCGATTGATTTCACCTAATTCACAACTGATGTTTACTATTCTTCTGTTGTAGGTACTTATGGACCTATCTCAAACTAATCGAAAAGTAATTTTATATTGCAACTAAACGTTATTCGCCGATAGAATCGAAATGAGCTGACTTCGTTTTATTAACTACATATTATATTATGTAAGTATTTGATGGGCCGATCCTAATCTTTGCTCAGAGAATGTCAGTGTTGTATGCTTTTGAGACAAGTTGAATCGTCAACGACTTCACATTAGATATATAAATATAATATACTTTGTGTGATGTGAACAGTGTTTACCAAACGGGGGATGGAAATTGAACAATGTGTGAAATATCTATGGATAGATATTTGAATTAGACGAGTAGATAAATTAATACTTAAAAATATTGCATTTCTGCGTAACTTTTTTTCAGAGGTTTAACGTATTTTGTGTAGTTCTAACATTCTATAATGCCTTTATTTTTATCAAATATATTATGTTTGTTGTAGAACTCACAATAGACTTTTGAAAAATAAAATATTGATTTATTATTGTTTATAAAATGTTTACAATATTATAGTATAAATATCGATTATAGAATATTGACCAAATATATTTTTATGAATAATTAGTATTATTTGAATGGTTAAACCTAGCCGCCACTCCTTTATTTTTATTTTAGTTTTATATTATACTTATTTTAAATAAAAAAGGATTTGTCCACTTTTTAATAACTATTCATTATGAAATAATTTTTTGATTTTTTTTTTTTTTTAATGATATGAGAGCATTTTCATGAAGAGAATCACCCAATATATAATGAGTGATCTACCGAACAAACGTCCTTGGTTTGGACTGTTAGTATATCAAGAAAGCAGAAAATCTATTCCTTAAACAAACTTAACGGACATAAAAATACTATACTTTGAGAACACTGCAAAATATAAGCGGACACGGTAGTTATACTATAATTTCCCATAGCGTACTTATTGTATTGATTTATATCATGACACGCTGAAGATACTCGTTATTATTTCACTTGGTCGCGGCATGTTTGCTCTTGAAAATAAAATGCGTAAATGAAATAAATTCAATCCACCTACTTTTTAGTGCATAATATATTAATTTGTAGCGTTTAAATTAAACATTTTGTGCAGGTTTACTAATATTATATTTATATATTAAGACCGACGCCCAGCATTAAAATTATTTTCACTCGTTTTTCGCTTTGTTGTATGAAATTTCATTAACATTTTTGAGTCTATTGTTTTAGAAAGAAAAAAATTATCAAAAACCCTACATCATTATACACACACACACACATATATATATATATACATATATATATATATATATATATATATATATATATATATATGTAATAGCTTCTGCTGCTGTATCTGTAGTACAATATCGTATTATTTTCACGAAGAAATTTGTTCGATAAAAAATAATAATTACGGCGTATTTTATTAACGAAGCAAAAAACAATTACGTATAATATTTATTATGATGAACCCGCTGATTTAAACATGCGCCGTCCCAAAACGGCCGTGACTATCAGTCGCCATGGCGTCGTCAACGGCGGTATAAACCGTTTAAACGGTAATGCGAACTTGCAGTCCCTGTAATGCGTCAGGGACTCGCCATGTACAGCGTATAAATATATTATAAAATCGTTAAAACGCATGCTAATTGATTTAAATGCGTGACGGTAAAAAGGATTTTGACTCTCGGCATTCGTGCGTGAGTGCGTGCGTGTGTGCGCGTGAAATTGATAATCAAATGAAACTCTACCGATTCCGAACAACAATTTCAGTTGAAATCGGATTAAAATCGATCGGGTAATAAGCGCGTGTTCCCGCCGACCTAACTATCTCCGTCTCTCTATATAATCTCGAGTTAGAACTCCGTATAGCCGTACAGTGTGTATAGGTCAATAACGACGACACCATCACGCGGTCGGCTGTTTCAGAAGAAGATATACAAGTCCGAGTTAACGCTGCACTACCGCCGCTGTGTGTTATATAGTTACTTAAAGAGCGTATAACTATAAAATAACCATCGGCAAAGGTTGTGTACCTATTACACGCAATAGTGATGGACGCTCCTTATTTGGCAAGACCTAATGCAATAAACACAATTCAATGCGCATCAAATTCTCGTTGCTACGGAAACCGAGAAACTATATTACTTCAGACCCGGACGTCGGCAATTTCGTCATTACCTATCCCGTGTTCATCGATAATTATAAACTTCAGTATTTTTTCCATGAATAATATTATACAAGTGTGCATGAGTTTAGTACATACGTTCAGTAACGACATTACAACGCAGTATATCGTTCGAATAGGCTGACGCCTTTGACTGCGGTACACACGAGTACTGACCGCAGCGATAGGTTCCCCCCGCGAGAACGTTGGTGCACGCGTACATATCAATATTAAATTTAAGAAAAAAAAATATTTTTATACAAAATAAAACCGTACGCACGGACGTTGTTGTGGTAAAAATCACGCGTGCGTCTTGGCTGGTATCTATTTTAGCGTGCGACATAATTCGGCCGTTTATAAGTTCTCCTCTGTTTTGCCACCAAACCCGCGCTCATTTTGTCAGCGGTGTCGGCGATTAATGATCGAGTCGAAATTATCATTGTCGTCGTCGTCGTCGTCATTGTCGTCTTAAAAAGGCGGTGACACATGGTCACTCGCGCTTCAGTGGAGGTCGTTCGCGAAATTTACGCGGACTTCCGCCTTAACCTTCCGTCTATTTTTGAACGCGACACAGTAACAATAACGCACGGCGCGCGCGCCAGCGTAATATATTTCATATCAAAGTTATATAATGTATGAGCATTCTGTGTATACGCGTACGAACCGCGGAAAACAGCGGAGACCTCCGGCCGAGGCGAAATGGCCATGAAACGACCTTTGATAGTGACGTCTACACTTGCGCATAATTTTATTATAATGTATACTTACTGTTCGCAAATTTCTTTTCCTTCTCCTATTATTAGCCAACAACACACTGACCGTCGTCGCACAGTAATAATAAATAATAATAATAAAAATAATAATTTACATATAATATGTATATACGTATATTATACTACCACAACAACGCGACGACGCGTGACGGTCCATTAGCCGCACAATATTATTGTCGTAGTAATATTAAAATAATTGTACGCAGCGCATCCCGCGTAAAAATAGAAACGTGAAATGAGTAAAATTATTATTACGCGGTCAGTTCGGCCGGCCATAATAATATTATGGTGACGAATACCATTATTATAATTATTATTGTCCGACTGATTCAGTTTTACACACGTCGCGTTTCTTAGATAAAACGGAATTTGCATGACGTGTCCCGGCATACACGCAGGGATTTCGTTCTTTTAGTTCACAGATTTCGATTTTTTTTTCATTCCCATCGAAACATTGGACGTTTTTGTCTCTGATCGACATTCGTATTGTGTATAAATTAATAAAATGATATATTGATAATTGATATACAAACATGTAAAAATGCAGAGGTACATAATGATTATATTATTATGGACAGATTCGTTCGACTGTTGGATAGTGTATAAATATTGTTGTTAATAATAATTATTAAATATTGATTGGCTTGCTTAAATACGTTTTTAACGGGAAAAACGGTTTAGCAGATAATATTAATTAGTAATTACGAAGAAAAACGTTTACAGTTCTTGTGGCATAATAACGTTGCTATCTCTGTAAATTATAATTGAACACATATTGTGTTCATTGTCATTGGTCAATAGTCCCTGGTATAAAACATCAATAAGTTGAGATAGTATACAGCTAATTTATTATTGTTTTAAAATTTTGGTTAGTCATATTTTTCGTTTATAGAGTAAAAAATTTGTGTTACTTATATTATACTTATGATATACCTACGTATACTGATAACTAACATGTAATATCCTATTTGTGGCCAATGATCAATTTAACTAGACCTTGTATTTAAAGTATGTATAGTAAAAATAAAAATAAAAAAAACATTAATTCATAATTTTAAGGTAAGCAAAATATGAAGGTTTTCCAAAAATATTAAAAAAATAATTTAAACACATGGGTGTGGTAAAATAAAATAATTTAAATAATTAAGACAAATTCTCGTATGCTTTTTGTATTAAAAAATTAATGGCTTAGGTTCGAGTTTAATTTTATTGATATAGTAATATACGTATAGTTAAATGTAATATGCGTAACTTATTACTATTATGTTTAATATAATTTAATGACTGAATTATTTTATTGTTAATACAATCTACAGCAATTAAGTAATAAATAACTATGTTGTTATTATCTATTTAACTGAACATAAATTTATACTAATAATATAAGCAACAAATAACAATTCTTATAAATGACCATAACAAAGAGTAACAATGATATGGCTCAAATGTATTTGAATGACCGACAATAACATTTTAAAACAAATGTTTTGTATTAGACCTATTAATGATATTTAAAATAATAAAAAATTAATATTTCAAATAGTATTTTAGCACTATCATAAACATCTAAAAACTTATTTTATGTTAAAATAAAATAATTACAATTTAATTATGTATAAAAACTATAATAATATGTAAGCAGTGTATATAAAGTTTATTAACTAATAATTGTTTAAAATTACTTTGTATTAGCAATTTAATAATAATATATTAATGAACTTTACAAGAAATAAGACGGCTGCATTGGTAACTTAAATTATTTTGCGGTTCGTACCAATGTAAACCACTAAATTCAATAATTGCTTTCATTACTTTCCTCCGCTGCCTTAAGTTTATAATACATCAAAATAATATAATATGCGTTTGCCAAATCGTTATAATATAACGTTATATTATATTATAAACTACTGAGATTATTAAAAAACAAGCTAACCAACTATGTGTAAAAAGTTTATCATAGGTACAACTATACACCTACTGCAAATATATTATGTGAGTAATTATCAGTTGTGTTAATTATAAAATTTCGATTTGTGCGTTAATTTAGTTATAGATATTTTATTTTTTATACTTGTATTTTATTAAATAAATCAAATAATACGTTTATATATATATTATTATTTTATTTTAATAAATAATGACATTCTTCTTATTATTATTATTTATAATGAATATCATTTCAATTAAATATATACGTATAAGATTAGCATGTTAGTGTAAACTCACCTCATATTGTTATGTATAAAAGTATTAACACTCCAAGGCTCAAACTGTGATTTATCAAAAACAATGTTGACAGAAACTATCTATCGTTAGAATTTCAAGCTCATACAAAGATTTAGATGAAACGAAAGATATCACCACTTCGGTTGAGACTTCCGTGTGGATTGTTAGGAATGTGGAAGGAAGCCAATAGTTTTTAATAAAAAAACGTCTTCACATATAAAATATGAGTGTTCCTGATGGGCACATGTTAAATAAAATAAGTACTACATTTCATGGTTTAATTCTGTACAACATCATTTTTCTTACATTACTACATTATGATTTTTTTTTTTTTTTAATATGAACTGCCATGGTCATGTGTTATATAATATGATTATAAAATATGAAAAATTTTGTCTTGTATATTCTATAATCCTTTCAAAACTCTAGCCCTATAGGAACACGTGCTTTCTTGCGCCCTCACGTGTTAATTTGCGAAATCCTGGTCACGGTCTCTGTGAATTATTGTGAGAAGATGTCTATCGTTTCCATGAATTTCTTTAAATTAATATGTTAGGAGAATTTTAGAGTTAAACTAAGTAAGTAGGTACATAGTAAATTTATATCAAAGGTACTATACTTGTATACGGTGGACAAACATGGGTTAGTACAGGATTTATGTGAAGTGTTTATAAATTACAATATATACCGACCTCTGATGGCGATATCTAAAAGTTTTCTGATATTACACGTGAAACATTCAAAAGGAAACTTCATCGATAATGTTAATATTTAGACAAAAACAGCAGACACGCACGTAGCTTAAGTTTACGAGCGGCTAAAGAAATGAGATGCGTAAAATTCGATGCAATGTTATTAAACTCTATATATTTCCGCTGTATTGCAAGTCTATCTGTATATCGTGGTATCGTGCTCGTTATAACGTTAAGATTATCGAGCGCATTATAAGGGCGGACACTTGCTAGTTGCTACTGCGGTGTAGATAAATTAGCTACATATATAATATGAATTATGTTGTAATACGCGGCTATACAATATTAATAACGTATTAAATGCGATTCGTTGCGGGTATATTATGCCGTGGACCATTTTGAACGTCATCTGCGGCGGAATAACTAAACGCAATTACGTCTTATTTTTATCTCCCGAATATATAACCATAGTTGCTATTCTATGAACGGTCTAATTGTACGACATAATATTATAATAGGTAATATAACATTAAAGTATAATCGTAAAATTAAACAGCACGTCTCTCATAATGTGGTGTATAGTCACAGACCGTAATTATCCATCCATAAATTAACAATATAATAAAACAGGTATACTAACCAATGAAATCGATAATGCAACCACTGGTACATTAGTATGGGATGTTAAATAAAAGTTAATATAATTATAATTGCTTATCAAAATTTTAAAATATAACGTCTCATTTTTGAAATCGGTTTCAGATAGTTGGGCGATTTCGTTAAAACAATTATGTTAAACGTAGGTACCCATATGTAGCTTTTAATACGACTAGCCGAGCATATAATGAAAAAACAATTCTAAATTTATTTTAAAACTCGTAAATCTTGTCGATTTTAGCTTCTTGTGTTTGTATAGAAAAGAACCACCGAAATTTTAATCAATCATTTGCACAAGAGTATGTTCCCAATGAGTCGACTTTCTGATACATTTTTCACACTTTCGTAAATAGCGTACTCGTTCGCTTGTATAGTGGAATTACGCCAAGGGATAAGTAATTATAGTTTGAACTATTGAAGAACGGATCGATAAGGCTTAAGTACTATAGGCAGTATATAGGAAAGAGGCAAAAGCTATTGAAAGATTTGTTAATAGATAATAAAAAAATAATTAATTTACAGAAATAAAACGTTGAGAGGGAAAGTGAGTTGTTAATATATAGGCAATATATTGAGTACTTACCTAATACTATATTTAGTACGATAATACGGATAAATATAATTTCCTAGCTTCAATAAAACTAAGGGGTGTGTTTAAGAATGAAAAAGAATTTGTTAGAAAGCTAGACACAAAATATGCGTTTATAAGCCGCACTAATTAAATGAAAGTAATAATATCTGATCGTTGAAAAACCAAGCATATGAAGCAGGTATTGATAAAGTCTACAAAGTGTTATATATTATTTTTAAATTGATTAGTATAAATAATAATCAATATTTAAAATATTATCTAAGGGAGATTCAGCTGCCTAAATTATATCAGCACCCTGATAATATGTTGTAACTTGTGGTTTTATTTTATAATTAATGACTTAACTGTTTTTAAGTTACAAAAATATTATAAATAATAATGCATAAAAGGCCAAAATAAAATTACTTAGAAATATTTCAGATAGATTTTATTCATAGTTTGAGATCGTACACTTTATTGTAATACACTATAATTATTATAATAAATCCTGTTTCACAGCCACACATATATGATGGGGATATACGTGGCGTTTTTCGATTTACATTGTTAAATTGTATATGTGTCTTTGACTTCATTATCATGACTTTTAATTTTTAATTCGTATTAACTAATTATAATACTATTAATTCTACTAATACTTCTACCTTTTGCGCCTAGTAAACTATAATATAGCAGTTATATTCATAACTATCGTTGGCTTTTTTTGTCGTACAACCTCGTCAGCTAAAACACTTTCGGCAATTTGACTTTCAGTCTTATGTCCTTTGATAGTTTGGTCTAATCAAATATCCATATACTCATATAGAAATAAAAATAATAATAAATTCAAAATCTTTGTTACCTCTTAACTTGAGTTCGGTATTTTTTCTTTTTCTTTTATATTTTATTTTTATACAAACGCTTTTTGCCAAAAAGTAACCTTTTAAAGAAATTATTCATGGCGTGACTTATTAAAAAGTTGAATTTCCATTGACTTAGATTTGAATATTAAAATTGTAATAATACACTCCATGTTTTTATATAACATACAATTATTTGAAATAATTTATGGTCTTACAAAAAATATTAAAATATTTTCTACGTTATTTATTTAATATTGTAATACGTATAAGTTGTTTTTTAAACTTACATTCAAAATGTATTCCAGTTTAATTTATTATGATTAATTAATAACGATTGATTAAAATTTACAAGTGATAAGTTATTAATTAATTAAACGATTAGAACAAATAATTTATATTTTAAATAAGCAAACTTGATTGATATTTACTAATTAAATCAACACTAAGTGTTTTACTTTACTGAAATAATGTTAAATACAAAAAAAAAGCTAGTTTTTTGGGCTTTTACTTGGATTATGATTATATTGATGTTAATACCATATAGATTTTCATCCTTAAATGAACAGATTAGACATATAAATATATAATAGTTTTATTTGTCCGTTTTTTTCTTAACTAAAAACTGTAATATTCCCGCGGGAGTCAAGACATGAAATATAGTACTTAAAATCTTTTGAGAAACGGAAAAATCTATATTTAATCATTTAGTTTTTTTTTCCACGGAGTTTTTAATCTTTCCCTGGAACAAAACAACAAGATAGAAGTTCTAAGCCACTTTTTCACCAAAGTAGTAATATGTCGTTTCTCAACGTCAATGATGGATCGACAAGTGTTAAAATGTTCTTAAAAATGTTGTTAATTTGATTTAATATTATCGTATAACTTTATTCAAATGAACATCAAAATTAGAAATCTATACATAGATATAAACAATACAAACTTGACTGTAATTAGTTTTATTGAGCAATCGACTATAAAGTATTTAGTACATAACGAACTCGAGTTTACCGAAAAAATCTACAGTTATCGGTTAACAATTTAATTTTCTTAAAATATAAAACTAAACATAAACTCTAAACATAAACTAGTTAAAAAGTTTTAGAAAAGTTTTAAAGTAATTTAAGAAATTCGTTTTTTTTTTTTTTAATTAAACATTTTATCTTAACGAGTTTGGTTTTTAACAAGAATAATAATATTATTTTAAACCATTTTAAACTTAATGTTTTTGTTTATCTAAAAGTTAATGACAATGTAATTATGATTTTTAATACAAAATAATAATAACCGAATGTCTTATAGCGATTAACTTAATTAAAGTTATTTATAATAATACATTTTCAAATTAAACTATACTTATTATTTTATTTAGGTATGAACAAGTGTCAAGATCAAGGAAAATATTGCTTTTTTATTTACATAGAATGTTGAAAAAGTATACAAAGTTTTAATTATTCCTAATCTTCAAATTGTTAAAAGAAAATTTTATTAATACGTATAGTATAATGAATCATATTGTTATCTTAAAATAGCAATGCAATTCTTTTCTTTAAAATATTTTAGTACTTAATATACCTACATAATATAATACGGTAAAAATTTAAGTGCAGTTTGATCTATAGTTAAATTTGGCAATACTATTGACATTGAGCAGATAGTGACATTTGGAAAATTCTTATTTATAAACTAAAACTTTGAAACAATACATTTTGAGGTATTCATTGTTTTGTACTCAACGTACATCATCTATATTCACTCAGAAAAATTAAATTATCATCTTTTGAAAAAAAAAAAAATTATGAGAATTGTGTTTTTGGATTAAAATAATCAAAAATCTTAGGTAACAAATGTTTTCTGTTTCTGATGTCAAGTCTTTAGTCTTATTGTTGTTTGTTAAAAATATAACAGATGAAAGATTTTGTTTATAGATGATAACGATTTTTAATCGAAATTTATAACTTATGCCAACATATTAAATATTATGTAAAAATAACAAGTATTAAAAAAGTTGATATTTAGTTTAATATGAATAAAATATCATAATATACCATATTATACCTGATTTGATGTTTGTTTCATGTTTGTAATTCGTTAACAATTAATATCAATAATATTGTTCGAAAGTACTTACTAAAAGTCAAAGCTGAGAAAATGTAGAGTTTTTTATATTTTATTTTTTATATATGAACATAGGAAAATAATTTAAGTTAAAAGTCAATTCGTTTTGATTGTATTAGATTAAATGTTATTAAATATAAAAACTATAAATGGTAAATGTAGATATTATTTATTTAAAACTCAAACTGGAGATAGTAAAAAATATTATTTTAACATACATCGCATGTCATAGAAACATATTTTTTAAGTTAATGTAGATATCCATATTATATTTATATGAAATCAATTTTAAATTAACACAAAAGGTTCTATAATAATGAATGTTATATATATATGTGCGTCTGTCGTGTGTGTGTGTGTATTTATTAAGTATAATTATTAAATTAATAATAAAAATATTACGTAGCATTAAATGTGCGCCTTATTAAATTAAGTAGACAGCTGTATTCAATATTTTAGAGCTTTAATAATATTCGTTTTATGACACTTACATTTAATATATATATATAAATTATATATATATATATATATGTATTGCAAACTGTACAATATTACATATTATGTCGAATAATACACAGTTTTAATTTTCTATACGCCGCGTCCTTCCTTCGCAATAATTTACCGGATTCCGTGTAAATAACAGACTTCATTTTAATTTTGTTTGAATAAATAATTGATTATGCTAATCGACGATGTATTTTTGTTGAACGTGGGTAGAATATAATACGCGCAAAGCTTATATAAATACAGTATATAAAAAAAAAAAAAAAAAAGAAGAAGAAAAAAGAAAAGAAAAAAACCTTGTAGCCGCCCGAAAAGTACGTATGTATACGTACAATAATATATTATGTGGGCAAATGTGAGATTGTCGTACTACGATAACTTCTGCCGGGAGACAGTCGCGGGGACGTGTCTATCGCGCGTATACATCGTTTTCTCTCGATCGTTCGGACGACAATATTATTATTATAATATTCCCAAACGAACTTTAGTGTGTGCCCCACATGCGTGTAATACAATAATATGATCTAAACGTATATATGTATAATGAGGCACACGGCACTTTGCGGAGCCTGGCACGCGTGTGACAACATCCGCCGCTGCAATAATCGCGTAATAAAACTGACGCGCGTTAATTATTATTACATATTATTATTATTATTATTATTACCGTAGTACAACACATCACGATTTCACAGTATTATTAACGTTACGATATTAAACCGATGGTCGTGAGAAAACGGAAATCCGTACCGCAATGTCTTACATACCAAAGTACACGTATATTATAATGATGAGGCGCAAGTATAACATAAAGCGCGTGCTCGAGAACATTATGATCCGGGCGAGCCTCTTTGAAATTGAAATATTTCATCGTCTTAAAATTATCTTCAGCGCTACAATAATAATAATAACGATATAAAATATATTATATTAAACACACTGCGCGCATTCAATACGGCCGAATGGCGATAAAAATAAGTCAGTCGTGCGCATTCCTGCACGTTAAAACGATGCAAAGTATAAAATAATGTAATACCCGCGTTATACGCGCGGGTACATGCAATGTGTGTATATAAATGTAATTTTGATACAGCTCGCCAGTCGACAGGTAAAAACAAAAACAAAAACATAAAAAAAAAAAAAAAATGTAATATAATATAATGCCGGAGACCGCAAGTGCAGTGCGCGGACTGCAGTCGGCGATTTTGACGGAACTCGTTTCAAAGGTGTTGTTTCGTTTTGTTTTTGAGGTCACCGCTGTGGTTTACGGCCACGGCCGAGAAATGCGATTTTAAATTTAATTACGATAATTTAACGTCCGCGCCGATGGACTGCATGCCTTTGTCATAACGTGCGAGCCACGTAAAAAGTAAACACCGCGTCTGGACGGTCGAACTGGATATCGCGATGGACGTACGAGATGTATGCGTATAGATACGCCATGGTACTCGCATAGCAGTGTATCGTCTTACACCTCATAATAATGGCGAGCAGAGCGCAAATACGAGTACCTACTTAATAATTATTCATTGCTCTCTGCACAAGACGGCGTGCTCGCGGGGCCGAACGCCGTTTTTTTCTTTTTTGGGTGTACATAATATAATATCAGTATATAATACGTATACGTAGTATATTATATGTGAATCGCACGTTCATCATCATCGGTCTTTTCCTGCAAAGCGGCGTATATGACTGCAATCGCAACGCGTGGGCGATGGGCGAAAACCCGATGTGTTATTATTTATTCCGACAGTCGTCCCAGGACCGCGGATTAATAAATCTAAATAATATATTATGGACTACGGCCTATTGCGAGTATGCCTACACCTGCAAAGTTTAAAAAGGCTAACGTCATGATTATATTATTGTACTACGACCGTTATAAAGTTATAAATTATAATATAACATGTGCACAATGATATTACATCAAACACACGACGTTTACGATATAGTGATCGTAATATTATATTATATTCTCGCACGACTCTATATTCACGATGGTCATTTGTTTATAAATTTGCGCATTTACACATTTTAGTTCGTTTTTCATTTGAAACTTTTCTTTCAGAATAGTGCTCCATGGGTGGACTCCGCCGCCGTAACCTATTCACTGACCTCTAAGGGCCGTTAAAATTAAATCATGTTCGTACGCGGTCCATGCAGTAGAATAATACAGTATTTCTCGTTATTACACGCGTGGACATATAATTTTATGTGCTTTAAAAAAACAATTTCGAAAATAACAACATTAAAATATTATATTGAAATACTAAACGCAGGTAAACCGACCGTGGCTACACATTTGTTCGGAAAACTAAGACGCTTGAACACGTCGCTGTCGTTCGCCTGGTTTTACGACCTTACGGGTATCTGAATGCACACGACTCAAGACGTGTAGAGAGGTATTATATGTACCACGTGGGCCGCGGTCAACTGTTTGCCGATCATATTATTTAACTCCGGCAAGGCGGACGTTTTTCGGTAGCAATTTCGAAATGTGTCCGTCGTTGTTGGTCATCTTGAAACACTTTCGAATCCGACCGCGTTACGAGCAGCTCCGTAATCCGATACATCGTTTACGGTCGCATAACGATCGATGTTCATTCGGGAGTGTGTGTGAAAAAAAATACGTTGGTGATTTAATAGATTCGGTCTGACGGGCACTGGCGATCGGGTGGAAAATAAAATATGATCGACGAATTTAACTGCAGACGTACGTTATTACTGCAACGTCGGACACACCGTCACACCATTGACGATAATATTATTTTGGAAGACTTTGGATTCGAAACAGGTTAAAAAAAATCGTTTTCAGTTGATTGTCGTCTGTATGGAATATTACAAATAACGATCTGCGAGGCATTTTTGCACCGTTTATGCGTTCACAAAATGATTATTTTAATGACGGTGAACACTCGTTATCTCGGTTAATCGTTTTGTTTTCACTATAATTTTTTTATATAGTTTCAAGTACTAATAAGTACAGATATTTCGACGGTATTCACTCCTCTATAAGTACTCTTATTTCTAAACTTTAAATGCGAGATCTGAGAAAGTATTATATCGAATAAAAAATTATTGTTTCGATAATTATTGTTGTACGTTATGAGTTAATAATTTATATTAATAAAAATGTTTTGATTCAGTCTATGAAATCAAAAACTCAGATTGACATTAAAACAATATTTAGAAATAAATAATCCTAATAATTTATATTTTTGAAAAGATCAAATTTGCCATTAAAAATGTAGCGGCGTATAGTTATTAGTTTTAAAGGTATATAAGTATCTATTTCAAAATGCGCAAAAAACTTCAACACCAAAAAATTGACCGAAATAATCATGGCGTTCAATGTTTAACGATATGCCCTTTATAATTTGTGAATACTCAGCCTTTATCATGCTTAAACCATGCATAACTTGTTCGATACAGTAGAATATGGCATAATCATATTCTGGCATAGAAGTTGTATAGCAATTGCAACCCATATTATATATTCAGTCACGCGGTATAATATATTATTAATATTATTACTAGTATACTTACCAGTAATATCCGTCCGGGGATCGGACATAATAACATCGGACGAGTTCTGCGAATATTATTCATCAAAATATAGGTTTCGGACGACCGCGCACGCAGAAAATATGCCCCCACGCTACATACGTGGAACTGTACGTGTAAACAATAAATAATAATACGTTACACACAGCTGAAGGTATATTTTGCCAACCACTTCGTGCAGTGTGTATTATCGTATTTACGCGTCGGAAGAAATGGTTTAATGGTTTAATTTTTGAAAAATTACCCATGACTGAATCGGCTAGGAAGCGGTCACGGTAGCGTTTACGCCATTTTTAGTTCGATCATTGACTTCAAGTCGAACTTTTAATAATTTATAATAATATATATCTCGTATATACGTGATAATAATACGATATGAATATTATTAATTACACTATTAACGTGCTACTGTGGAAGTGATTTAGAACTATATATAAATTATACGACAAACATAGATAGGTATTTATTATACTTTGATTACTAAAACTAGTATTTCAGGTATATAAATGAAAAGCATAAATCTACGAAAAAAATAGTGAATTTTTTGGTATTTTTAATATATTCTGCTTGTTTTAAAACAGTGTTTACATTGATAAATTTATGAGTTATATACTTAGATTCTATTGGAATCCTTGAAATATAATTTCGACTATCTATGATTACTTCAAAATTTACGATACTTTTAAAGTTGAATACCTATAATATGAATGATCTGAAGATTTAAAAATATGTAGACGTGTATGATATTATACACGTATATTATTAATTTTGATGTCATTTTATAAATATTAAAAAAAAAAAAAATAAAAAAAATATTCAATTACTTTTTATTTGAATTTTTATTCATATGAAATAATATGATTCTTATTTCCTATTTATATTTAATACGTATAATTTATTTTGAAAATATTTTATTAATAGTAGGTATTGTATTGGTTTATAATATTAGCAAGTTAAAGTCAGCAATGTTTCTTAATCACATTAGTGTGTCTTCGGATAAGTCCAAATGCGTCGAGTAATTTATTATGACACAAAATGTTTCAAACATTTTTTGACACAATTTACAAAAACTAATAGGTATTTGATATCATTTCTATGACAAATAAAAAATAACTATCTTTAATTGATATTTATCATTATTTTTTATGTTCTATTTTTTTTTTAAAGTTTTTATTAGAAATTAAAATTAAATATTACACACTATCCTTATTTTTTTGTTGTGTATTACTATAATACGTACAAAGGTTGATAAACACTGAATTAGAGTATAATACTTAGTACTATGTCTATAGTCTATTTAGGTTTATTAACATTTAAATATTTATAATAACTAATTTAATATTTATACAAGTATTCATATTACACAATAATTATAATATAATAAGAATGTTTAATAATTTTGTAATGAAATGTGTGAACTATATTAATAAGTACTTATATATTTAATACGGTAAGATTTAAATTGGATTTTTGAAAAAAAAAAAAAAAATTCTAACTAACTAATAGTTTGTATGATTATTTTTTCATTATTTCAGATTTCAATCACGCTTGCAGGTCATTAGAGAAGTCCGATAAGGAAAATAAGTAATAATTATAATGAAACACATTATATTATATACACTAAACATAATTATGTAGGTGCATAAGTATAAGTTATAAGTAAAATTTTATTGATCCAAACATTAAAATATTGATAGGTATACACATTTATATTATCTAAATAGTTTATCTAAAATTCCAGGGAATCGATTTTTAATGTAAAAACTAAAAAATATTGATTTTGTTTTAAATATAATATACGTAGATATGGACATTAACTATGCGAGTTTATTTCGGGTTATAATCAATTAAACTGCATTAGCCTATATTGACCTATAATTTATGTATGATTATCTAGTTTTAAGTTAACGTATGTAATTTGATCATTTATATAAAACGATTTAAAATCAAATATAGGTACGTACTAATATGATATAATACGTGTATAATAGAGATTAAAGTTAAAAATGTATTGTGTAAAGATTTTGTTGACGAAAATGTATGACTTATAGCTATGGGTAGACATGAAGAATGTTTGAATAAAGTCTTGAACTAAAAATGTATGTAATTGTTAAATTTTCAACGATGAATGGAAAAGCTGCTACTCAAACACTGTCTTTTGATAAATAAAATCTTTTGCGTCCGATATAAGACGTTAAGCTCGTATCAAAAGTCAGGACGAAATTATTTCTTAAAAAATAAATTCATATTATTTACTTTATCTGTTAACAATATATCACTGCATCAAAATTTCTTACATAATATTACTATTTTCATGGAGGTGGAAGTAGGGATTTTTTTTTATATTTATTAAATTTGTGCATGATTTTTGATACCTACGGATCACGTATATAATTGAGTTTTTTTCCTAATAGAAAGTAATCTGTAAGTATTACTCAACCTGAGTTTAATTATATTTTTAAATAATTTAGATATAATATTAAATAATAATATTTATTTTATTAGTCCGTAATTCTATGTAGGTATAAGGAACCTATCTACTTATATCATAATATTATGTATTTATCATTAGAAGTAGCTAATATTATGAAGGAACATATCAAAAACATTATGATAAATAACAAATAACCAGACTGAATGGAAAATAAAATCCACTGTTTATCGTTAGTTTAATGAATTTAAACTATTAATTGTGTATCTCATACAGGATGATAATTTAAAAATCTAAAAAAAAAGAATGTGGAACCTATTTTTGGGCAGGATAAACATTTTAAAACATATGATATATTTACTTTTGTGTAGAGGGCGGATGTTTTGGACGTTTTCGGGAGCTATAAAACCACTTTACTCATGGCCCACGATGTACGGACGCGCAGTAGACACTCGTTGAAAATACGTGTTTATCAGAACACGCATACGTTGCGTGTGTTATACTTATGCAAAAAGTCGCGCTCTTGTGAAATCAAATACTGTGACGGCCATATTTCACGGAGCCAAAAAGGTCCAGGTCGACGAGCGGCGGTCTGATATCGTAGACGTCGGCGGCGACGAAGGAGGGAGGTAAAAAAAAGTTATTGCTCGGCTTCATTAACCGCACGCCGGAGAAGACGGTGGCGCGCAGTGACATGGGACTAGGCTGTGGTGAGAGGTGTGGGGAGGTGGTGATGGAGAGAGGAGAGATACGGCGTTGCTACGAGTGAGTGGGAAAACGGTATAATATGTATAAGCGAAATTTATGTGTTCGTTAACACGCGGCGGCGACCAGGAATCGAAAACCTAGACCCATGAATTCACCTGTCATTCGATACGAAAACGACGACGACTACGACCTACCCGAGCCAATTCAAAATAGTTCTTGGGGAAAAAAAATAATAATAATAATATTATAAAGGTTAGGTCGAGGTCTCCGACGGATTTTTTTTTTTTTTACTTTATCCCGAAGCCATTAACCGGTAATTAATATTATTTTAAATCGATGTACCCGCGCACCTTGTAAAAATGTATATTAATAAATACAATAAATATATATATATATATATATATATATATAATATGTATATTATACATTTAGTCATTACACGTTTTGAGGTAAATGCGCGTGTGTGTGCGTCGAATCGCACGGTTGATCGCGGGAGTATTTTTGTTGTTTCGTATTATTTTATTTTTTTTTTTTTATTCGATTTTTATCTCAAAACAGACGCGGGCGTGTAATAATTTTTGTTTCGAACCAGCACAAACTGTTTAACGATGGACGTACCGCGTGTTAAACCTACGTATGGATACGCTACAACAAACGCATAGCATGCGTATATATTATATCATCATTTTTACAACATGTATATTATTTTATACACGCGTATATGTGGTAATTAATAATCAAACAGAGTTGCGGTTAAGTGTCCATCACGCGAATCTGTCGACTTGATAATATTATAGAGGAGATTTTATTATTTTATCTAGGGATATAGGAACTCGATTAAACGAGTCACATGAGCAAAATAAGACATACGATAACCAAAATATGAAAAAAAAATTAATAAAAAAATCATTTTTGGTGACAATATAATATACGATATATATATATATGTATATAATAATTAATATTTGGGTATTGGATTGTATTATAAAACATATTCTTGTCTTCTTGTCACGAAAATCGGTGAACGATATCATTATGCACACATACATATTAATTATTAATATATTATTTATGGTAGGTATGCTCTAAATGACGAATAATTAAACACTATGATATTTTATGATCGTTATAAAGAAGGCAAAGTATTTTATTTTAGATCATTAAAACTCAACCAAATATTCAAATGGTTTATCATACAGAAACAAATATGATTATTGTAAATAAGTTTATTAGATATTTAATACATATTGCATTATTTTAAATGATTTGATACAATTCACATTCCTAATTGCAGGATTCTGAGAAGAGTACCTTCTATCTACCATCTATATTTTTAGTTTAAAAATTATACATGATGACGTGGTATAATACTAATTTAAAACAATAATTTTTGTATAATTAAATTTTACGCTTTTCTATTTTACTTATTAATCTGACTATATACATTTTAAAAAAAATAAAGAAAGACGGTGAAGAGCATAGGCCGTCAACAATGACTTAAAAAACTATTTTTAATAAGTGTTTTGGCGGTAAAAAATGGATTAAGATAATAATAATAAAGTTATATTTTTGATTAAGTTTAATAATTTAATGATATTTATGTAGCAGATACTTTTTAGAAACTTAAAACCTAACGAAAAATCTAAAATTAATTACTGTATCGACTAAACACGCGATTAGTTATTTTTTATGTGTATTTTATTCCACTACAATATTATATGCATTCATCTACAACTTTTTATATTATAATATTAATAATATTAACCTAACCTAAGCCTCGATGAGCAGTGATGGACGCAAATTTGACTTGGCTCGAAGACGTTTTGACAGTAATGATAATAATAATAATTATTATTATTTATTGAGTACCTACGCCACGTAGGTATATGTGTTTAATGTAAGACGTACCATATAATGACGCATGTTAATTGTTGTTCGGCGTACTAAAACATTGGACGACAGTGGCTTTAATGTAGTAACATATACCCAAGCTTTATTACACGGTTGTGCAACAATGACAATAATGTTATCATAATATCGATTTGAACGAGATAATATGTATACAAAATAAATAATCATTAATTCACAATTAATGGAGTATCCATCAAAACTCGTATTTAATTAGTCAGACGTGTCATAATGTATTTAACAGTATTGGCCCATAAAAGATACATTTTGTATTCGTTTCGGTATAGCCTTATACCTATTACATATACATACAATTAACACTCACATACTCCACGAATGTAATAAAAGACAAAAGAAAAGTAAATTAAACAACAACTGTAATTGATATTCGTATATTGTATAAACCTTCGTAGATCAATTATAGTGACAGTTCGTATTTACATTTTCAAAAGTCGAAAAAAGTGATTTTCTTACAAATAAAAACATCATTCAATCATCCATCAACTGCTACAACCGTATATTTGTTTCTCTATTAACTCGACACATAGAGAATAAATAGCGAAATGTGGGTAATACGCGTTTACATATTATTATTATTACATGCTACACAGTATTATGTACGCGATTTACCTAAATTGTGTAATCTGTATATTATAATAATGCGCGAAAAATTATACCAGACGTTTTCGGTCTATCTATTTTCATAACTATGCCAAGGACGTTTAAGTATGCTAAAATGTCTCTTCATTACACTGGCACACACATGTCATGCATGTACACATACGCATAAATAGTAATAATAAAACAGTAAGAAAAATAAAAACCCAATTTCATGTATAATTCGGTATTTTTACATAGCCCCGCACACAAATTGTTTCAATGACCAAATCCTGAAATCCACGTATCATTCGTGGACTTTTTGACGTTAATAATTTCTGTCGCACGCGCTTATCACCTCGGTTGGTGTATATTATGCATAATATACTGTTTAATGTTATATATTTATGTATAAACAGTGTTTCGTAGTGGTTTAAATAACCTTCCACAAGACATGACATCACTCAACGTGTGTCTTTATTAAAAAAAAAAAACGCTCGAAATTATTATTGACAATAACGCAGTGGATCGACGAATAAATCGTAATATTTCGAATAATAGTTTACGTAATCATGGTTGCAAATCTCATGATTTTCATTTCAATCAGCTCAAACTAAAAATGCTCGACCATTCTAAATATGCAAATTTATTTTTGATATTTTGCATATTTTATACGTTGTTGCACATAAACTGCATAAACTGCATACTCTTTCTTGCATATTTTGTTTAAAAAAAATAATTGAATTAGAAAAAACTGTTGGACACGCGTGTGTACTTGTGTAATATGTCTGTGCGCATAATATTGTGGCCACGCATGTAGTATAATATATTAAATAGCTAATTTAATTAGCCATATTTTAAATATTATTATTCTATATATTGTTTATGATTTTACCATTGAAATAAATAACAAATAATAATTTAAATAAAATATAATGTAACATTTTTTGAAATAGTGTGTACAATTTATATTATATACAGCTGTGTCCATTTAATATATGTTATAATATTAATACATTGTGTCTTAAAACTTCCCTCAGAATCCATTGCCCGATGCTATACCAAAATATATAAGTTAATATATCTGGTTATTACGAGTTATTACGAGATATTTTACGAGTCAAATTGTTTTATAAATTCGTATTATTTTTTAAATACTATTAACTTTTTCCATTCCCAAAAGTAACGAGTAAATTTATTATTTATTTATTTTTTAGATGATTTTTATGTTATGTTCAATTTTGATTCTAATACATATCAGATAGGTATTGATCATCGCTGACAAGAGTTTGGAAAGTCTGACATGAGTAAATGACGAACAGTATTTATTTTCAGGTATTTTATTTACAGATTAATTTTGCGTATAAATATATGAGTTTTATTTTATCATCAAAAATAATACTTATATTATGAGACAATATACGTACAATAATAGTATATGTATAAATATATATATTAATATTTTTATGAAAAAAATAATACTTTGTTCAAATATTTATTATTATATGCATTATGTTATATTTTAAAGTTGTAAGTGTGATCTCACAAGTAGATTGTTTTATTTCGATCGGGTAAATTGTGGGTTATGGCTGTGTAGACAAGTGATAATCTTTAAAATCGCATTTGCACAAATGCAACAATATAAACGATTTATGGCCACACACGTTTTTGCATTTTGGATTCTTAACGTATAGTTGTATAGAGCATAGGCTAATCGCAGTTTTGTTTTTTTTCTTCGCTGTAAAGTTCTTTATTAAACAGATGTTATTTACATTGTAAACCATATACACGAGAGTACAATAATTATTATATTACTAGACCTATTATAAACCATTATAGTGTGTGTTTATCTCTGTTGATGCGGTCATTGAACGAACAAACTCTAGTGGAATACAAAGAAAAAAAAAAACAGAAAAAAATCAATTATTTCATCCTGACCTATAATGGAGTAAATTATTAAAACTATTGATTATATAATCGTTCGTTAATATTTTCCACTCGAAGTTTTTTTTTTTTTTTTTAGTTCAATAATTATAACAGTGATAGGCGTAGGTAGAGACGTAAACGAATATTTTAGAGCTCAATAGTTTACGCAATCGACCAAAATACTTATATATTATAAGTATAGATAAAGATGTAGATTGATTTCGTTGTTTTTAAATATTTCCTATACATTTGAACCTAATGGACAAATGCGATACACGATTTGGCTTTGAGAAAGCCAACAATTTATTGGAATACTGTTTTCGCAAACGCAGTGACATAGTGTGTGCGGAGAGTGGTACTGATTAATAACGCACGAATTGCTGTCTAAAATTGTTATTTTACATTAAAACAAGTTAATGAGTATACATAATGTTAATAATATTGTTAGAGTATGTATGTACCAATAGATTTGTATATTATTATATCATAGTATATTATATAATTTATATATATTTAACTATAAGTGTGTTATTTATTATTATGACATACACGCAAAAAAAAAAAAAAATAAAATAATTTTCTGAACAAAATGTAATAATTATGTTAATAATAATAAGAAAATCAAGAGAGTGTCGGTACTAGATGCTTAAAATATAAGAAAAGAGTAATGATAATTATTTTGGAAGAATCGCGAATAATTATCATGTCACCCGTAAAACTCGTATTAATTTGTTTTTTAATAAAAGATATATAGTATATTAGTATACGTATACAAGACTTTTTGGGTATTAATTTATAAAACTTCATACAGTGAGGTTTGAAGACTTTAGTTCACATTATAAGTGCCATTACTTTAATAACTTAACCTTGACAGATTGAGACTCAAAACAGAGCTTGCAGAATTTAATAAAAACTTAGGTACCCAATGTCGACAAAGCTAAACATATAACTTATTACAATATAATAGATTGTAATTTATTATTTTTTTAAAATTTAATTGTATTTTTATTTTTATAGGTATGTAAGATAAAGATAATTAATGTGGAGTGTTATCATAATACGCACTAATAATGCACTCAACAATATTTATCATGAATATTATTTGTGTGCCTATACGAAATACAGAAACTAGATTATTCAACACTAAAGTTGAATTACGAAAAAGTTCGTTATTTGAGATCATTTACAATTTTTAACGGTTTTAAAAGTATTTAAATATATTATTCCTGATCTGACTTGCACACATTTTTCAGTTAAGAAGACTATTTAAGAATTTTATATTAATAATAAAAATATATGATTAAGACCTTATAGTATATAATTGAAAAACATTAGAAAACTGTTTATGTTTTATATGGAAAAAAAATAGTAATTATTGTTCATTTTCTATCAATGTGAATTTAAAATATAAATAGAAAATATGTATTATTTTTATAAAATATTTCAAAAAAAGTTCTAGAATGTATTTCATAGTTTATACAAGGTTATTAAAAATGATTGTATTACAATAAATATTCTATATATTTTTACCTAATTAATATATGGTACCTTATATTATGTCCATTATTCCGACGTTATACGTATCTATTTGGAATATCAGACGTGTATAAATTTGATTTGTATTACATAATATTATAATAAATTATAGGTATTTGAGTGAAAATTAGGAATTATAATTGAGTATCTTTAACTCGATTTTACTTTCTCGATTTAGTTCGTCGATCACGGTGTTAAAATTATTGAAAATAGTGAAATGTATTTAATCAATTATTATCAACACATTAAAATATATATTGAGATTAATGACTAAAATTGGTGAATGTCAACATTCACCGATATTTTTGGTAAATATTTACATTTACTCAAAAAAATAACAGTATATTGATATTCGCTGGTGAATGTTGACAATTACTGGTATATTTAATATTAACAATCAACATATTTTGTGCAATTCCGATTGGATCTGTCTATTTTAGCACGATTAACAATAAGATTCGAAGATATTTCAAACTGGACTCCCATCTGTCACTCACTACGACAACGGAATCGGTCGTTCGGTCCATCGCGTTTGCCATTGTATTACGTAAGACAAGTTGTCATCGAGCTACCGTTGTGTGCATGATTTGTGTAGTGTTGTATTGTATTGTATTATTTTTCTATTTTTATCTATTATATTTTTTAATTTCACAAAAATACCAGTTAAATAGAAAATATAAAAGAAGTATTTTATAATAAATATAACGAAATAATAAATAAAAATAAGAAGAGAATTTCTGCTTTCTGAATGAAAAAAATACAATAAGTGTGTGTGTGTGTGTGTGTGAAGTGTTAAAAGTTCAAAGGTAGAGAAACTAAACAGAGAGTTGTACGTATTTCGTTGAAACGGTATTATGTCATACAAAATGAAGTCTTGCAACAAACATGTTGTCCAATTGGAAGGAAATGAGTCTAAAATAGTCTATTACATGAAAAATGATGAGGTGTATGACATTTTACGAGATACTTATTTCAAATTAGGCCACAGAAGAAGGACATGCATGGTCAACGAATTACAATAGAAATACAAAAACATCATATATAAATTATTTATGTTATATTTAAGTTTGTGCGTTCAGTGCAACAAAAACAATAAGTGCCGAAGAAAAGTATCGTTGTTAAACCCATCATAAGCCGTGAAATGAATTCTTGGTGCCAGGTGGATTTAGTAGATATGCAAACATACAAAGATGGTATGATTTTAAATTTATCCTTAATTATCAAGATCACCTTACAAAATGTATTCAACTGAGGCCATTGAAAATCAAGACATCTGAGGAGGTGGCTTGTGATCTATTTCCAATTTTTTTTTGATATTTAGTGCATTAAACATTCTATATTGCGAAAACGGAAAGGAATTTTCCGATACAATTATTATCAAGCTTTGTTCAATGTAGGCAGATGTGAAAATTATTCATGTTTAACTATAACACAGCTAAACTCGGAGTTCAATTGAACGAACTTACCAAGATTTTTAGAACATCCCCAGGGTCATTTCGCATGATTAAAATGCCATGAAATGGTCAAAATTGTCGCCATTCATTCAATTTGATGAAAATACAGCTTATTATCAAGGAACCAAGCAAATATCGTATGAAGCCGTATTTAGTAGTAGTAGTACAACCAAAAAGGCCTGTTTAATTGTCCACTGCCGGGAGAAAAAATTGAGAATATTGAATCTGAAGTACAATTAGAGAATATTATTCAGTCTATAAGTAAGTATTTATCATGAATAACATTTATTGTTATTATTGAAATGAAAAATTATAATTATTTGTTAAAATCTCTAGATCAAGGACTAAATTTTGCCGACGAGCAATCAGAACTCCAAGAACTCGAGACTGAGGTTGTTAATCGCCTCAAACAAGATCAACAAAATATTTATGATAAATTAAAAAATAAAATAGAAAAAGTTAAAAAAAATAGAGAATCAGCTCAAGTTGGACTCCAGTTCTAAATTGAAAGGAAGTTGCATTCATTAAATCAAAAATTTCCTGTAGTTGACACTAGCAACACCGTGTGTATTCGGGTTTTAGATGTGGACCGTGGACGTCTCGATTCACAAGATATTTTAATACAATTGGCGCAAAATAGAGAATAATCAATCAATTATTTACTCGAAATCAGTTCGCAGTATGCAAGTAAAAATTAATTTCCACGGATGAAGTCACAGTCGATCAAAACATATTTTTGAGAAAAGCCTCCGACGCAATTTCAATCAGTAGTAAACAAAGTTTTCTGAGGTGTAACTACAAATTAATATGTATCAAAAAAGTGCAGTTTCAAAAGCGTCAGATTACATTGAAACTTAAAATGCCACGAAAGCTTTTCCTGTTGTAATAAATAACATTATAGTGTAAAAACGATATTTATACTTACCATTGGCTCTATTTGTAATTAAAAAAAAAATATATATATATACATATATATGTCGTAGGCCATATGAATAATTAGTTTTTTTTGCGAAAAGACTAGGCTCTTTGCAATAGGGTAGCCCGTTTGCGGACTACTTATTATTTTTCCAAACAGCCTGCTGTTTTTTAGGCTCATTGCATACAGACTAACAGCAGTTAGACCTTTTAAAAATTACAATAATTTTATGGTAATGACCATTTGACTATTGTATTACTAACTTTATTTTATATTACTAACTATGTGTAAAATGTAAACTGAACTATTATATTATTATATTATAAGTACATTATTTTCTTTTTGTTTATAACTTTGCCAATATTATATTTTGAATGTCTAATAGTCCATGATCGAATTTTGGAATATTGATGGCAGAAAAAATGATACAGAAATAGCGATAAGAAATTAGTTATAATTGAAGTTGTTAGTTATATTTTATTCAATATTCCAAAAGTAGATTGTAGACTATTAGATACTCAAAATATAATATTGGCAAAGTTATAAACAAAAAGAAAATAATGTACCTATAATACAATAATATAATAGTTCAATTTACATTTTACATATGATTAGTAATATAAAATTAAATTAGTAATACAACAGTCAAATAATTATTACCAAAAATTATTGTAATTTTTTAAAGGCCTAACTGCTGTTAGTCTGTATACAATGAGCCTGAAAAATAGCAGGCTGTTTTGAAAAATAATACGTTGTTCGAAAACAGGCTACCGCATTGCAAAGAGCCTAGACTTTTCGCAAAAAAATTAATTATCCATATGGCCTACGACATATATATATATATATATATATATATATATATATATATATATATATATATATATATTAGAACACTTGTATTTTTTATACATCGTTACTTCAATATTCACTAAATACTGATAGTGAATGTCATTATCTATACGAAATGGTAATATAAACGAACATTTTTGGTGGATTTGACATTCACTGGTACATTTCGACATTCACCTCAACACATATATGTATATGTGTGTGTGTACATATTTCTTAACAAAAGATAGCTAGCAGACCATGAATAATTTACTGCGCATCGTCACTACCCAATAATTTGTCCCTGATAACTTTCAATAATTATTTTTAATAAACCAAATAGAAAATATTAGTGCTAAAATTAATTACTATAATACATAATATTCACGATTGAGTTAATAGCGTACCAGAGCGGAATCCGTGATCCTTAGAACTTGTAATAATCTATTTAAAATATGTTATACCAAAGTTGGAATATATTTAATGTTAATATTTATCACAAAGTATATTTTATGATAAATTTAAACGTAACATTTTTCGATTTTGTATAGTTATAACTCCGGGTTACTCTGAAGTTTTTAGTAGCTATACTATCCTTAAAGTCAATGTGTAGTAGTTTGAAATTATAATAAACTTAATACTAAGCAAATTATAAAGAATTGAGTAATTGAAGATTTGCTGGTTAGATACAAGAATTGCTATGACAAATTATAATTAAATTAATTAGGTAAAGAATATGATATTTTATAATATAATCTTAAAATCGTAAAATTTCTTATTTTTAATTTGATCGATTACATAATTCAATTTGATGATATCAAGATAACTGATAAAATGTTAATACATGGTATAAATATGCAATATTAAATTACTTTTGAAATTAAACCCAAAGGAGGAATTTTCAGGTATAAAATTCTTAGAAATTACTTGTTTGTGGTTAATAAAAAAACGAGACATAAAAAGGACGAGACAGGGTATATGGTTTTTTTTTTTTTTGTATTAGACTGAAATACCTGATTTCGGTAGACCAAGCATGGCTAGGTTTATGCGAATAACGTAATTATTAATACCAGATACAAAAACCGGGTTATAAATGTTATAATTAATACTTCGTAGGTAACCCGGAGGCCAGCAGTTTTAGGCTTCTTGTAGTTAATAGCGTGGGAGCCGTCCATTATCGTTGTAAATTTGTAAAACTATAGTCTGATCAAAGACACTATATTAATGTGAACTAGTACACTAATATTATTTGGAAATATAACTCGTTCAAAGAAAATATAATTATGAGATTTATTTCAAGTAAAAATAAATATACGCATAATATATATTAGACTAGATACACATTATGTTATTTTTTAATTATTATATACTTTCCAACTATAAGTTTTTTTTTGAAAAATTGTTTGAATAAATTTGAAATGAACGTAGGCATCAAAATGAACCCGGGCTATAAATTATAGCTTTACTATATACTATTTTTTAATGAACACGATAAAAATTTTAGAGAATATAACATTTATAAACCTAACACTGGCAACAACCATTAGCAAAGCAATATATATAATATTCAAATATCTCGTATAGTGGGCGAAAATCAGGTTTTTTGAGTACAAATTTTAAAGCTCTCCGGGAGCAGCGATGATTATAATATAATATTTTAGATTAAAATAAACATATTAGATCTGATGATTTACGTGAATATATATGTGTATATATTTGTATTAACTACACGGTCCCCGTTATATAAATTATGCTTGTCACTAAAATTAAAAAATAATTATATGACATGAAAATGGTGATCTGTGTTTTTTTATTTAAAAACGGATCTACCAAACTATAAGGATGCAGCACAAGGTCAATCGCCAGTACGATTTTTACGATTCTAATAGTACTGTTTTGGGGGTTTTGGGGTTTTGCATAGATCACTGCGACACACCGAGACCGTTTCACTTAAGATTTTTAACGCACGCATTTTCGATTGATATATACATCACTTCGAACGTGATATTTCGGACGAATGTCTGGTTTTTGTTTTGTAAATTGCATGTTTGTGAGACGCTCATTGACTCAGCTAGGAGCAGTTTCTTGGTTTCTTAATCACGTTGGATTAGATAGTAGCCTGTTAGTGTGCGACGTGCGGACCCGTTGGACTCGTCCGCTGAGAAAGAGCTTGCGGCGGACAAGGAACGACGACCAGAACAGATAAATCGTTCGAAATAATGTCTCGTGTTCAATTAAATGTGTGTTTGTGTTTTGTGCCGCCGCCGACACGTATTTCGCATATAAATATCGGTTATCACGCCCGACCGTGCGTGTGCGCGTACACGAGCGGTTGGACGTGATCCAAGGTATGCTCGACCGTGAGGGGTTAGGGTTGTTAAGTAAAAAAAAAAAAAAATGAAATATAAATAAACAATCGGCTTATCTTGTGAGAAAAGAGGAATAACGACGATGACGGACGTTAATAATGTTGTAGCGATAACGATATGACATATAATTAACAACAAATAAGTAATGTTAAATAGTTTTTACGCGCAAAAGTATTTGAGAAAACAAGAAAACATTAATTACTTAATATTGAATTTAGTTAAAAATATTTAAAATTTAAACCTAGACTAGTGCAACTATGTATGTATGTATTATCATTATATTTAAAGATAAAAAAATTAATATGTTCTATACCGATGAAAAACATATTATTAATAATACATTAAATAAAACTTTACTTCAATAATAATATAGTAAAATTCGACAATTTCATTGCGGTTTATTATAGTGATTATAAAAACGCAGTCGATGCATATAATCGAAGAACTAGAATAGCAATATTGTAGTAATATCGAGGAAACACGAATAATAATTTGTACACGTAAAATGTGGCTCAGTTAAATTTCACGGTTTTCATCGTACATACTACCTATTATAAATTATATAATATGTATTAAAATAATTGTGTTGCAACACGATGGCGAGACGACCCAACGACCAGCTGAACCTATAGTGTAATGATAATTCTACCCAGTAGTCGAATACGTATATTACACTAAGTGTGTCTGGAAAAATTGAAAAATCCAAATCGGCTGAGGCCTTTCAAAAAGCGTCCTGGCCGTTTAATCGCCACAGTAAACCTCTAATACTATTATAATAATAATGTACCTAATAACGTATAATATTTACGTTATAACACTAATTGCGAGTGTGCAGGTCGTTACGCGCTGTACTCGCGTATTATTGTAATCGTGTGCATTATTGTAATAATGAAGCACACAATATAATATCGTTCGCCGACCGAAATCGTTTTCCACATAATTTTATATGGCCCGGTTGTAAAAAAAATATAGCGTTTGCCGTCGCGTTTAACTGCTGCTGCTATAGCACAAACCCACACACGCGGTGGCGGCGGTCGAGGTCTCCGCAGTTGATACGTCAGTCAATGTTTTATTATAGTCAATAAAAAGTAATTACGGCGGTACTAGAGAAACATTATTATATTGCCAATCGTTTTATAATTGGATAATGCGCGTATTAAATATATCCTTGTGTGCGTGCGCGCGTGTATAATACTGTATATGTAATATTGGGTCTACTCCAACTATTCCGAACGAGAAATAAGAAAATGATGTTGGATTTATACATATATATATCGTATTAATTTAATATATAAGAAGGATTTTTAGGCGAACGTTCGCGTGTTATTTCGGCTGCGCTCGCTACGAGATGTCCGTTGATCGAAAACCGTACTTATTCAATGTGTATGTACTATAATACTATATGCGTCGACGTATATACCTCGTCTAATCGTCGATGGCGGGTTAGAGTGATCCGATGGTCTTTTTAATTCGTCCGTACACAATAATCGCGTACCAAATCGTTTTTGACGGACGTGGTTTTTTCGTCATCGATCCGACAAAAAATGAAAAAAGATTGACACGAAATCGATTGAGGCGGCGTTGTACGCACACGCCTAAATAACTCGGTTATAATTTCGCCATAAGCGCACATTTGCTGCAATACTCGAATATTAGGTACCTACCTATACTTATGTATCTGATATTGTTTTGTTACTGCCCGTTTGTGACAAGTAATTTTGGGTAGGTACTATTATTATAACCTACGCAACGTTTGATGATATTCATACAATTTTCTTTCAACAAGTTAATTATAAAAATAGAATTTAATCAATATCAATAATGTTGCTGCACGTGAACTTGTGATATCGACTCTTAAAATTGTTTACACTTATTATTAGAATATGTAGGTACTCGTTATTGCGTTAATTTTGTTATTTTTTTATTTTAGTCATAATATTATCGTATGCTTTGTCCTCTTAAGATTTGAAGTAGGCACTTATCAAATTAGTCATTTGGTCAGTTTTTTTTTTTTTTTTTTTTTTTTTTTTAAATTCATATTTTAATCGACAAACGTTTATAATTAAGCCGGAAAATTATTATCGCCAACAGATATTAATTATATTTAAGTAAATTAAAACCATTGCAAAACACGCTGTATTAAATCACCATTATCACCGCCATCGACTCATATTTCAGTGAACGATAAATCAATTTTCGCTTGTTGGATTGTAAATATTGTCCTGAATATATCTGACAAATTTCACATTATAAGTATATAATGTATTATATTATATTGTAATATGATATACTGTACAATTATTATTAAAAGTTTGTAATGGAATTTATTATGCACTTTACGTTCGTGTAGAATTGTTTAATGTACTTTTAATATGATAAATTTTTAAATACAGTTACTAGGACGATCGAACTTCTCAAAAATGAATATATAATATATATTTATATAATAATTATTCTATATGTACAGCAGATGAGTGATGTATCCTTACTTCTCAGTAGATACGTCATTTTTTATTATTATAGTTTTTCGATATTTTAAAACTTTTTTTTTGCTTTTTGCACCCATTTGTGTACACTAATAATTTATTTGGTGCAGTACGACGGAATTCTAATTACGAATTTTAATCTATAAGTATACCTCTAACTAACTGTTGTTTTTTCAAATAAGTACTTCAATAAAAGTATTTAAATTTCAAATACTTTTATTTATTTATATTCTTTCTTTCTTTCTATTTTCAATTGTATTACATTAAAAAAAAAAAAATTACTTAAATATTTTAATATAACATTTTTACTAAATTAATTTTCATTTTTACAAGTAGTTTCAAATTTGCAGATGATTATTTTCAAACATACAAACCAAATCATATAATTTCAAATAATAGTATAATAGCAATACAGTACAACTATTTACTATAGTCCATCATCAATGTTATATTAAGTAGGAAATAACTTAATTGAGATACAACTTTATAATGAAGACTATTAATTTTTTTTTTTCTCGTTTGTGACTTTTAATCAATTTTCGAAGAAAATGAAAATAAATGGGTAGTTTATAATTGTACTGAACAAAGCTGTATGCATTGTACAATTCTCTGTTAAATGAATGTGTAACAATAAATCTCCATTCAGATAATTTTTGAGCGAAAATAGTTATTTTAAAATTTCTAGATACAATTTATTTTTTAAAGTATCTGTTTTTGTACACAAATACAGTTTTTTTTTATTGAAAATTCAAATATGTATTTTAAACTATTATTTTTAAAGAAAAAAATCTCTATCTTCACTTTTATTTTTTAATTCTTAAAAGTAAAAATGTTTTACAAGACTGTCCAGCCATTTTCTTCTCCTTTTTATTTTGAGTGCTTATTATGCTGCAGTAATAAAACATTTATACTAAACGATTCTTGATTATTTCTGTCCCATAGATATGTACTACCCCGTTTTCTATTTCCCGTAATCTCTATTTTATAAATATATTCTAAGATTTTATAAATGATATCCAGTGAAAAGTCATAATCGGATATTTAATAGATTTCAGAATTTAAACTTAAGTTAAAATAATAGTTTTCGTAGTATATATTTATATTAAAGTGTACGCCACTTGATATTTTTTGTTCAGTTTTGTACTGAATGATAATAATTAAATACAAATAATCTTGGTTTTTTTTTCCCCGTTGACGCAGTTGATTTATTTAAAAAAAAAATGTATTAGATAAAAAATAATAAAGACAATCAATTAAACTTAAGAAAAAGCTTTTTAATCAATTTCATTATAATTGAGTATATTATTGCAGCTACAAAAACTAATAAAAATTAATGTGAATATGTTTTAACTATTCTAATTGTAAAACTATTTAAGTTGTTTTTTATATGAACAGTTACTAACGGGCAACAGTTTTAAACCACATAATCTTATTCACAGTAACTAACGCGTTTTATTTACAATATTAGTATTCAAGTTCGATTTTAGAAATTTTAAAAACATGACAAAGCAAGCTGATAATTATCTTATATTCTAAGATTAGTCATAATTATCTGTTCCCTTAAAACGTGTTATGATATTTTGTAATTATTATTGTGTTTTCGTTTTATAATAATAATTTACGGTTAGGTATACGAGCACGGGCGCACGTTTTATTGTATGATTAGATCCGTTGAGTCATCCAGAGGTCGTTAATATAGGATCATTATAAATATATATATTTCTTTTTTAATAATAAAAATAATCAAGTTGAATTCATTAATAATTTATGATTTCTAAAATGTAATATTTTTAAAACATTAGATAGGTACAATGAGTAATAAATCCTTTTATTATTATATACCGATGTCAGTATTGATATGTCATCATTATCGTATAATAAATTTTAAATCAGTGTTATTTGCATTTTGATTGCCGCAATAGTAATATAATAATACAACAAAATTAACGGTTGTAGCGTGACTTAATGATATTAGTATAAGGATATGACCAGAAACAGTAATTTTGCAAATCCTTTCGATTTAAAAATTGAGTATACAATAACCATAGACGTATTCCAATGGTGCCGTCTATACTACATTGATTCTATTTTCTAAGTAGTCATATTATTAATTATTATACTCTGTACATGTATATTTTAGTCAGGAATTCAAAATTATGTTTCGAGTAAGGTATTTATCAATAACCTAACATAATAGGTTCAAAAAACCTTAGTTGACCTATTATATACTAAAAAATAAAAAATTAATTTGATTGAAATTTCATAATCGGGGAGGGAATGATGTGTTCATGTACTGAAATGTAGCTATTAGTAAATAACTAACAACTAAAAAAATATAACTTCGACATATCATGTTAATAATATTTAACGTCATAATAACGATATGATATTTTGTATTCATTTCTCTAAAAGGCTTATACCATGCGTGTAATAAGAATAAAATACTATTTTAAATCAAAACCGATCTCTCCTTATTATTTTACAAATGACGGTTACACCATGTGGATTTTCATGCACCTATAGTTTTATGCGCATGCGGTGGTATATCATAACGGAGTGAGTATCGTGACAAGTGACCGAGTGAAAACAAAAGAAATTTCTCAGGGACATTGAATTGTCAAAAGCCGATCACCTACCGGGTCATGCGATGATGGCCTTTGAAACAAAAACAAAACAATGACGACAAAATAATAATAATCGAAATATAATCTCGTTTTGGGAAACAATTTTGCGGACATTTCCGCAGCGATGACCGTAGTTGGATGGGTGGTTAGATCGTTGAGCTGTTGTTCTACTGTTTTCACATCTTCTCTATCCTAAAATAAAAGTCTGTGAAAAAAAATAAACATCTATACGGTCGACCCACTGGTGCGTTTGTCCTCGGGTGGTTTTAGAACGTTTTGGACCGATGCGCTTTGACAATCGTCTGACATACACATTACACATACATATATATCGCACACTTCTGCAGGATTAGATATACGCAACGATGAATATATTACAATACAGAAAAATATTATATTATTATATCATAGCTGCAGTGACATAGTTTCTCGCTATAGGCAATTCCAGATCGTGTATCACCGGTACCTACATCACGACCGGAGAGAATCGAATTGACGGTAACAATAATTTTTTCGAAAACTTAATTTGACCAATTTAGTAATATTATCAGCTATTAACCACGTAAATGCCTATCCGTAATAACATAATATCAAACTATACGTACAATGTTCTTGACTGTAACGCAGTTTATATTATAATACAATGGTGGCGCGTATGATTACCGTTCGAAAAAACCTTAATTTTTTTAATTTAATATTATAATTATAATGATTATCGAATGTATATTTATTTTTTGTTGCGAAAAATTGTTAAAATATTATTTGAATTTCAAAACTAAACTCTAAAACCTCGCGATGCTCGAAAATGGCCGTTAGTTGGTGCGTCGCGATTGTAATAGCGTAGGTATAATGTATTCGACTTTTTCAACCTCGATTATTGTTTTTTTTTTTTAACACCCGACGCTTCGCAAATATTTCGTAAAACACGTATATACATGTCATGTTTATATAGGTATCACAACGAAACGGCCAATAATAATAATAATGATTTGACGATATCATCCCCAAGTTTAATAATATTACCCATATATATATATATATATATATATATATATACAGTTATATCGGTATATTATACAGATTCACTCTGGGAACTTTGAAAGCTATTTATGTTTAAACAGTCCACCAATACTGTATATATAAATGTATATATACAATCGAATTGTACCGCTATTATACGTTTCGTTGTACATATATAATATATATAAATAAAATATATAATATTAATATGCATATGAGCTTTACATACATAACACGCTCGTTTACGGGGGTGGACTGCTCATAAATAACGCGAAAAGCGTGAAAATTGTCGAGGTGGTAAAATTTTGTTGTCGTCTACCCTGCTGTGAAAAAGGGTGAATAATAAAATGCATAAAAGAAGCAGCAAGCCCGTCGACACACTGTGGTGCATAATATTTCAAAATAAAAGTTTTTCGGTAACGTGTACCTACACTTATTACTTATAATAAATAACAGAGCAATATGGAAAGAGATACTCGGACGGTGAAATTTGCACACCAAAAAGCGGCAAAACAAATTAAAATCATTTCTCACTTATCATTTCTCTACTTCAAGGAATATAATATTACACGACGTGTGATATACATAACGTGACCATAGTTATTTTTCTTCAAATCGAGATATCTGTACATTTTAATAAGAAAACCATATAATTTTGTCTAAAATGATAATTTTTTTATTGGAAAAAAACATTTGTTATTTATTTAAAAAACGAAAACAAAAAAAGCAGCTAATATATTAATCGTAATAATAATAACAATAAATAATAAATAATAATAATGTAATAATAGAGTCAAACCCGGATTAATAGGGGAGTTAGGGGAGGCATGGTCCCCGGGCCCATTGATTTTGGGGGTCCATCTTTATCTCCAATATAAATATATATTTTTAATGAGTTTAAAAGAGTTGAAAAAAATTATTCTAGTAGGTACAGTAGATAATTAATAATTATAAAATAAAAAATGTTCTTAATTTTTTATTATGAAAAATTATTGAATGATAATAAATATTAAATTGTTATTCTAATAATTGATAGCGTATAAGTGGTAATAATTGATATTAAATATTCTTGATATATTCGCATGAGGTGCCCATGTATAATAAAAATAATTGTTTGGTCGAAAGAGCATTTTTCAAATTAACAAGAATAAAAAATAAATATAAAACAAGCCAGACTAAGAAAAATTTAACATAATTAATGATATTGTATTCAGAAAATTATATTTTGCAATTGATCGATTGTTGAAACTATTCAACAATTTGCAAAAGAAAAACTAAGGAAAAAAATTTAAATTATTATTCTTTTTAACAAATATAGTGTTTATATAATATAATATATGTATAATCAATTATTACTTAAATATTAATTTATATAGCCTTAAATATATATATATATATATATTTTTTGCTGACAAAATTATACAATAATAATACACAGTTTTTAAAATGTAGTGATACAATTTTTTTTAAGTTAAAGTTGAAAGGGGGGCCCACTAAGTTTATGGTGTCCTAGGGCCCAATCGATCCTTAATCCGGCCTTAAATAGAGTACAATAGTCATTTTTATTTATGGACTATTGGTTATAGTGTTTTACAGTATATATATATATATATAGGTATACGTATAAAGTATAAATTTATGATTGTAATTTGTGATTAATAAATGCTACCAAAAGTCAAATTTTCTTAAAGCGAGACATTTTTAGGTTCTTTGGGGACAGTGGGACACTTGGCTTGAAAACGAAACGTATGGTCACGTTAGATATACATCACACAATGAATATCATAATTAAATTTATGTTAATACATATATAATGACGAAAATAGGCACAGCTGTATTAAATACATCGAAAAAGTTCACTAAAAATAATTTCATTTTATATCCTGCGGTTATTCGGTCTTCATAATATCAAGTATAATTAGTCTAAACTACCTGCTATCGTCTATCATTGCACGAGTATCATGCCGTGCATATAATTTTATATTAAATTAAATTTATATTTGTGTACAAATTCATATTATGTAGTTCGGTCAAGACGATTTCGGTAGTCTTTATACTGAAGTGTAATAATAATAATAATAATAATCATATATTACGCAAGTATAAGTCAATAAACACGTAATCATAGTGGTGGTCACAGACGAATTCGAATACTTAAAGTTTACGGGGATTACAAAAATGGCTGAATAAACAGTATCTGAGATGGTTATACGGGCTACGCACAATTATGCATTTATGCGTGTCTTATAACTTTACAAGTACTGTAAAAAAAATAAATCTAGAAATAGTTAATAGGTACCATGCATAGCGTTTTAATATGATTTTTTTTATTATATACGCGCTGATTAAAATCGTTAAGAAGTGAATAAGTGAACGAGGTTTTTGCATAAGGCTTAAACGTTTTACGTTATGCTGCACAGTTATAATAGGTATATTAATACCGTGGTTTATTTCTATTATTATATAATACTCGTAATGTATTTAATTAAAATGTGTTTCAATATTATTTCAAGACGTGCACTAAGCAAACTAAAACCTGCAGACTTATCTGATTTTTTTTGTATTGTTTCGTTGATGATGCGTGCGCATAATAATTAATCATTAGGCGATGGTATTATTTTACTCTAAAATTCCAAAACGGTTAACTTCTTATGTTAAATCGTGTCTATATGTATATTTTTAACTCATACAGAGTGGGTGTATAAACACATGTTTGAAAAAAAAACCAAATAGTACCGAACGCGATTTTATTTGAAAAACCATTAAGTTACGATATAATATACTGGCGACGATGGCTGTTTTTTTTTTTTTTTTTTTTAATTTGCCGGAAGTTATTTCGACGACACGTTTCTTATCGCAAACCACAGAATTCTAACACGTTTCAATTACTCGCATCTTTTATTGGGGTATATACACAGCAAGGCGCGCGTAACCATATAACGTTCTGTTCGCACCGTTTGTCTTCAAGTATCGTATTTGGAGAACGAGAAGGATACCGTTTTAAGTATTTTATATTATTATAAGCTAATAACCAATTGAAATTATAATTTATTAATTAATATTATACCGGAAGTACGAGATTTTTTAAAGCGTGATGTAAACAATAATATACGTACTAATTGTACAAAATGTAACACATATCTACCTACACAATACAACAACGATTTGTTCGGATACCTATTATAGTTCAAAAATATAATTTCCAGTAAATTTTCGTTCCGGATATTTTTTTTTTTCAACCTTATTTATACTTTATATAGCATACACAGAGTATATATATATATAGAAAACAGCGTGGGTACACTTTTGTTAAATGACCTCGGATATCTATTATAGGTAGAGGTACTTTCAACTATATCTTATATTATTAATATAGGTGTAATAATGTCTATATATTATATATACCTAGATATTATTACTCCTGCAACAGTCTATAGCACAAACTCTGTACCTACTGTTAAGACCCTAACGGTAAATTGGTCCGTTCCTTTACGCCCCACGATTTCGAGTATGTTATAAAATATTAAAATATATTTTATTTTATTATATTGCATTCATATGATTGGAAACAGCTACATTATTTATTCAGAAGATTTCCTTCGCCACTTCATCCCTCACATCTTAATTATAAAATATCATGTTTATTAATACAAATAAAACTATACTGGTACAATGTTATACATGTATTTAAAGACATACATGGATTGAAACAATAGTAATTCACTGTTAAAATAATATATAAACTTGTGTAATATTATATAATGTTATGTGTAGATACACTGGGCGTATATATATAATATGATAGACAGGTGAGCCGAGTATTAGGAAGTTGGTGCAGGACCGGGAGCAAAACGCGTAGGATAAGAATTAAAATATGAAATAGAAAAATAAATATGATACAATTAATAGTGTAATATATATATAGCGATACACAATCGATGATTACACTAGTTTCGATTTGCCTGAATGCCAAATCCGGACAGTACGGCGTGTTTGTTTAAGTAATTTTATTATTCGATCAAGCAGACGCCCGGTGGCATATTATAGCTCTCCCCGTGATTGCGACGACGACATAGACCTGCCAAATTGTAATTGAGTAATTTTGAATATTAATCAATAGCTCCGAGCACCATATTCTTATTATGTTATTATTATACTATTATGTGCGTATATATTTAATATATTTTCATTTATTCATTAGGTATCTGTTTCTCGTATATGTACGACAGCTATAGAGTGGCACGGCGCAATACAATACTTGCAGCGACGAGGGTATATGTGCACATCACGAGGCGAATCAGACAGTAATAAATTTACTACTGTCATAAGTTATACACTTAATATACCGTGGCGACAATAAATTTTTTTAAATATTATTTAACGATTTTTTTTTATTCGTGTACAAAACAGTTGAACATAATAATTACTTGTACCGCCGAAGTGCACCGATTTTAGAAATATTTAAAACATGTGTCGAAACCGAAAATTTGATAAATGTTTGATATTGTATTATGTTGTTCAAATCGCCCTGCGTGGTTTATAACTCACGCGTGCTAATTTACATAAAACCATAAATTCAAAGACGTGTGCAACTGGATAGTAGATGTTATTACAATAATATTAAAAACGTTTTTGCGAAAATGGATTGTTTACCGTTTCGTTCGTTTAACGATATAATTAATTTTTTTTTTCTCGTATCATGTGTGTTGTGTTCCAAATATCTTGGAACCTGCAGATGATGATAATTTTATCAATGTTTCATTTCGATTACCTATAATGACTCTATCGCAATTACGTTATTTCTAACTTTATAAATTAAACAACATCCTTATCTGACAAACGAGTATTTATAAATTAAAATAATTGTAGTAAAATGTTCAACTTATAATTTTATTATATCTTGTATTAATATCTAATTTTATTAACACAAATGTTGCTGGTACATAAATTATTATGTCTGTTGGCTTTTTTTTTTTCTTAACGAATCGAATATATGTATATATTTCTATCAACTTACTGAATAATTAGACTCGATAAGCGTATAATAAATGAGTACAGAATAAAAAATTATATCTTCTAGTTATATCCCCTTGAATGTTTATTATTATTTTTTTTTTTTTAGAAACAAAATTCGTTTAAAAATTAAAAATAATAAAATTCCAAATATAATACGTGTGTTGAAATATATTACACACGTATATTATGTGATGTGTTGATGTTGATTTATATTTTCGGATTGGATTTATAAAAATCGCAAGTTTATATTGTCTTATTGTTGAATACAATTTTAGTTTATTATATATTATATATATGTGTGTGTATTATACAATTTCCCATTTATTAAACAATAACGAGTTAAATATAATTATTTGTTGGTGCACTCGACATTTGGAGTATGTGTACACAATACAAATCGTGAGATCGAACAAAACGATGACTGCGAATTCATTATGACGGAATTTGAGATATTGTGATAATATAGTATATTATTATCCTATCTACATTATACATCCTATCCAAACAACCATGTATAATGTAAGCATTCGTCTAAATGGGCACTGTGAACGTGTCACACGTGAATAATTTTCAGAGAAGAAATAATAGCGAAGTATCATGCATGCGTTTATGATATGATGTATCGTAAACGTGTGAGAATTAAACGAATTGTTTCGAAAACGTAATATTCCAACAATTTCTATGCCACGGTTAACATAACAACAAAATTGCACGTTTAGAGAAACGTACCTTACCTTAATATTACTTATTAGGTATAAACACATACGTACGTCGGTACGCTACGTACACATGTCGACGGTGACGTCTTAGATTACTGACGTAAACGCGTCTAATATTATTATTATTATTATTATTATTATTTATTTTTGTTTTATAATTTTCGTAGAGAACGACGTGTGCAGTGGGTAAAATTTCGCCACGTATGAGGCATTTAGTTGTATCATATGTATAGCGTGTAACGCACAAGTGGTAATTTATCGGACGATTACGACGGTGTTTTTTGAGACAAGCTCGAAACGACCGTCAACCAGGTTTTTGCGTTTTCAAAACATCACGTCAGTGTAATAACTCGATTATACCCATATTATACACGCTCACATGTACGCGATGACGGAGTGCGTTACACACGACGTTACCTACCGGTGAGTTGGGTACCCATACATGTATGGTATATAATATTGTATAACGTATAGGTACGTGTAAGTATTTATACCTGTACGGACGAGACATGCGATGTGGTGAGACTGACGGTGTGGCAACGCCGCGTCCTGAGCATACTGCAGCCCTCGTATAACATACTATATAATACAAGATACATATTAAAAATACGACGAAGAGATGATGTCGGAAAGGGGAAAAGGGTCCTCAGGCAGAGGTTTTTAAGACCGACGAGGGGTTCGGCTCGGCATGTGGTCCTGGAGACTTGAACACATATATGTATACGAACATTAAGAACCCGATACTATAAACCTACCTCACCGTCGCGTCCCTTTCCCCCCGCAGAAGCCTACAACCGCCTCCACCTGACGATAGTTATACACACACACACACACACACACATGTAATACTCGTTTGTTGTGTTTGACGTATAATTTATGTGTGTGTGTGTGTTTATACATGTGAGTGTGCGCACACATGAGGCGACCCCGGGCAGATGGTGGCTGCGGTGTATAGGGAAACGGTATATAATATGTAATAACAATAATTACTAGTCATGTATTATTGAAGTGCAACCGGTCCATCGTTGCCCGTGACCGGGTTTGGCATGTGCGTCAGACTTGACCTGTGCTAATGAGTTTCGTCAAAACCACCCGATCGAGATGCATATCATATCTTCGACGGAGTTAAATGTAATTGAATCTCTATATTATCGTGGTGCGTGACGGGCGGCGTCGGTGAAACGATTTCGCACATCCGTCTGGTGCGGTATTCCTCCGACGTCGTTCTCGGACCACATTATCTTATCGGAAATGTTTCGTAACCATATTACATTATTGCAATACAAGGCGAGACTGTGAGAATGCTGTATAACAATAATACTGATTAACTATTTATACGTCATAACTCTTAATATATTTTATTGATAATATTAATTATTCAATCCTCTTTGATTTCCGCGGTGTGGATATCGAGAAAAATTAACTTGTATTATATATATCTAATGTGATATAGTTAATAATTCATCGTACATTCATACGATATATAAGATAGCCCAATATTTTTAAGTAAATAATAATAACTATCACCGACGGTTGTAATTATATTGTAATACGCACCAACGTGACTTACAGCATCTAATAAACGAGACGATAATGTGTCCACATATAGTCGAATAAACAGCAACTATTGGAAACATGTTGTTGACTATACTTCCGTTATGCTAAAAAAAAATTATATAAAAAAAAACATCAAATTTTAATAAAAAAAATGCACTTTTTTTTATTCAATACAAATTATTAATTATTATATAATATTATATATTTTATCATTTATTTTGCTTATTATAGTGCATATAGGTCATTATAATTTTCATAATATTTATATTATCATCAATATCTTATTGCATATGAAATAGTAGTCAAGAATTTGTCAATATCATATAATATGCCATTTTTGTAGTCTTTAAATAAAATGGTATTATATACAATAATGTAATAAATAATGGTAATATTTTTATCTTAATAGTACCACAAATAAGCTATCTATAGTATAAAATATCACCTATATGCATAAAAAGGTATGAAATGTCAATTATTTTTACACAGACAACAAACTACTCGTATATACGAGTATACTACCCAAAAATTTTCAACACATAAAATTTAGTCAGTTTATATGTAATAAAAAATATACAATTTTAATTACATTTGTTAAAAAAAAAAATTAAAAATTAGAAAAAATCTAATAAAATATACAAATTTAGTTTTTTCCTTATGGTTTGTACTAGATATACTCGTATAAATTATTATAAACAAGAGCGTAAGATACTCTGAAGTTTAAAACTATTTCCCTGTTTGTAAGGACTCCATTTTGAAAATATTTACATTAAAATGTAGTCAATTATAATTTATAAAAATAATAGTTTATTAATATTGTAAATTATTATAAATTCCAGAAGAAGGTGATTGTCTAGTCACCTCTAGTGCTCAGTGTCTCGCCACTCATAGAGAATTAACGTATTAGGGCTGAATTCAAAAAATAGGTATTAGTAGTGGTAGTGGTAGTATATAATGAATGAACTATGAATAATTGCTATACAATAATAAATTGAATTCCACGCCACTCTTTTGCATAACAACTCAATTATAATAGTAATATAAAATATTAACTATAATAATTAATTACGTAATGACTATTGATTACACCCAAATTTTTCTAGTTGATTTTCTAAGATAAAATCGGTTGTGCTATTTGTTCAATATAATGTTGTCAAATTTTATATTCTGTTTACTGTAAACGATTACAGTAAATAAAATTCACATTTCTGTTTGACACTCTTTGGGGATTCTATTAAAAAAAAAAATAGTTATTTGAACTTTTTTTTTTTTTTTGAAAACGAGTTTAATTAAATTTTATTAAAACAAACAAAACCCACATATACCACATGGTAAAAAATATTCCTCGAAAAAAATTTGTTCTTTTGTTACAACTCAGGGTTTTTATTTATTTCCTCTTATTTATAGTTAACCTTATGTTTTCTGTGTATTGTGTTTTGTTCTTTTATTGTCACCATGATATTAATCTAAAGGAAGTGGAAGTAGAAAAAATAATAATTATAATAAAAATAGGTAAAAAAATGAGAGAATGTATGTACGAATATGCAAAAGTGCACATGGACAAAAAATACGGTTTTCGTTAAAATTAAAATGTGCCATACTCTATTATTATCAAGAAATAATTTTCACTACACATTCACACTGTTGATAACTTAACTTAAAAGGAGTCCAATTTAACCTTTAGTTATATACCATACTATGTGTGTCAATGTTTTTTTTTTTTTTTTTTTTATAAAAAAATATTACTGAGTAGAATATTCAGAGATAGATATCTATCAAGCTATCATGAAAAAAATAATTGTAATTTCATAAGGATTACTTTAACGGAATGGGAATATGTATAATTTATCCTATCTTACAAAAAGAAAAATATTATTGATAGGCAGTATCAATGTATTTTATTGTTTCTGACATATAATTTTGTGTAAAGTATATGTGTGTATAATACAAAAACAATTGACTTTATGTTAACAGTTGAATTGCTTTATTGTAAATAAAACCCTTCAAGCTGTACTCTTTATACAAAAATAAATAAATACCTTGTTTTATTAAAAAAAAAAAATGAAATAAAATTCATAAATCGAAAATCTATTACGAAGTATAAGTCGATACAATAATAGCATTATACTAGAAAGTTAATTGAATTCTGATTGCAGAAAATGTAAGTACCTTATGCACTTGAGTAGTTGAGTCTACATTGCGTGTTTTATTTATACATACCTACTACATATATAGCAATAAATATAAAATGTCAATTCGTTTTCTTAAGAGTGTTTGAAATATTTATTGCTAAAAATGAATATCTAATGTAGTTGGTTTCTTGACGTTAAGTAATACTATGAAAAATATAACAGTTTCATATATGTTTCTTCTTTTTTTAACCCATTACTGATATAACCAATTGTATATCATAAAAAATATGCAAACTTTAACGGCTTGATATATTTTTATTTTTATAGACAATTATCCTAAATATTAAATTAAATAAATATTTTAAATCAATTTATATGATTTGCATGAACAGAGAAGAAATAACATATTTGCATAACGTAAAATGTATGGAAACAGTGACAGTAACATTATAAAAGATAAATGGTCATATTATTGTGATTTTCAGAAGATCCGAAAATATAATAATTTTTTTTTTTTTTATATATATTAAATATATTTATTTATAATATGTATGATCACACAACTTTGATATTAAATGTTGCATTGAGATAATAAATGCAAGTAAAAATTAATAAGTACAATTTTAAAAATATATGATTGGACCAAGAAACTTTTTCCATGCACTCAATTATTTTTATAAGTAAAATGAGTTTCATAAAAAAAAAAAACACTATTTAAATTTTTAATTCAATGGTTCTATTTGTTGAAGTTATTTTTAATGAAATGTTTTATTGTACCTCATTTTGTTCGCGTCTTGGTCATTAGCAGTTACACTATTTTACTTATTATTACGATCAAATTTTTCTTTATTATATATGAATATTAATGTGCGAATAAAGTAGATTATCTTAAAATAGTTTTGTAAAAAAAACAATAAAACAGGGAGTAATAATAAGAAAGAGTCATTTATTAAATATACGTTTGTACTTACTTGGTCAATGATAATTAAACAGAATTAAAAACCGAATTAAAACAAAAACCCTTTACCCTTCTATGAAGTAAATTTATCAGTACAAGTACAAAATTATGTAAAAATATATAAAATATGTATTAATATATTATATTTGTACGCATATTATTATTTATATACAAAGTGTATCACTATGATAAAAATTTCAAATTTTGATTTTAATGTAAAATTGTCATACCCCATGATACACCGTATATATAATTATTTCTTACATACTGTAGCAAGTAAATGCTATATTTATTACTTATATAAGCATTCAGATTTGTAATAGATTTTATAACGTGCTATTTTTATTACTACGTGTAATGTGTATAATATAAACTATATGTATATATAATGTATGAAAAATGTATGCATTAAACATAATACAATTTATGTAGGCATATAATAATTAAACATTTAAATATAATGGATATAGTATTTTAATGATCAAATTGTGAGCTAATTAAATACTGACCTAAAAATAAAGTATTCAATTAAAAAAACGTATGCGTGAATGCAAATCTTTCTTCAGTGGAAAAAATTGAGTTTCAATAAAAAATAAAATTGTGTGTTACAACGGGTGAAATTTTGTTTTTTTGTTGGTCCGTACACAAAAGTTTTTATTAATATGTGATAACTGATAATTATATTGATATATAATATATTAACGTTTACACGAAATTCCTATGTATGGTATATTTAGGGGGGGAAATTCTAAGTATACACAGTATCCACCTAATTATTATAAACCGAGGAACAAAAAAACTCATAAAAACATGAATTAAATTAAAATGTAACTAATTTTCTTTAGTATAATAACTATTATAATGTTTTTGCTATACAGTACGTAAAAATATTTTTGATTTTTCCTCCTATTGCATATACTATGTCAACATACAATTATAGTTATATACTTATCACTGTAATAGAATATACTGGAGTCATATATCAAATCAACAAGACCATAATAATTTTTTTTCTCTTTCTCGTTCAATTATTTCTTACAATTACTTCGTTAAATTCACGAACCATGAATAATATACATTATTAGCTATCGTTATCGTTCAATTTTAACAATTCGAAAACACGACTAAGTCAGCCAATCAATACCCCCCTCCCTCACTCATACACACAATCGCCTTACTAGAAATTCGACCAATTTTTCAATTTTTATTGAAAAACTGTGTAATTAAAATATTGTATTTTTAAGAGTTTAAGTGTATAAGGTAAATAAAAAATGAAAGAGATAAATAAAAGTTATACACTACTGCATTGTGCAGTACCAGATACCAGATAAAATAGTGTTTATGTAAGTTACGAGTTAAAAATAATGAAAATTATTCGTTTGCAGTTTGTCTGAAGTTTTAAGAAATGGTTTTTGACATGAACAAATAATATTAAGCACATAATAATAATATAATGTATTTTAAAAATAAGACGGTACTAAACAGTATACACTATACATGGTTATTTATTTGGCTAAGTTAGGTAGATCACTAAAACGTTAGTTCATATATTGGACCATTACCAAAAAATGAAAACTATATCGCGTTTTAAAAAGAAACTCTGTTTCTGAAATACACATTAGGAAAACGAGATACTACAATATTTCATAAACTAATGTGTTTGTATGTCCTTAAAAACGTTTTAAATCTAAATTGTACACACACACACACATACACAACACTGTATTTGTACATTATATGTTGAACGTGTATGATTTTTGTCACGAGTTGGAACATAAGAGCAACGTAAACAAAATTCTTTCAAAAAAATAAGGATTCTCAAAGGACTAAGAGGGAAGGAACATCTGGTTCGTGGAGCAGCAATATATATATATGTCATCGTTTTTCGACGGCGGGGGAGAAAACATTTTTCAGAATCGCATAGTATTTTTTTTTATTCTGTTTTTTTTTCAATTTTGTATGAAATATAATTGAATGATCATTTTAATATAAAAATAATTGATGGCTTTGGACAGTTATGGAGCGATTTCAATAATTTATCTCCTTGCTTTATTATATACATGTATAATATTCAACGTAATGTGCCGGTGTACCTATATATAAGATTATTATATATTACATAGGTACGTATCCTAAACCTTATAAATATAGGTAACCTAAATTCTCGTTATAAATCGAATACGCCCAAATGAGTCAGCTGTTAGTCAGTCTTATATTGAGGATAACATTAAAAACCGGATTTCCTTGGCTTTCTTGTAGGGTGAACACATTATTTCGAGTTGGGGTGGAAAAAATATAAATCGTAATTCTTGGGGTAGTTTTTTGAAAGAATCTTTCTTTCTTATTATTTCTGTATAGTTTTTTTATTTAAGAAATCACTTTTTTTTTTTATTCTTACAGGTAGATTCCATTTCTCGTATTTATTTATTTGTTAAAAATATTCAAATCAATTAACAATGGAATACAGTTGTTGATAAAATATGTTTGTCGATGTATAAAATTTTTACCATTTTCAGTGAAATTCTGTCTCATATCATTAAAATAAGCTATTTTTATGAATCAGATTTGAAATTACAAATAATGTTTATAAATATAACGATAGATTTCATTCGTAAGACTTGAAATAAATATTCTTGAATAAGATATTAGTATATTCGATGAAATAACAAGATATATATTATTATATTAATATATTGATATGGATCTTTTTTTTTTTGGGGGGGGGGGGGATTTATATAATTTATTAAATTTCTATATTTATCATTAAATTATATCTAAAATGATATTCATCTATAATGATTAAACATAACAGTTAAATAGTTGGTATTATATTTCATCATTAATAGAAAAAATAATCTAACAAATAGGTTGCAAAACTAGCTAAAAGTCTATCTGATGTAATTTTTTATGACAAATATTATAAAATCTTAAAACATTGGTTTTATCACTAAAATTTTGATTGGGTTAGTATATGCATTATTTTATTTAGATTACAGACACACACTATATTTAAAAACAATTTATTATATGATATAAATATCCTATTTAAATATTTATATGTATTTCATTGATCTTGTGTTATCACAAGATAAATATCTGATAAGATAATATCTGTTGATATTATATGTATTGATAAAGTTCTTACATACTTTATTGTCTATGTAAATAGATATTTAAGACATTTTATTATTAATATGTATAGAATCAAATTTTCTTGCTTAGTAAATCTTATAAGTGGACAAATTTTGAAAGTTAATATTTGTCAAAAGTAAGAAAAATTTTCAAACCGGACGTTATGCTTAATATATAGTTTATTTAAATAGTGTCACAATTGCTTTTTAATTCCACGTCGTTATGTTCACGAGCTTAAATCCAAAACTAGCAGTCTGTGTTTACAGAACTCGTTTCCGGCTCAGTCGGGTCGGATTAATATTTAGGCACGTAAATTCTGCAGACAATTTGTGTACCTTTTACCTGAATATCCGATTACGTGTACAGAAAACTGAAAAGTGATTCATAAGGCAGTCATTGTCATGGCGCCATACTGTTTTATTGAAATCTTGAATGGTTTCAGACGTACAATAGGATCCTATTGCTATATAAAATGAAAGAATTCAATTTGAAGATAACGATCAAGTAAACCGATTTTTCAGAAAAACTAACCAAAATAAATAAATCATTACTTATTTTTCCCTTATTCTGAACACGGAAAGATTAGCGATTGTATTTGTTTCATTAAGATAATGTCATTTTACTACTATATGCGTATTAAATTTGAATTACATCAAATATGATGTACAAATTCTATTATTTCTTGCACTAGACATATACGTATACATATAAATATATATAATATCTATGAATATTTTATAAATATATAATATATTTATGTGCATTATGACCTATTATAATACAATGCAATGAGCCTGGGAAAAATGTACTAACTAAAAAGGTTTTGTTCAAATATTTGTACTAATACTTGCTACTATCGAACTAGTCTATTTTAACAATGATAACACAAAAAGAGGAAACCATTTAAAAATCAAACAGCAATGGTATCGTTTGTATTTGTCTTTGTGTGACATAGTTTAAAAAAAAATAATATTGATATACATACTTGATAATGAGTCAAACAATTGTGTTATCAATATTTACGAACGCATACGTACGAGACGCAGTAGTGACTGTATTCACATTAGAGTTTTAAAATAATATGTGAAAATACAATACTATGCTAGATTTTATACTAGCGCAAATATGCGTCGTTTCATGCCCATAACCGAAATATTTTTGACTAATATTCGATATGCGACTCGCCTGTGGTCAATCCGATGTCGTGAAATAAAATAGAGCCAAGGTCATCGTAGATCAGATTACGTTCTAAGTGAGATTAAGATGATTTTTTAAAATTATTTCTAAATTTAAAAGAAGATATGGTTAAATAGAATAAAGCAAAAAAAAATAATGATAAATAACCATTTTCGCAGTAGATGAATGTAGACTATAGACTTTAGACTTTTAGAGTTACAACTACATTACAATTATATCATATTTGATATCGTATTTTAATACTCTAAACATTATTTTATTATGCTCGTGTGGACTAAAAGTCTCTTGCTGTTGTCGTCGTTGCCGTCACAGTCACCGGCACCATCGAATCTAACGCATTCATCAATCACGTGCAGATGTTACGTCCGATTTAATTACGCCGCCGCCGATGTGTATAGCCGCCCGGGAAAATTATCTCGTTTGCATGCATCGGCACGAGACGTTTATAAAAACATTATTTCCCATTATAAAGTCATTTGAACACACGCACACACTCATGCGCGTGTGCTAAGACGACTTTCCGAGCATTAATAATTAAATGTCGTTAATATTGAATTTACTTATATTTTAATATGTGCGTATATATTACACGTATACAACGACCGTGACATTTTAGATCAGCGTGCACACATTCCGAGATCAGAATTAAGTTTCCATTATCTATTGTTATCGTGATTGATTTTTATTTCAAACGACTGTAGTGATAATGTATATCATAGTAAACTAGCTAATCGACACAGGAGTTATAGTATAAGCTACGTTATGTGACGCATTTCAACAACGTCGATGCGTTTTTGTTTTGTTAATATTGTTAAAATAATAAAAAAAGGTTATTCAAATATTATATGAAATGATAATATTGTGCCAACAGACAGTAAGACGAGTCTATCTAAGTATGACGTATTGAATATACGAACAACATTACGGTTAGTGAATCTATGTTGATTACTGCTCGAATAGGGATAAACTTCGGACCACTGTCGAAGAATTCCGAAGAAGTTGTATCAACGATCCCTATTATTATTTAATGAGTTGAACTCAGTTAAGAATCGATTTTTGAATGAATTATTTAATTATTTCGAATTGAATATCATGATAAGCCGCTATTCTGAATCAGGTTGAGTGAGGCGAGACGAGTGGCCAACAGCCACTGGACTCTATATCCTGTCCGCCTTTTTTTTTTCGTAACGTAACGCACTAATGACTGTTAATCCAAACAGATTTTATCGGTCTCCTGTCATCGTTTTAATTGGCTCATCGTAAATCGCTGCTTATATATCTTTTAAAATAATATAAATTTCAATTTTTGATGTGATGTTGGTACAAATATCATAATGGTAATTACTTGCATTAGTCGATGTATCAATTAAAATAAATCTACAAATAATTCGCATCGGTCGAGTAACGTGAAAATTACGACACGAAAACTTTTTACGCCATCCGTGTAGGTTTCTAACGGTCGCACTAGGCCTTTGCCGTCAAAGATGTTGTCTTATCCTTATTATTTTTATATTGAACTCGTACACTGTCCCTCAACCTCTTTGGCGAGAGATCGCGCGTTACAATGGATTTTCACTAGATTGTTGTTGCACGCGTCGGTTAGTTGGCGGGCGTTGATTGATTGACGCAAAAGCGCGTGCAATATCCCAACTATTAAGCCGTTTTGGTGGTCGTCCAAAGAACGGGAACAAAAAAAGAAGAAGAAGAAGAAGAAGAAAAAGTTATAAGAGTGCTAATGCAATCGGGCGAATAGCCAGTGTACGCGTTCCTCTCTTTCTCTCACGCGCGCAGTCAGAGGAGGAATACATGTACACGCGTATAATATATATTATTATCCTCTTGCCGCCGTCGAACAAAAAAGTCCCTTGGGAATGTTATTCTTGTCTAATGAACTTTTACCCAGATGGGTAGTAAACTTCAATGTCTACGAATCAAGGGTACTAAATGTTGGTTGGGTGAAAGAAATATTCTATTTCTCGAGGATATCGGATAAGCGACACACATAAACAATTTATTTTGAAATATACAGTATTCGCCCGTTCGGACGCAGTGGAAAGTCAAACTAGAATACATTTCGAATCAAATGTTTGATAAAACATGGCTAGTTTAACTTTCAAATTGTAATACATGTAAGCAAAGCGCCAATTTAATAATTTAATATTCTTCCGATTACATGCTTATCAAATATGTATATAATTTAAAATGCTTTAAGAACTGCGGGTGTTATTAAACATCGAAAAATATTATTTTGTGGTATTAAATAATGTACATATAATATTATAATATCTACACATTTATACAGATAAAAAAAAAAATTTAATCCTTTTAAAAAAAACTAACCATGAACGATTTCTCCCTACTCTCAAATACCCATTAAATACTATTCTGTATGTGGGTGGCATACAAAATATAATATTTACGTTGATCCTGTTACTAGCTACACTATTTTTCTCGTATGAGCGTACAGCGAGAGAAAACTATTTGTGTTAATAAATAATATATAAGATACAAGTTTTAAAATGCTTGTCAAGAGTTTGAATAGAACACTTAACTTTAGTTTTTCAAGGGTTTCCCCGCTTTCCATAAACATATTTAAAGGATTAAAAGAAGCTACAAAAATTCAAATATGAGTTTAAATTATTAATTTATAACTAAACAAGAATTATAAACACAAAACAACTTTGACGGGATGTAGAGTAAACGTAAAAAAACACTTTTATCTAATTATTGTTTTTTTTTTTTTTTTTATGAACTAGTGAACTATTTATTTAAATGGTTATGATTTATATGAATTTATGAACCCGCTGATCGAATATGATATACATAGAACTTTAACGAGTTATGACATGTATTTATCTAAATGTTGAACAGCAGTCATTACATAGATCGATTTATTGATTACTCGTGATATTTAAGTAAGAATCGCATTATAGCTGTTGTGTCATTAGGTCGTCATTAAATATAGGAAACTTTTAAAATTAATCGATCGCCCGATACACGTCGTATATTGTAAAAGAACCGCAATTAATTTTTAGTGGTTTCTACATAAAACCATATCCGTCAGTCTTTTTGACGTTTGATGTTTGACGTTTAATTGCATTTAACACGTAAAACACGTATTTTGTCTTAATTTTTTATTGTTATTGTACATTATATTTATATAGTTATTTGAATAAAATATTTAAATGCGTGACATAAGTTAACAGGCCATTACACATATGAATCGCTTGTATCTATATTATGTTTCGACAGTAATTATACATAATATTAATATAGATTATAAAATCAGGATCGATTGGCATCCCGACGCCGAGTTCAACATTTTTACATTTCAATATTCTACCAAACCATAAACTTTGTAACCAATTATAAGTAAATCTGCAACGAAAGTCCTCGTCCTAGAATTTGTTTGTAATTTGAATGCCAAGATGACTGCCTTTGATATCCATATATAAACATTAAACATTGCATGAACATCAATAGTATTTGCTTTATATAAACTTATAAATGAATAATTTTACTGGCAATGGACATCCTATGATTAGGTCACTACCTACAACTGAAGGGTTGATTAACATTCAATGATTAATTATTGTGTATACTGACGAAAAACGATTTTGAATGGAAACTATAATTCTAAGGATATTTTGTTATATATATATTTGTATTACTATTAGCGATTTATTTTTCTATTAATGATACAGTTTAACTAATTTTTAATGAAAACAAATCAGATATATTACATAATATAATAATTACTATAATATAATTTCATATAAATAAAGATATTTATGCTATCAATATTTTGTTTATAAAGCACCTCACTTTGATAATAATATTTTAATACATTTTTTTAATATGCAATCGCTAAAATAGCGATTCACGCAAATAAAATAAAAATTTGTATAAATGGTTATATATATATATATATATATATATATATATATATATATATATATATATATATATATATTACTTAATAACTTGATTAATTGTCTTGATTTACTGCAAAATATACATTTTAAAATAAATTATTAAATTCAATTAACTGCCGATCTTATAATTTATTTTATTTAAAACAGTTCAACACAAATCACATATACAATGCACCAGATCACATTTTAATTATGTAGGCAATTTTGTGAAAAAGAATTAACTTTTTTAGTAAATCATTAAATGTTTTTATGATAATTATCTTAAGAAATACTTAGTACATAATTCTTTTTTTCTATCTTGTTTTACCTTTCTTAGAAATATTGTATGATTTAAATTTTTAAATATTTTTCCCCCGTTTTATATAATAATTATTGTTCATATTATTGTTATTGATAAAATATATATATATATATGTATATATTATAAAAAAACCTGTAGTTCAATTTTATTTCTGAAATAAAGAAAATATTATTATATTTGTATATTAACATTCATGTTAGTCAATACTCAATAGGTATAGTACGGTCTGAATATAGTCTTGGTATAATAATAGCTTATAAAAAATCTAAATATTTTGAAAACATCAATTTTGTAGAAAATAATAATATACGTAATGAAGAAAATTTAAACTCGTACTAATTTAATTTTTTGAATTATAACAAAATAACTAAAATAATTATTCTTTGTTTAAATATTCAATTTCATTGTAATTTTGATAATATTTTTAGTTTGTTGTAAGTTAAACTTATGTAGAACCTTATAGTAAATTTTTAACTCTTAACTCGTTATAAAATTAAAATTGTATATATTTTTAACATTCGTCAAAATTTGTTCAAATGCTCATTAAAAATTGATTCACGTAAAAATGTACGCGTAATTTTTTTTTTTTAATTTTAAGTAATATCAATAATTTGTATTTATATTAATTATTAAATTCAATCTATGGTAGAATTAACAATTGCTTATCAAAATGTATTGATAAAAAGACTAAATACATTTTAAATGTCTATATTCTACATAGTAAGACAATTTTTTAAATAATTTACCACGATTAGAAAATGCTTAGGTATATAAATATTTGATTTTAAAACATTTACAATAATTTTTTATTATATTTACAAGGTTATAACAAAATCAATTCAGTCAAAAACTGGTGTTGCGTTAATATTCACGTTTCCTGTAATTTATTTTAGCAAAAAAAAGCCAATTTATTTATTGTTCAGTTTTCTTAAAAAACAAAATTTAAAAATAGTAACGATTAACTTCCCTTTCGACTCGTAAACTTCAGCGATTGGAGAATATTTGTTAAACACACGAGTCGTATGGGACTGGCTTAAAATGCAGTGATCCTCGTCATTTACAAGCTTTGTGTTATTTTTAAACGTCGCATGTTTGAGTTATGAATAATTATTTATTTATCGCAACCAATATAATAATAATAATATTGTGACAGATGAAAATGTATAGTATATGCGCTCAGTAAATATATTGTTTACGCGAGTCGCGTCCTTGGATTAAATAATAATTATTTTAACAATAGGATTTCGATTAACGCAGTTACACATTATTAGTTTTTTGATAAGACAATAATAAGAGTATTGTCTAATTTTTGATAAATGTCATTTGTACACATTGTATGTGTGTGCATTGTGTACATTTTAATTAAAACATGAGACCTGATAGCAATATGGTTCCAACGCAAATACACTAGGCTAGTTGTTCATAACGTGTGTTTACACTCTATCATAGACGCGATAGTCGGTGAATGCTAATTATTGTGACCTATAAATGGCAGCGATATTACGAGAACGAGATAATATTATACGTAATGCTAAGTTTAATGCATTTTTTTTTTTTTTAATATTATTGGAATAGACGTACATTTTTATTTTTTTCTTCGTCGCAATATTAGGTACATGTAAACATCCATATCAGGCGATAACGTCATAATGCTAAAGCGTTTTAAATAGTACCAGATAATATAGTTAACGCGTAGTCGTATACACTTGTACATAAACTTTATGTTGGACCACATGTCATATCATATATAATATACTGTTTAGACTTTTGGACTTAACAACCTGTACAACAGCGTTCGGTACCATCATAAGTACGTATATACATATTGTATGTACAGTGAAAATCGTCGAGCGCTCGTAAGTCTTGTCAGACTGTAACTTAGCTGGGTCGCAGCGTGTCCGTCCAACTGTCGTATAATTTGAACATAATATGTAACGCACGCGCATAAAACAATAATAATAAAATTAAAAATGCACGATTTGTGCGGTCGGGCCGGACGTCACGTAAAAATTCGTCCCCGGAACAAAAAAACACACACACACACATGTACAATATACATATATTATGTATACCGACGATATATTATAAATATATATGATATTATAATATGTATAGATTGGTATAATGTTGTGTAGAGGTATTTACTATACGCACACCTATGTACGTGTAGGCATAATAGTTTTATGCACGTACCCATACTATCGTAATTTTCCGCGGTATAACGATTATTTATTTAGTATTTAATTTCGTTTAGGGTTTAATTTTAAAACCCGCATAAAATACATCGTCGTTACACCGCTGGCGAAAATTACTAAAACCGCACGCCGACGTCTTACAACGGATAAATTTATATAGGTTTACACCCTTTTTTTTTCTGTCCTCTCCGACTCTCTTTCTACGCGTACGACGCACTGTTAAAGTTTAATATACGCTTTTGGCCGGCAGGTCGTGGACCGCTTTAAGCCTTTTCCAAACTGAAATTTCGTTGGAAACACAATAAAACCGTAAACTTCTCCACTACGCGGAAAGCTTGCGCTTTATTATTAGTAATCGCAGTATTACAAATATTCTAGTATGGTGTTATACGTTACGTCAGTGGTATAGTAGCTGAGTTGGGCTGCTGAAGCAGTACTATATAGTAACATTTAGTTGCTGTGGTCGTAGAAGTTTAGAATAGTCGTCAAAACTTGGCGTGTGAAAATCTGTTTTATATTTTTTTTCACGAAATCTCCGTCTTTGATCGTATAACGTAATTAAAAATTTAAATCACTTTAGTGTGGGCGTCTATGAAACCACTGAGACCGTTTATTAGTGTTTATTCTACAATTTACGCACATGCGTATGTGAATGATAATTACAATATTATTATCATGTTATTAAAATAGTATTTATGTATATTATTATATAATATTATAATATTTATTATTATTTGAGTCTACAAAATCTCGAGATAACCCGACCGAAAAGTCGCACTTCGTATTATATCATAATCGTATCACTATGATCTATTATATACATGTGCCAGTCTAAAAAAATACTCAAAGGTTCAATTCGATTAGATTGGCATTTGAGGGTCTCTGTATATTTTTAATATATTTATTTGAATAATATTTGAACACCATATGACTGTATGTTTTGACAATTATTGTTCGTAAAACAGCCTAAAAATAATATTATGTACCTACCTTTGGTAATATATTTATAAACGGTACTCATATTAATAATGTTAAATATGTTAAATTACAAAATGAATGGTAATGAGACGCTGATGTCTTGTGAATTGCCTACATTTGATCTGCCATGATATCATTTATTTAAATAGAAAACCCTTTAAATTATTGAATTATCTTTATATTATGAATATAATATAAAAAAAAAATGTATTTGAAACATTTTAAGGGATGAGTCACTATCATTTTTACATCATAAGTAATATATATATATATATAAATACTTTAAACAAAAAACACAAATGTAATAGAATGTACTGCACCAAACACGTAAATACTAATTATAAGCTATATATTATATATAATGATTAAAACAGATTAATATATTAGCTCATATCTAAAATTCATTAATTTCATTGATGCGCTTTTAAAAGATTAAAGAATAATATTAAAATATGATCATAAATTTTCCTAGCTGTATGATGGTCGATCATTCATTATTATTTATTTCTTATTTTATGTAATATAATATTGAGCTTAAACATCAAAATTTAATTATACTTGGTTTACGTTAAAAATCATAGCATTTAGCTTTTAAATAAACTTATTTGTACGAGTAGGTATCCATCTAAAATTGTTCCAAAATTCAAAATTTGTATGATTTCATTATTATATTTATTTCAACTTGTCAATTCTGTAAAGTAAAAATAAATAAAAAGACATTTAAAATATAGTTTGTCAATGTGTTTTTTACTAACACTGAAAATACTGAATATTTTATTTTAATCTAACAAACTAACAGTATTTAATTACATTTTTATTTATCACATTATGTTAATTGTTTTATTTATTAATACGTTACGATAATAAATATTGTTTTTGTGCTAATATTAGTATATAGCAAGTACCGACCTACTATAAAATTATGTTTGCACTCAGTTATAAATTAAAATACAATTGTTAAAAGATATTATATGGTGTTGTATATTATATTAAATTATATTATAGATATCTACTTCTTCTAATAAAAATAAAAAAAATAAATATAATAAACATATTATATACTTGTTTGAAATTTAACAATATCGAATTATACATTTATTCGTTTCTATATTCTTAGTTAAGATTTAATTTGGTACATTTACTCTATATACGTTATATTAAAAATCTTGTATTAAAAATATTATTTTAATATGATGTATAATAAAATAAATTTTTATCAACTGCTTTACATATTTAATTAAATTAATTTAGAATATTAAGACTTGTATACCTACTCTATTCTATCGTCTACCATATATACTGTATAGTATAATATACTTGCAATATACTTAATATTCATTAAATTTTAATTAATAAAACAAAGTATTATGAAATGTGATTAGAGAAAATATCCATATAGATATAAAGATATAAGTTAGTAGGAAAAATATGTACAATTGTATAGTAAAATTAATATTGACAATAGCATAATATAATAATTATACTGATAGAAGTTTATCTGAGTTCAATTTTTTTATACAGCGTAAATTTATGTAATGAAGGTAAGGCTAGATATTTTAGTTTGAATTTAAATGGAAGAACTAGAATTTTTGGAGATCAAAAGCAAAAATGTCTAGAGTTATAAAACTAGAAAAACTAAAAATTAAATTAAAGAAAATGACATTTTTAAACAAAACTAGTTTTTAGAATTTTAGAGTAATATTTCAGTAATCAAATAATATCAAATTGAAATTCTTTAAAAATAATATTTAAGAGCTAAAAATAAACATAGGTTATTTTTTTCTTAATTTTAATAGTTCATAGTAAAATCTACTATTACACAATATTATGATGTTATTAAATTACCTCTAGAAATATATAGATTGACAAACTGTCTCTGTTCACAAACGTTTTTCATTGTATATTATATAATACATCCATTATATTTATAATAATCTAGGTACTACCTAAATTACGAGGTAAACTCGACAATTCGACATATATTGCTACAATATAGCAGAGCGATTTCTCCAATTTATTATTGTAGTCTTATTGTTAAGATAAATTGTTTCATAAGATTTTTTTGTTACGAAAAACATTTTTACGCGTTAATTATAATTTAGCAATATAATCCTCATCAAACAAATATGTTTATAACGCACACAGATAAGACGCGAATCGTTGAGATGATGTAAATTATATTATTTGATTTTTATATAATTTTTATAAAATACTTAAGTGTTTTCTTATATGAAATAAAAATATTTTAATATTAAAATATTAAGATATTATATTATTTGATGGTCTAAATTTAAATATATGCATGTAAGTAAGTACCTTATTTATGCGAATTGTATAAAAATCAGCATAAATATACATATAGTTTTATGGGTGTGATATCTTGGTCACTAAAAAAAAAACTTGACCGGTGTTCCGCAATTTATAAGATTATATAAGTTGTAACTTACATATAGGTTCAGTATTAACTACTCGTGAATGATGAATATTGTATACTACATAGTATCTATATGTTTGATGTACATATTTTATAGTATATAGGTTGCGTTAATAATTATAAACATTATTCCACTTAAATTGGGATTATATAAAGGTATAATTTTTCATTAAAATACTTGATAGTTACAAGATTTTTTTTTTCGATATGACCTTCTCGATTTTAAAAATATGTGAATTTATGCAATACGATTTATCTCAATCAATGATCTGTGGCGTTTTGTTATTTTTTAACGACTTTCTGTTATTGATATTCTATATATTAAACTTTACCTATCGTATAACGATAGAAATACATTATTAATCAGAGACAGATAAATAATTAAATGTTTATATTTATACATTAAAAAAATTTCCAAGATTGTTTATAAACTGAATCTCATAGATTTTTATGATATATAGATCTAACAAATGTGTATTGTATCAAAATGTAGGTATATGTACATTGTACACATATGCATCGCTATATCTATATTTTAAGATTCCGCCTTAAATTCATAGTATCATAATAATGTACTTATATGTACATCCACATTTTTCGTTGTAAATTTTGGATTTTTTGGTGTGTGGCAACTAATTAACGATGGTAAATAATCGAGATTTAATAAAATGTAACAAAATAGTACATTCAAAATCATTATAACCTTCAACATCAAAATAGCAATTATAATAAGTTGGCATAAACTTAATGAATAATATTATTGGGTAACAATATTTTAGTGACTGAAAAGTTAATACCACAGTATAAACTTCCGGTTGACCGTTTAGATGATCGTGCAATAATGCGGCATACTGCATATTATAGTGCAGCACGCGCCGTGATGTCTAGTGACATTAATTTCGATTATTGAATCGATTAAAACCATATTATAAAATGAGTACTCTCGTCGTATATTATGCGCATAAGTATTATATTATATTTAGTTTAACCTCTTCGCACACGAGCATAATATAGACATAACACGATAATAATAATAATAATAATAATAATATTACGTATACCTACGGGCTACGCTATACTTTACGTCGTTTCCGCGACAACGACGAATACGTTAACAACTGTTGTGTTTTATAATACTATATAGGTAACAGCCAATAGGTACGTCGTATGACTTGACCCGATCGTGGTCGTCTGCACTCGGCGTAAATAGCCTGTAGTTTAGACACCGCGGGGTTCAGGGTGTGTGTGTATGTGTGTGTGTAGAAGGGGACGTGGTCACGACAGGTCTCCTATTATAACCCCTTTCCTCGACGACGACGACGGCGATTGTTGCGCTTACCTATATCATTATTTATTATATATATATATATATATATATATATATATATATATATATATATATATGCGACACACTCACTCAATGTCGGCCGTCGCCATCGACCGTGACCACTCGGAGACAGATCGTGGAAAAAAGACGAGAGTCTTTGACGCGATCCACGAAGACTTCGACTGGCCGATCGGCGATCTGTGGTAGGGGGTTTAGTAATGCCTCATAATAGGTATAATATTTTATTAATATTTATAGTATAAACAGACGCGATCAAATCATTAATAAAAAAAAATAAATAAATAAATAAAAAAAAAATGTTTACGCCATTTGAATTAATATGCTATGTTACGCGTGTGGTCGAAGTCTAATAACGTATTATTCCTGAGACAGAAAAATAGAGAGCGCCAAGGGACGCGACTAATCAGTATAATCAGCCAGACGCGTGCTTAATAGACTCGTTTGACCGCCAAAGTTTTCAGAGCGTTATTATTTAATATCAAATTACTTTTATGTCGACCGAACACGCATTATACGAGTCGAATCTGTTAATATTTGTGGTTTCGAATTTTTAAAATACACAATTTTGTCATAGCATGCTCGCATTTTTTCCGGCCAGAGATATAAGTCCCGAACTCTGCGGATTTGTACGTCATCACAATTATTCATAACAATATATATTATGTAAGTGATTGTGATGTTACTACAGTTTTTTTTTTTCCTATATAATATATTGAGTTAGATTTCGGGCTCCTCTTCACCTACATTGAGCACCAACAATTTTCAATACAAACGCAGCGTGCCCGTTCCCTATATATAATATACATATATACCTATTATATACGCAATATACGCGGCGATGGGGGTTGTATATAATACACGATTCCTCCCTTACTATTCATTGAGTCACGCGTCTGTGATAATGGTACTCTGAATAAATTGAATACCCGTCACTGACGCTTGGGCCTAGATTTTATCTGATTATTGTAAACAAACTGCATTCTACACTCTACAGCAGTATGTATTGTATTGTGTATACATCATATTATTATTATTATTATTAGGGGGCAGTATTCAATATCATGTTCGTCGATAACTGCAACAGAGTGCATGCCCGCGATTCGGAAAAACGGTTTCGGTGTATATTTAAATGATATGTCATAGTACATCATCGGTGTTGAATCCAGATAAACTCCAGTAGGGAAAACTGCACTCCCCCCTTGAGTTTTGTTCTCTCGTCCCCTTAACTGCTGAATATAACTGTCAAAAAAATGTGCAATGCACTCGTCACGATTTTATAATCATTATCGACGTGGACATACCTAATACCGTTCACACGTTTCACTTAAAAAATACACGGGACTTATCTCGTCGTGTTCAATAAATTAAAATATTCAGTTTTATCAATGTTTCAACGATGTATGCGTCTACTGTTCACCAGATTTCGGGCGAGACACGTTGGGTCGTTGCACGATGAACACAAACATCTAAGGCGAAAAAAGCGCACCTGTGCACAGTGTATGCCCACCTACCGTATACACATCACCAGGTACCACCCACGCAGTAAATCGCCATTACAATATTATCGTACGAGTATCACTGTACGGGTGCGCGTAAGCGTCAAACCGATCGTTCGTTGATGTCATTACGCTTATAGGACGACCGGACGAGGAAAATAGCAGCTATAGTGTAAGGGGCTATTCGTTACGCGGCCCGTTGGAAAGAAGAGTTGCGGCGGCGGCGTAACTACAACAGGAACCGGTGGACCTTGAACGACACGGCGGTGACGGTGGCGGTGGGGCTGCGGTGGCAGCGGTTGAGCGCTGGGCCACCCGCGGGGGGAATTATGTCATCGCGACGAAATATTGTTTTTTTATTTTTATTTTTTATTTTTCTTAATAACAACAGAATGGATACAAGACAGTATACCACGGTAAATAGGAACGGCGTAACTACGTCTAGCGTACCTATGTACACTGCAGCACAACATAATATCGGTATTAAAATATAATATTTTCATCGTGGCCTCGAGTCGAATTCGTTCGGTTTCCGGTCTCCGCGTTCCCGCGCGATATCTATACGTACAATCTTACATCCGATCCGACCCGCCCGACCCGCGTGTTTCCGACGGGCGAACGTGCAGGCTTAAACAGCGCATTAAGGCAGTGACTGGCCGCGACTTGTCGTGTAACCCGTTCGGCGGATGTACACGAAATTATAATATTATATGGTACGTGCAAGTCAAATTATCGGTCGACGTGCGTATACATATAGTCGTTTGGTGCAGGTTCCTCGCAGCATCGCTCTTTCTACCGTCTCCACTCCACAATGTACCTATGACGTGTCTTGATCTAACGCCCTTGCAAGCTCTTTTTCGAGATACCGCGTGTGTGTGACCATTGATTCAGTATATAAGTCTATGGGACGGGTCTGACAATAGCCCGCGGTCCTTAGTTTTGGAACAATATTATTGTCGATGAAACGTCGTAACTCGTAAATAATTATTAACTGTGCGTGATACACTCTATTCGTTGTATAGTATGCATAATGAATACGCTCATAATGATGGGCCTGTGTACAATAATGACCTAGATTGATTTACCGAATTTCGGCCACAATTACGATAATGCGATATTTCGATATTAACCGAAAATTTTAAAACACCGTTTTGTTGTTGTTGTTTTTTTTTTTTTTTTTAATGTTAGGTCGAGTTCAGATTTCAATTCTACCACTTTTGGGCGATTTTGTGGATCCCTCGAGTAGAGCTTCAAATAAACTATTATTACAACGAAGATAACATGTCGGCACGTGCGAGTGATATTTATACGTGAAAACGAGGTAATTTAAATAATTATATTCGTATACGTTCACGCTCAAATGACCTTAAAAGTTAAAAGTGACTTTTTTCATTATTTATTTTTTAATGCAGATGAGGTTTTCAATGCGAAACTACATTGAATTTAGTGCCAGGTTTTTGGTACACAATACAATTTTGAACGGTTTTTTCTTTTTTTTGTTATTCTCCCCTTATGGGATATTACATGAAAATCAATTTGCGTTTGCACCACGCGTGGCATTCTTTGTGTTGTCGTGTAAAACCATTCAATTATACAGGGGAAAGATTGTCAGCCACTTTGATTAAAAATCTCATTTATAGTCGATACGTATTTTTGTGAAATTTCTCCCACGCTCAGTCATTTTTTATACCAAATGACGATTGTGCGAACATTGTAAACTGCGTATTCGATGTAATAATCGTTTTACGTCAAAAGCCAATAAATTTAATGAAAATATATTAAACATTTTTGAATGAGAAAAAGTGAAAAAAACACCATTACATAGATATTCGATAAATAAATTATTTTAAAATAATTAGTTTTGTTGTTTTAGAATTTTAGATGAAAAAAATTTAAATCATATAAAGTACCAATTTTTGTTTTACAGTTATAATATTTTACGTGGAATACAATAATATTTATGATACAGGAATCGAACAGGCCATTTGTAAGCATTTGGCTTCAAATTTGAACGCAATGATTAATGTATTCGTGAAACGATTTCAAACTCGGTATATTGTTCAATATTGCATGACTATAATGTTTATACTTTGCTTCTTCGAGTTAAATTTAAAACCACATTTTAGTATTAATGTTTCATTGCAGTGATAACTTTAAACAATAATGTAAACGTTTAAACGTAGAAATTTTATGTTAGACAGCATGCGAATATATATGCGGATATTTTTAGTAAAGTATTTAGTATTATACTATTATACAACTGATTTAAAAAAATGTTAACATATTATATATGTACCTACCATTATTTTATAAAATAATTTAAAATAGTATAATTTAACATGTCATGGATTATTATTTAAAGTTCTTCTCATATTCTGAGCAAAACAAATGACAATATTTTTTTATTTATTTATTTATTTATTTTTTTTTTTTTGTAAAGAATATACAGATATCTACATATTCAACATAAATATACAAATATACTGTGATAAGATAGCAAGAAATTGCTCTCATCTTTCAATCCTTTTAATAATGAATTCTATAATTCGCTTTACCTTGAAACAATCACTTAATAAATTTTACTGTCCTATATTTGTATAAATTTCAATAATACAACAAGATATTTTCCCTAACTTTTCGAACAAAAAAGGTTAGTTTACAAGGTTAATTATTTGGGAGTGGACGTTTTAAGAAAAACGTCGAAAATAATTTATGAGTGTATTTTCAGTCGAGTACCATTTCACTGTCGACACAGGTTTTACTGCTTTGTATAGGTCGTCATTTATACGGTTTCTGTATCGTTTAGAGGATATTAATGTTATATAATAGTTGCAGGAAAAAAATTGCTTTTCAACATAATAAATGTAAATTTAAAGTATTCGATAAAGAGCAGGTTCGTTAAAGAAAAAAAAAGTATGATATACACAATATACACAATATACACATTCATTCGTGTATATGTAAATATATATGGCCTGCATGATAGTCTACAGTCCGTTTGTACGGAACGGTTTAATGGTATATATACTTATTTCAAAATTTCACAATACATTTTCAGTGCCTAACAATATAATACTCACATAATAAAAACTCAAAAGTTGTATTGTAATGTGTAGACTCACAGAATTGTTTGATCGTTCCTGTCATTTTGCTAAGTTTTCGTGATCCCTGCAATGACCGATTTGAAAATGTAGACATACACATAGGCGCTGACAATTTCTCTCTATATGGTCTATATAACATGTACACTATACTGTACCAGGTTAGGCAACGAGCAACAGTGCTGTATGATAATGTCGGTGTTTAAATTTTACCTAGAAGTCGGTAATTTGTGAGAATTATATTTCTATTTAACGAGTATGATAATATCGGCGAGAACAGAAAACACCAAACGAACGTGTAATTCAGTCGAATAGTTTTTTTAATGCGTTTATAGATATATTATTTTTATGTATTTCGCACTACACTTAATAGCTTATCAAGTGCATCATTTAGAGGTTAAATATAATAATTAATATTATTTAATAATAATGATGTTAAATATAATGTACATCAATATATGTTATATAGGTACGTAGAGATCAAAATGCAAATATTAATCAACGCCGAAAAAAATAAAATAATATGAAGCTCATTAAAAAAAATAATAAATTATCGATTTAAATCGTTTTTTTAAGAACGTAAAATTGAATAAGTTATATAATCATATTAATAATATGATAGGAAATGGCTGCTTAACGCGCATTCTCGATTACGGAAGATCGGAGGAGTCGAAGTGTACCTATAAGATTATACCAGTATTATACTACCTCAATTACGGCGAGTGCATAAAATATTAATTATTATTATAATTCTCGCGTGTTTGATCGTTTTTTCCTTAAACCCGAGTCGTATACATAAAATAGCTGCAGGTGTATATTTAATATTTATACAGTTAATAAACGCGTTCGATTTCCTTATAATTACAGACCGTAAATGCAGGCAGTTTGCATGGCTACTACATAACCATGTGAGCATACCACACACTGTTAGGTCAAGTGATACGGTACGAGTATCTTCTGGCAGTCACTGATCATGTATAGAATTTGCCCACAATGTTGTCACCAAGATATATTTTCTATTTATATTATTTCGTCCTTCGATAATATATCAGTGGGAATCACTACATTATAAAAGCAAAACGTCCCGGCGGTGACGACTTTTGTAAGGTGTACGGTCTAAAACATAACAACTCTACCGTTAAGGTAGGTCGTACGTTTATGTACGACCCTAAAAGAATGATACAAGCCAATTTTTGTTCACCGGATTTTTTATTATAATTTCATAAAATTGAATACCTAAGTATATTTATAATTAAATACCAAACTCGTATAAAACTCAAATAAAATAATTGTTCTCGGACAGATTTGTCTAAATATAAAGGTATATAATATAACAAATTCTGTGATAAGAGGTAATACGTACCGTTAAATCATTCATTAAAAATACACTTACCTTTACGCATATTGCTTAAAAGCTTAAACAGAGTTTGTAGCCATACATTGCATGAAAATGTATTGATTGATTAGATATAGTTGACTACAATAATACACGTACACGCGTGTATAGCGTATTCACATCACGTATGTATGAGTTCACCGTGTGTTTATAGAATTAAAAGTTAATTCGCCGAGTAAAACTGACACATCAGAGCATCGTACGAATAATATAGCTGGTGGTACCCGAGAAACGTGTTTTACAGTCTAAAATACTGCGTGACGACGGGAAAACTTGGCGTAATTTTCCACAGCCGTTAAGCGAGCTAGTATACGTATATTCGTCCTCGAATAACGTGTGATAAAAATTTACCTTTTCCTTTTTACACGTCGCACTATATTCAAAGAGGTCAAGTATGGCTAATGGTTTTAAACGGTACACGTAATACAATATGCATATTATATTATATACATAATGGTGATCGATATGTTTTCGAATTGGAAACGTATTCAAATAACGGCCGCTAATGTTTTTTTAATGTTTTCAAAGCGTTGTTATCGAAAACATATTTTAATAATTATCGTGCGATTTTAGTGCCCGTCGTAATATAATAACAATATTATTGTTATTTTTTTTTATTTTTCATCACAAATCGTTTTACTGTTCTGTTGTACAAACACAAAACACGTAATTATTTTCTATACACGAGTACACGACCTATAAACTTAAATTTTAAGTATATTATTGTGTACGCACGAACGATTGGCCATGACAACAATAATACGATACATGTTGTATAAAGTACAATATATTATAAAGTTATTGGTGTTTCCTAAAGTGAACAAAATATAATACCATCCTATATGGAATATAATACATAGGTACTTCGTTCATACCATATAAAAATACGGTTGTACGGAAAATACGGTTCCAGGCAATTACGTTCGAGATCGGTCATCATCTCCCAAGGTCCCGTGTCTTTGACCTGTGCAGGCAATCACCTGATGCCACCGTGAATACGAATAAATTGTTTTATAACTATCATTGCCTTATAGATGAATTTATATTATATTATTTATAATTTTAATATATTATAACATTCTGAACCGACGTCACTGTCGCACATAACTTTATTATCATAGCTGTATAGTGTTTTTATCTTGAGAATAATCAGTTTTTAACGGTTATTAAAATAATAATAATATTATAAAACAATTAAGGAAGCCATGTCATTAGGTACACAATAATTTCGTAATAATATACCAGCGAATTGTTTTCACACCGAACGCAATACTAAAAACTAAAAATTTTATTTTGTTAAAACTAATAGTGTTAGATTTTCATCATCAAGTATTTATTGATAGTTATTTTTTAAAGATGTATTATTATATTATTATTTATTATTATCTTTGAATGTGGATTTATGAATAATTAATTCACGCACGGATAGTTTGTATACAATCGTGTTAACTTTTCAGATTTTATAGCTGCAATCAAACAATAGCAAAAAAAATTAGCAAAAATATTGTTATCTATAATATGTTTAGGTATAGTTTAATTAAAGACTGAATGCTTTAATCAACTTAATGATCGCCTTGTCCCGCAATCGTATCGTGATTCGTAACACGCGTATTTAAATATTGCGTTTACAGGGGAAAAATTATTTTGTAAAATACATGCATAGGTACATTTATATATACATATTATATTGTAACGTCACGTTACGTCGTTCCATAAAAAGTCACCTACAAAGAAATATTATCAATTATCACGAGATATATTTAACACGTCAGATATTATATCAACTCCCTTGGAGGTGGCTTACAAACTATAGCTCAGTGCGACGTTTCGACAGGATATAATGTTGTATTTTTTTTTCACTAAAGAAAATTATACCTTTTTATCGAGATTTTTCCCCCGTCGTTTTAGGCGCATGAACACGAAACGCCCATTGCTTAAACGGATTTAGAGTTTTCCCCTTCAATCACTATTTTATTATTATTATTTTTTTTCTAATGCTCTAGAGGTGGAACCGACCGAATACACTGCTGCTGCTGCCGTCGCAGTTAGCGCCTCTACCGAATATCCATTTAAACATCTGGTGTATAGTATATAGTTCCCCTCGCCTCCATTCACTCTCAGCCGACAGTTGTTTCTATGGCATTTGAGCCCACGACGAATCATCGTGCTGAATCGGCTGCTTGTATACACCATATACACATTGCATATACATTTTATTATTATTATTGTTATTATATACATATATATATATATGTATATATATATATATATATATATGTAAACGTTGTACGTCTATGGTGCGGTGGCAACAACACTAGCGGCGCCCTTGTAGTCCCTACCCAATTCGAAACCAACGAATAATTCTTTCCTCCAAACTTATCCGGTTCACTGAGGCCTTTTACCGTTTTCAACTGGCGCATTGTATTAATCACTGTCGCCTGATCCCATAGAAAATTGCAATGAATGGATTTTCTGTGCAAGCGCTTGTGCGTGCGTTTTGCTCTGTTCGTTGTACTTGATTTCAATCGTTACCGCAGCCAAATGAACGATAGTGGCTGCATTAGCTATTTTATTTGTCAATGTAGTGTCGATGCATTAAAATTACAACTGCGAGTTATAGGTTTAATATAATTTCAAAATATTTTAATGATACATATTAATATGTCAACAAAAATGAATTATACATTTCTATTCAAATATACCAAATATACAAAGCTATACCACTTGAAATTTTCTTTCTAGAAACATGATGTATACAATTTCATTTTTTACCGTTTTATTCGTTTTTAATTATTAATTCCTAGTGTTCAGACATGATATCAAATGGATTTGTAAACTTATTTGTAAAAGTTGTAATGATTAAACGCAGTTGTTGTATTCGACTAGATAGTTTTCAATTTTAGAAATAATGATTTATATGTAAACCAACACTCCTTTGATCATTTACTTAAAATAAAATATATTTAATTTTTTTTTTTTATCTAGGTGTATACACTTGAGAATATTACATCTTCAGATATAATTGAAAAACTCGGTTCCTTGATTTGTTTCGCCGTGCGTTAATATATACACCTACATATTGACTATATCAATATTTTTCGATTATTAAACAAGTAAGAAACTTAATACAATGCATTTGAAGAATTATTTTTGATGTAATTTAAAACTCGTTTTGTAATATTTGTTTTATAAGCTGATTGAATATCACTGTGACAGATGTCTGCATAAAGAACGGTAGGGGTGTTAAAGATTGGGCAAATAAAAATAAAATAGAAGTGTAGAAATCATATTTATTTATTCGTATGACTATATCATATTGAACGATATCTCTGGGGCTTTCGAAAGATTTTAAGACAGAGTACAAAAATTAAATAACTTTTTTCATCTAAGAAGAAAAATATAAACTGATATAACGGGGCTGTTATAATTTTTGATGCGCTGCTGTCAGTTTTTCGGCATACACCGCGTGAATAGGATTCTGTGTACAGAAAACTGCACTCAATACAATCGATTGTTATTTTTATGATTACAAGAGCGCAATTTTCATGTTATGGATTTTTCATATATTTTTTTTACAGTTAAACTCAGTAATAACTACAATATAGTGTTGTGTCGCATTGTGAGCACCACTATCATTATTATACGTATATTATTATACCTATGTGATATATTATATTATTATGTTCTATTTAACTATAATGTTTATAGGTACTACGTATAATCCTATAATCGAAAGTCCGATACATTCGCGAATCGAATCTTACGTCGTCGCAGCATAGGTGCGTCTGATAATATTATAATTATTTATTATAAAGTATAGGTATATCGAAACGTAATGGTCGAGCAAGAGAAGTGAGGGAGTGGTAAAAAGAAAACCCATATGTATAAACGTTATGCATTATATACTTATAATTTGTATCTGTTATCCTATATAATATTATTATTATAACGACTACCTGCAATAGTGTCCATCGTGTACACACACCCGTCACACACACACACACGCACACCAAAGACGCGTATAATAATAGTAATAATACGAATAATAACGTGTAAACCAGATACCATGTTCACGCTAAAATATGATTTATATACAGCGGTCGTGCGTTTCCAATCGATTCAAATTGGGTCAAAACGTAGATCGTCATTCCCTAATTGTCACCAACCCCAACATAATTATTAAAATGTTATGAAAAATAAACGTAAATGCCAATATGCCACCCATAAGTCGTCGCATATTCCGATTACCGACCCCTCCCCCTATGGCATTAAAAGGAAGTTTTTTTTTGTGTGTCACGGTATTACAATATACACACACGCGTTCTGTTGAAGACACCTGCAGCCTCCACAATTCTTTAGTGAAAAAGTCGCTGCTCATTCTATATATCATTATTCATCGTCTTGTTATTTATATTCCTTGCTATATCTATACAGACTGTACACACATTTAAAGCAGTGATTTTTACAATTTAAAATATTTCTATGGAATACTGTGCGTTAATATTTATACCGACGTTTAAATTTAATTATTTTCATACTACATGTGTGGCCATCGATTTGATCCGTGAATCCATTATTTTATAAAAATTATTGTGGTATATTTTATTTAAAAGACTATTTAACGTTATTCAATTGCGTACAAACGTGTAGATTAATACAGTAGCCAGGGGATTCAAAAACAATATTTAGTTGTCATACAAGCCACGGGGAAGTATGTTTTAAATTCAATATTATATAATATTATTTATTATATTTATGTTAAATCATAAAAAAAAAATTGTCTAGTCCCAATTAAAATATATCTAATCAAACGCTTAATATTCATGTCATATTTTTTTTAGTAATATAAAATAATATTAATAAAATTAATATGTGTATGGACATTTATTTCTGCACGCATATATGCATATATATATATATATATACGTTTCCAGAATATATAATTATAATATGTATTATTATATTGCTATACCTATTACCTATACGTTGCACATAAGTGAATTGGCGGTCAAACAATTTGTCGAACATGCGATTATTAAACTTGAAAAGCTTCCACGAATGTCTGCGGCTAAGGTTAAAGTAGCCCTGTTAAGACAAACATTAAATAGTTTCGATTTTTTTTTCTTGTCGTGTTGATTTGACTCGACGCGACGTTTGTAGTAGGTATAGGACGTATAGGTATATTGTCAATCATTTTCCAGTTGCGTTTTTCGAAATGTTCTACTACCAAAGTACCAAGCGATTCAACAAATAAATTGTATTTCCACGTAGAATTACTTCGATTCAAACGCGCGACAATATTATGCGTTGTTATCATTGGCGTTATTGAAAACAGTGAAGTCATACCATTTTCAGCCGATGCGTGTGCCATAATATTCGTTTATTCGTCTCGATAGACAGATGCGTACGTTGTGAACTATCGCACTGAGTTTAGGTTCACGTTATGTTGAATAAATCATGTTGTTATTGTATGTAACCCGTGTGTGTATACGGACGACTTACCCTCGATAATACATTTTTTTTCATTTTTGTAATGGCTATCGGTGGTCCTTGTTTACAGAAAAAGGGTGAAAATGGTGATTTACAAAACTAAATCATTTTTATTGTTGTTGGCTTATTGCGAGTTATGTCATACGAACCGTTTGGCAAACATCGTTTCGAAATGAATCAATGTCGCATACATTTAAGTAAATTAAACTATTTCGCATGTTTAACAATAATATAATAAATAGTACATTGTGATATGAGTACGAAAATCCTGAAACATCTAAATTTCTTTTAGATACCTATAAAAAAATGTATTACTTTAATGATGACTAAAATTGAATAGACCAATCATAGACCACTAAATCGTGTTTATGAGACCAATAACTCATTATTGATTCATTAAATGTTTAACGATTGTTCATACAACTCTGTACTATAGTTCTAGAAATACCAACCAAAAGTGGATGCATTTAAATTGCTTTTTATTTTTAATTGTAAGTTTTTTGTGCATAAAAATTAATTTTACTAAAGCAATTATAACATTTTGTGGATAGCAGTAATAACTAGTAACATTAATGCGCGTTATTGGCTCCAACATTATAGGTAGGTAGAAATCAAATTATAAAGAAAAAAATATAATATAACATGATAAAATAACAACTCAAAGTGGTTTTATTTGTTTGTTGATTTTATTTTTGAAAATTTACGATTGTTTACAATTATTATAAAATATAATTTGGCATGTTAAAGGTTTTATTTTCTTCATAAAAATAAAAATAATTAATGTATTTTATACTTTTATGAGACGTTAAACAAATGACGACGATGACAACCGTCAATCACTACTTAATTACAGGGTGGTAATGTAGTATTACTTATTTTAATAATATACAAATAAATAGGTACATAAGACTATATAACAGAAGAAATTCATTCCAGATCTATCGCTATGTTGTTTATAATATAATATCGTTGTTCAACAGCAATAAACCAAGCAACGTCGTCGGGGATTGTCATATATTATCGTGTCGTCTTTAGACTTACGTTGATATGAGTATACTGAAACAATATGTACCCAAATTATATTATTATTTTCTATACAGAAAACACGCTCATCGCTAGTCGTTCGGAAGTAAAAATAATAATAATTATATTACATTATAATATAATTTTTTAATTATTGTTTGCTTGCTTGGGTCCACTATAATCCCGTTTTGGATAATATTATACTTACATAAGGATGTCCCGGACTCATCACCGCGGGAAACGCCGTTGTTTGCCCTTGTTTTTAACATATATATTTTTTATACGCAAAAAAAATTAAATAATAAAAAATGTATAAGAATATAACAAGACGAGGAATAAGAATTATAAAAAACTGGTTTGGAATAGGCATATGTTTAGCGCGCGTGAAACGTTTTGTATGCACATCACCACGCACGCTATATACATGAATAAATACAGTATATATTTTTATATGTATATACTATATATAGGTATATATATATATATATATATATATACTCATTTATTTCAATGATAATATAAGCTGTTAGCATCGACAGTATACAAATCGAAGCTTTAAAAGCAAATGTGAAGTGAACTACAACTTCCTATATTATATATTATACTATTTTATGTATAGATACTTATAAATTTACAATTTTTTATTGAATTGCTTTGACGTGAATAATAACTAACTATAAATAGACATTTTGACCGATACTCTAAAAAAAATACACAGTAGAATAAGTTTTTTGTATTGTAAACAAACGTGCACTACAATATCCACTGCCTTGAGGAAGATTTGAGAGTATAAATCAGGCGCAAATTCAGGAATATTTTTTAGGGCGGGTCCATAAATTTAACCACAAAAGATAATACAGTATAATTATGATTTAATTAAGAATAATTTTCATTTAGTCATTAATTTTTCATTAAATATTCCAGTACTAATAATAGTAAAAAAAAAATAATAATAAAAATATTAAAATATAGTTACGTGGAAAAATGTAATCTTCTTAACTTATCACGTGCAAATTCATTTAAAACTTCGTCTGGATTTAATATTAACCTTCACTACTATTAAAATAGAATATAGGCATACCTTAATAAATAGCTAAAAAAAACAAAATAAAACTAACCTATTTCGTTATTATACTAATAAAAATTCTAAAATAACAACTTGAATGACAATATTCAAAATTAAAATTATTGTTTTTGAAAATGTTGGGTGGGCCTGGGCCCATCCGGCCCCTGAATTCGCGCTTAGTGTTCATAATACACATTATATATTTCATTATGCAGATTATGCTATACGTATAAGTATGTTAAGTAAATATGAAAAACCTCAATTTTTTCTTCACTTGTGTAAAACACATGTTCTCAAGTCATTTCGTTGAGGTTTGTGATGATTCAATAATATACAATTAACTATATTCGAATCAATAATATGATAATGTTGATTGTTGACTAAGGACTATCAATAATGATATTACGTACTATGTTTTAATATTAAAATAATATTATGTATCAAAACTACGAAATGAGACAATTAAAATGTATCATTGATGGTACTGTTAGCCCTGAAATACAAATTACTTGTCATTGAAAATCTAATGTACATAGAGGTTGGTCTGTACGAACATAAAGATAAGTTTTGTTTGTGAACATCCGTAATATACAAATTAATCTTATGTTAAATTATTGTACATTATGTATCGATTTACTTTGGAAGAACATTGGAGTGTACAGCTCTTTCCCGGAATATATTAACCAAGTTCGCGATGTTTTAGAGACTGCGGCACGGCGGAAACGGTTATACTGAACAAGGTTAAGTTCAAGGCAGTCTGAACATTATAGTAGTTACGATATATGTAGTATATATTATAGCATAAGTGCCACACACGCAGATTCTCTGAAGATAATAAAGTATTGGAATCGAATAAGTTATTTTTTCCATAACCATTTTTTTTTTAATCCATTATATTTCTCGGACCTGCGACAATCAGTCACAATCGTGCATGTCATAATATTTTTATTTTGTACAAATTATAGTCTTTTCTCGATTCTGCGCGGACCTTATGAAGTCTACATAATAAAATAAATATATAAGCTATATGTAGCAATATATATGATATATTATTTTCACGAGATAATATAAGCATTATATTATTATATCATAACGACTCAAGTGTTTATAGAATGTTATTTTATATCCATTGTTGGTTGTATAAACATAGGTATAAAACAAAAATTAAGTTTTTATATCTCGGAAAATTATTTATTTTTAAAATGAATAAAACGAATTATCTACAACATTAAAATATGAAATTTAGTTTATTTTGAAGGTGAATATTTTATTTCATTATTCTTAATTTTAATTACTTGTTTATTTCATGTATAGTCGCCATGCAACGTAGAACTAATCTGTATAAAAAAAAAAAAAAATCGAATAAATATGTTATTTTCCATTTTAATAATAATTAAAATCATTGCCGTAGAATGCATTTAGATTTTAAAACCATTTTTACTGTTACACATTTATTACCCTTTAATTAAACCGTAGTCAAAACTCAAAATATAGCATTACAGCATTACCTACGGGCTACGAAATACTTACAGTTCAATAAAATATGAAAAACAAGTTTAAAATCATTTTGTTTTTAGTTGATAATTCACATAATAAATTATTGGTCCAATTTAAACTGTTACAGTGCTATACTGCCTATACCATACTCCTTTAAATTAATTAAAAACAGCTTTAAATTGACGTTAATTGAAATGTTTAAAAAAGATAATATAGTCGCCAAATCAATCAGTATTGTAAATTTTAAATAGAGACTATTCAATCAAAAAAAATATATTATACAGCCCGTCAGAATTGATAATAATTACGTTCTGTTAATTCGATAAGAAGCTTTATGCGTTTGCAATAAATAAGTCGATGGACTAAATAAAGTTGTTATAAATAAATAAGTACGTATTTGTTTAAACCTTTTACGTCTAATGCACGTTTCACATTGTGTACAAAATACTTGCTTCAGTAATAATCCCACGAGAGAATTATTTTGTGTTTGTGTATACTGTATATATATATTTATTATGCGTGTATTATTCTTGCGCGGAAGCAATGCTATCGATTTATTTTAAACCTTGATTCACGAACAAACACAAATGATTTTTACAATAATCTGACCCGATAATAATAATAAATATTATTTATTTCTGTAATTTATTAAATTCGCCCTCTTTAATGAATTATAACGGCAGACAACCATTAGAAAAATGAAAAAAAGTCAGTCAGCGGGGGAAACTCGCGCATTAGTTTTGTTTATATATATATAATATGCGGACTTCATGTCGACCGCTATTAAAATGGAAAACTGTCGCGGGAAACTCGTAATAACAACCGTCTTTGGCCGAACCTTATTTTGCCGTTCGGCGCCATTATCGTATCCAGTATTATTATATTTACTTCCGCAAAACAAAACATAACTACAGTATATATATACTATTCGTAACCCACCGCTTTTCGTGCGTTATTATTATTTTTCCTTTTTACGTTTTAATATTAATAATAGTAATGTCGTTGATTCGGTCAAGCCCGTCGTCGCGGCGACATTATAACATCCGACCCAAGTCGGGCAACCGTATTTTTCGATCGTAAAAATACATAATATTATATATTATTTTGAAATGCATACGCGAGACTTTGCTAGGAATTTTTTTTTCGCTTTGCTCGAATATGAGGTGATGATCCGGTTAACGCACGGTATCAGGATGCAAAGGACGAAATATATAGCAAATCTGAACACGACCGGTTACACAGAGGTCCCTAATTGAAACACGCGACGCGTGTTCGCCGTGACGGACGCTCGAGACGGAATAATAGACGACACGCGCACAGCCGTTGGAAAAGGAACATTATGCAGCGCGTGTTGCATTGAAATATAAAAGCTCATAAATAATATAATTCTAATGATATTCATTATTATTATTATTATTATTCAGCGTACGGAGCGTCTGTGTACAGTCGTGTAAACGCATCGTGAAAATGTTACGGAGATCGGGACAACCGCGATAGTATGATACATATATAATGTATGTACAGAAAAAGTAAAGACAACAACCGTCAACAACTTTACTATGATGGATTTATTATGCATATAGTAATAGAAGTGATATATACAAGTGCGTATAACATATATTTTGGTAAACCGCAGAGAATAGATTCGTGTGTGTAGTATAGATATGATGAGGCGAGTGACAGAAATTGAGAGAGATAGAACGACGTGGCGCGGTCGGCGTACGAGCGTGTAATAATGAAGCTGTTTAGGTCATTCGCTCGGGGCGCGAGCACATAGCTGCTCTATAGTTAAAATAAAAAAGATTGAAACTAGTTTGTCACAAGTTTCCTGACGAGTCATGCTCGCAGCGGCCCGGTGCGGGCATAATAGCTACGGTTTTTCATTTACACTTATTCCGTGTCGCGAGTGAATATATATGTATATTATATAAATACAATATATTATACTATGTATGACGGGGGCCGCGTGTATACCTGTACGCGTACAAATATAAATATATTAACAATGTGTGTGTGTGTGTGTGTACACGAGAAATAATCATGGTTCATGGCTGTACAATTGAACTTGAAGCTGAAACGAAAAAAAAAGTACAGCCGCCAATAGTATAGTGAGTATACGTACAGTACGCATATGCGTACATGCACACACTACATTATATTATATTATTTATAATACGAAGGCTGCGTACAGTTTTGGAGGCCACAAACGCTCGTCGGAAGACGGTCACGATCGTACGTGCACTTCCATTCAGGAACACGACCGCCGCCGCAGCCGTTCGTGTATTGATTTAGATTTTCTAGTCCAACACTTATTATGATTTAAAACCTGTTTGTGTACGATCATGTGTGTGTGTGTGTGTGTATTCCAGTGTGTCTTTATACGCTGCGCTAAGACTGAATTTGAAAAAACAAACCGATTCGAGAGAGCAAAAAAAAACAAAAAATACTATAAACATTGGTTTACCGATCTTCTAGAACCACACTTTGCGAAAGTAGAAATATCACCATTATTATTATGATTATTTTTATATTTATGTGTCCGCTAGACCGCTAATACTACAGCCACTGTCATCGTCGTCGTTCCGGCCGCCGTTGCCGTCATTAAGCACGTTCAGCTACCAGGCGTAAATATTAAAAATATTACATTATTTATATATATATATATATATATATAACAGTAATTTAAGATTGTTTTTATAAAATATTATTTCTTTTATTTTCCGGTCGTCACTACCTAAAGCCGCATCCGTCCGTGAATCGTCGATGTCCTTCCGCATTATGTTACGGTGCAAGTACCTGTAATAACTCATAATTTATAAACAATCATTTTTTCAAATAATACACAAATTATTATAATTTTTAAAACTATATGAACCGGACGACGTATTTTAAAACTCAAAAATTTTAATTCTACTAGATTTAGTAGAAGTACTATCATACAATGCTGTTGTATACCATATTATTATTACCTTCCGTAATATAATTTTGTTTAATTAAAAGCCATTTCAAATCTAGACCACCCAAACGAAAATAATTATAAAAGCATAAAGAATTTTATGAATTCGCGTGTACTCGTACACCAATGTGTTTATATATATATATATATATGTCGAGATTCTTATAAACAATTTATTTATAATACAAGATGTATCTCACGTGCATTGCGTCTGTCACTAGTATTATACATATTATTATGAATATATATTTCAATAATACCAATATAGTTCAAAAACTACAAAGAATGACCAGTTTCTTTTTTGAAATGGAAACAATGATATCTCATAAAATTGTCATTAAGATTATATACCTACGCAGTGTAACCGCGTGTTTATTTTTAATGTCTCGTAATATATAAATATCATGAGAACTGTCGGATACTCGTCGAGCAAATATTTTTTTGAACATTAAATCACACATTTGGTGTATTAAACTGAAAAACGTCGTGTAACGCTCTTAAAAATATTATTGACATATCGATAAAAATATAAAACAGCTGATTTACATGATATATTGACAGATTTATATAATCGTAACCAGCTAACATTGTTGCGCACTAATCATTGTACCATTTGTATCACGGAAGTCTAGGGATGCGGTGACAAACTCGTAATTTTGACGTCAGTACACGCGCATGATATAAAAATAGGATAGGTACCTATACATACCTATACGTATATATTATAATTGTATTATCTATGGGAAAGTGTCGATTTCAATGTGCGTACCCGTCCGTGTGTATTGTATAGATAATGTATACAATATATATTATATAGTATTAGGAAAAAAAAAAATAAGAAAAAACGTTCAGTCAAAAAAATAAATGACGGTAGGTCAGTGGCATTATGTATGTGTAGATATACACGTACGTATGTAATAGATATTACGCACCGCGGCGATAGGTTATGGTTGTGTTTTTTTTTTTTTTTTATATCAATTTTGCCTTCCTGCCCATTCAACCGCGATTGGTTTCTCGTCATGCTCGTGAATTTTCCATTGCTCGTCATTCTGTTGCCGCCGTTGCTGTTACACATCGCGTGAATCGCGTACCAAGGAGACCAAGGCCATCATTACCACCACCACCTCCACCGTCGCCGCCGTCGCCGAAGTCCGCAGATCGACTATACAGTATACAATATTATATTGTGTGCGTGTATGTGAGAGCGATTCCCGGTACAGATATTATACTAGCTTGTCGTGATATTAAACGTGACACGGCGTTGAAACGTCTGTACGAGTATAATAATATTCTTATAAACATATGCGTACTTACAGAATGATTCACCAATTATGCTCATCCACCCCCATTTTTTTTTTATTTTGTAATGTTGTAATTCGAGTTTGATTTTTAGAATAATTGTGTGGAGTGTCTACTGTATATTATTCAGTCGATAACTTTTCTAAACGTTTGAATGTATTAAATAAAAAATTCGAACGAATAGTTTCTCGGTCATTAAAACATGTAATATTACATGTATAATAAATAATAATTCTTAAAAATTGATTTTCAAAACTTGTCCATTTTCACAAAATATTAATGTTGATAAATTAAAATTAATTATTAAAATGTTCAAATTACTATAGCTCCTAAATATCTTTCAAATCCATTATTACCAATATTATCCTTTTTACTGAAAATTAAACAACTAAAAAATACTTGTTCATATTTTGATTTGAATATGTCAATATTCTCAGAAAAATTATCCACTCCTTTCATAATTTACAGTCTAGGTATATAAAATAGTCTTATTTGAAAAATAGAAGTTTGTATTTTCACAGCACACTCCTTGAGAAGCACAAAAAAAGTAAGTATTTAAAAATATGATAGTAAAGAATATTTAAAAAATTACGATATTGTGATATGGAAAACAAACGTCGTCGGTCATTCAACTCAAGCCATGGATAATAATATAATATAACGTACGAGAATTTTATTTTGATACCGGAAACTGCTTTGCGTGCACACAGTGACCAGTGACCTCGTACATTGTATGGTTTTATATGTACGAAAAAAAGTCATAAAATTGTCCCGTATGTGTTTTTGTCGATTCCTACGCGTAGTTCTAAAACCCGAACCATGGAATCTGCGTATACTGCGGGACTGGGGTATATTGTTCACGACCGTTTAAGTTACTGGCGGACGTAGCGACGCGACGTGACGGTTGCGCACCGTATAGGTAGGTAGTTAGTACCGACTACTTACCAATAATATTAATTTATTGTCATGATTAATTATTATTTATTAAAGCATTAGCCTTTTGGCCTTTCTCCAATCCGTGTCGTTAGTGTCATCAGTCTTTTAAATAGGCCTCAAACGTCATGGTCAATGAACGTTTATTATTCTAATTTCAAAACTAGCGTTTGTGGCATCGATATTGTACATTATTATTTTTACAACCATATCAATAATAAACATATATTTATAATATTTGACCGGTTATTTTTTAAAACTGTCTAAAAAATATTAAAAGCGTACAGCATCGACAGTATAGTAAAGTTAAGTCAGTGGTCTTATGATTTTTTATAATAGGCAAGTGTGAGATGACAAGTCTGAAATAATATAGTCGACTGTCTTCAGCGATAAATTTTTCAGAATATCATATTATAATAATAGTAGACAGAATCTCGTGTTAACCGGGCCGAAGACGTTATTTCTTCGTGTGCATAAGACACGTGTAATGTGTATATACGCACACACGTACACGTCCATATTATAAACCTACATATTTATTTATTTAATTTTTTTTTATAAATATCATAGTTTCATATAACTCGTACAATTTTTATTTTTAAACCTAGGTATATTAAAATGTTGTCTCGTGGTGATCTTTACTTTTTAGTTTTTATTCAAGTGTCAGAATAATGCAACAAAAAGAACTAACTATAAATGAATACATTTTATTCTAGCCAATATTTTGAAATACAATTAATAATAATTAGTGATTACAATATATTTAAAAATGTTTATTAAAACAAAATATGTAGTTATACATAGGCATATGGTATCTTACACTTAATTATATTAATTATCAGTTCTATTTTTGATATATTCTGTACATCTTCACTTGAGTTTTTCTGTTTTTTCATTATGTCTGTTATAATTAGGGGTGTGAATTTAATGCATTAAAAAACTTTAAAAATGCAATATAAAATGCCAAAAATTATAGTATAAAATACACTTAAAATAGTTTTTGATTTAATTTTTAAATTTATATTTGTATTAATATTACAGGATATTATAAGTTTAGTAAATCACATTTTACATGCATAAAAATGTGTTTATTTAATAAAAAAAAATAATAATTATAATAATAAAAATGTTGATTTAATTTGAATTTGTATAATGCTATTCAAAAATTGTTTTAAATTTTTTATATGTACCTATTTATTTTGTTGATAATTAGGTTTTTAAAGATGTTAATTGATAGAATTTAATTAAAAATCCGGAAAATGAACTAAAAAAGGAAAATATGACCTAAAAATGTAAAAAAATGCAAAATAAAAGTTTCATAAATGAATTCGTTGTTACATAATTCAAAAACTATACTTACAAAGCTATGTTTCACAATCGCCAAAAAAAAAAAAAAAAAATGCACTTTTCAACAAACTCACAGCCCTATAGTTATAATATATCATTTTTACGACAGTGCGTTGTCGAAAAAAATGATACGGTGCAATGATATTCGACTGCAGCTTAAGACCTGCAGTCGGGACATTATCGCACCTTTCACATATTCTATTTATATTCACAGTACAATATAACTTATAAGTATACCATCAGTTATTATGAGCGTGATAAATTAAAATATAATATCATATTATTATTGTTATTTTTTTTTTTTTTCGTCTACAGAAGCCGTTGCGCGCAGAAGTCGCGGGCTTTGGCCCGACGTCGACGCGCAAGGCATTGGCATCTCGTCAAGCTCACACACATATGATGGACAAAAAATACGTATAACCTCGGACCAAATGTTAACAATCGGGCGAAAATCGTCGCGACGCGTGTTACGCGTTATAGTGACGCACGACGGCTGTATATAATAATAATAATATAATATAGGTATAACTAATGATAATTCGTGCGTTGCGGGCCGTGCCAGGTAAAGAGAAGAAGAAAAAAAAAAAATACGGATAAACAGATAAATGCGGACACGTGCAACGACCCCATTACGCACTGTTATATTACTCATTCTCATTACTCACTTATCGAGCGCGTGTTTTTTTTTCATACATATATATGCGTAGGTATACGTATATTATTATCATCCGATCCCGTTAGGTTCACGAAACGCGCGTGTATCCACCTCGACCGCGCGTCCGCAACGACGATTGGTTTATGTGTCATTACCTATATTAAAGTCGTCCGAGACGTTATATAAATCGCATAAATTACGGGAGACGTCATAATATTATCATTATTATTGTCATTGTATCACCGCGGCGGCAATGCACAGTGCACTTGGTTTGGTTCGGTTTATTTTTGTAGTTTACCTCGACGACCACTGCAACCGGGCGGACGTATAGAAGATACGTGTGTATACCTATGTACGCGTATACGCTGTTCAGCCCACGCAGTTCGGACGATCGACGTGATGTTTTATTTATTTTATTCGGTGAGTGCGTGGCGTGTGTACCGTTGTGGCGGGGAGGGGTGTGGTAAACGGGGCGACTGGAACGAGGGGTTTACACGGGGCGTCGTATTATAGGTAGGTACTCTCCCGAGACATTTTGGATGATCGAAATTTCAAGTGGAAATAACAACAATCGGCCGACGGAGAAAAACGGATCGCGTATTGATAAATGATAAATGATAAACGATAATATATTATTATTATTTATTGTATGCGTTGGAAACGAACGATGCCCATAATATTGTTGTCGTACAGAGTCAAACACGACGTAGCCGTAGAACTCTGCATATTATATATAGGTACACTACACCTCCTATTATAATACCACAATACGTCCGTTTAAGCGGACGGACTGACGACCGTCGTTGGCGCAGTCGCGGTCGGTGCAACCGGTTCGTATAATATTATAATAATATTATACACAAGAGAAGTCGGTCGTCCCAAAAGAGAGAGAGAAAGGGAGGACTAGAAAGAGATGGAGGAAGACAGCAGCGACTGCGGCGTGCGAAGGGCTACTGGAAAATAATACGATACGAAGCGCGTGATGCTTGCGGAGTGCGAGGTGGAGGTCAGGTCACCGTATAATACACATATGTATTATTATTATCATGTGAACGGTCGGCTCCCGCGAGACAGATATTTATTAATCGACCGATTGCGCAGCATCCAGCAACCATACACGCGTAGGTTATGATAAATAATGATAATGTTAAAAACTTATGTCCAGAACGCACGTGGTTGTTCGAACGATATTGTTATTAGTTATTTTTGTGTTTTTAAAACACTATCGTAGTGAAATTCATATTAATTTGATTTATAAAACAATAGGGCCTCACACAAAGCGGGCGCGGTGTTTTACTAAATCGTCTATACGTGTTATATATTTTAATACTAATAGCGAGTATTATTTTATTTTATATACGAAACCTATCTGGTCCATCCAAGTTAATGGACGGCGTATAAGCAATTAACGTGCATTTTTCTCTTTAAATATGCGTCCAAAACTTATTTTTTAAATTGTACCTATACTATTTTTAGTGTTTTAATTATTGTTTTCATAAATGCCCAATAGTCTGTGTTGATTTTAACTATGATAATGCATCTGAAACTAAAACTCAGAATATAGGTACTGATCGTCAATAATAAAATTATTAAAATATTGTAAAACGTCTATGTGGTTTGGTTGATTTTAATTCATTTCGAAATGCGTACATAACTAAAATATACATAATATAAAATATTGTATGTAAATTTGATTGGTAAAAAATTTTAAACTGGCCGGTTTATCCTCTCTAACCTCCTACTTAAAAAATTGTAATGTTTAAATTGTATTTACGTGATATCCGGAGTAGTTAAAACATATTTTGTCATAGAATTTGTTTCACTTCAACGATTAAGAATTTTGCGTGTATTTCAATGCAGAATATGCTGGGTAATATATTCAAAAGAAAATTGGTATTATAATTTAAAAAAAAAAAAAAAACGCAATAAAAATGTCAGTAAAATAATTCTCGGAAATTTCTATTCCGTAAAACTAAATTAAATATTAAAAATATTTATATACTTGCCTTAAAAAAAACCCATTAAATTATTATGATCACGTAATAAACACTAAAATGACCTTGAGTGGTATACATTAGGTACTATACAGCTAGTATATATAAGATTGTAACTATATTCATCTGTACCTACGTCGAAAATCTTAAATCATGATGTGATACTTGCTTTCATGAAATGTGATAAAAATCTTACAATAAAATAATGTGGATTGACAATTTATTTGGCCACCATTAAAATTCGTTTATGAAAAAATAACGTTAATACGTAATTTGGAGTCGTATTGGTCTCTTCTTTGAACGTCACATGCGTAGTATATCATTATATATAAATGATATATGCATAATACTGTGTATTATAAGATTTAGGCTTTAACAGTTGGAACACCACACATGCATATTAAACACTAAACATGTGCAACAGTCGTATAATATAATATAAATTCTGTAAGCGCGTTTGGTCTCGAGAAAGGGAAAAAAATAAAAAAAAATAGAAGTGGACTATGATATTTAATACGTTTGCACTCGTTGTAATCATCTTGATGTCTCATAAGAACTACAAGTCTACAACTCACAATAAGCGATATTTTTTTGTTTTTAAAAATGTAATATGATTTTATCGTTTCGATCATCATTGTACAAAATTTGATACAGTCGTTCTTGTGATGAGTCGCCTTAGATTTTTTTAGATAGTTTATTTTTCAGTAGTTTTTATTAGTTTAATATAGTCATACGTACTTACCAGTAGACATATTACTTAAACTTGTACAACTGGAGTAGTACAGCCTATACATATAAATGTCGTATTCATGAATTATTAAGGAAAATATAAGCACGGACGTAATACCAAAACAATTTTAAATAAAATAAAATAAAAATAGTAAATACACATATTTTCTTCCATTTGGATAAGGTTTTGCTTAATAAGTACAAAAATATTGAATTAAATTCAATTTTTATAAAAATATATTCGTATAAAAGTAAAAAAAAATACCCTGAGCTTATGGATTAATTAATATATTTTAAGAAATATAAGTGGTATAGCCGAAATATATGAACAATATATATGATTTTTATGGATGAAACACAATAACCACTTATTTATATTGTTTGATCAAAAATAAAAAGGTAGATTTTTTATGGTTTCAAACCGTTTTCAGGATAGATGCGGACACCCTTTTTAATATATAAAATATGTATAACTTTGTTTTTTGCCTCAAAGGTTTATAAGGCCGTATAATCAGTGTACATCACCCCGCATACAATTCTTATACCTACTTGCATGTGAGTGCTCTACTGTGGATATTCGATGCAAAATGTTTTTAGTGTCAGAGATGTGTCAGTTTCGAAAACACACGTGGTGTCTGTCCGCGAGTCCCTCGTGGCACTCAAATCTGACAACGCAAGAGAAATTCACCGTACATATACTTGGGCACGGGTCCAAGTATAAAACTTTTTTTCCTTCCATTTTCACTCTATAATATATATATATATATATATCAATATTCCATTCTATCACACAGTCCTGCACTATCGTCTCCGCATTACATCATATATTTATACAACTCAGAATTAATATTAAACCACCTACAACATTTTATATATATATTATATATATATAATTATTATTATTATTATTATAACTGAACTGCCGTTATAAACGTTCTCGTCCAAACAGGCCACGCTCAAATATAATGTCTGTCAGTGTCGATAAGACGATAACGCGTTTATTGCAATGTGTGGTACGCAGATGCTCTACACAAGATGTGTGCATTTATTAAAAATGTATACTGCATATTATGTATAATAATTATTACAATTTTATTTATAATATGTACAAAAAAATTATATGTGAATACTGTGAGGGCAATGTATAATATTGTGTACACGCAACGAAGTGCCTTCCACAATTCCGCCGTATAGACTCGTTTGACCTATTTGTAAAAGATTTGTATTGTTATCATTATATTATAGTCTATACATAATAATATGTATAAACACATTGGAACAGTGAGGGTTTTTTATTTATTTGTTTCCCTGTAAGACGCAGACAATACGGTTTATTTTCACCGCGTGCAATTCGCCGAGTTCAGGCGAGTCGTTTTAATGATATATATATATATGTATGTATGTATTATGTACACCGCATAAACGCATAATAATAGTTGTAATACGTCAGCGATGTTGGAGAGACAGTGTGCAACCATCTTCGAATCCAATTTGGTCCGAATCCAAGTACAATAAGTTATATACGTGCCTAAGTACACTTTTCTACCCTCCCCTCCACTTCAGCGACCGGGCTAGATGGTTTAGCTGTAGAGTTTAAATATTTGTTTTATTTGATGTGTGATGATGTTATTTTTTTCTCGTCAAATTTCCTGGTTTGGATTTCGGGGCCATATTTTTATTCTCGTTTTCGTCGCATCTAACACAATTTTATTGGTTGATACTTACTACTTCTACTCATATAATGCAGGTGTATTTGAGTATTTGAGTATTTGTATAAGTACCTTCTAACAGCGAAGGACGCATAAACGTCATCGTCGTCATTGGTGGCTGTGGCACGGCGGAGCGCTGCAATCGGATACGCAAGGCCTTGAATTAAAAAAAAAAAAGAAAAAAAGAAACCGAAAATATATATTGCCCGTATAATATTCGATTCGTTTCACCGCCCGCTCTAATGAACGGAAAACTCTATACATATATATAAGTGTACGTGCACGCGGTGTATTACATGCTTATATGGCTATATATTATAATGCCGCAGAGTTCAGAACGTCTCACGATAGCAGCGGCATAGCGGCTGCTGCGGAGATGAAACATAATACTCTTATCAGTATTGAATTTTATCAACTATAAGGTAAGTACCTACCTACTGCAACTATCTCGCATTACGCCTAATTTATGTAACATTATAGTATATGCATATAAATTATAATATGTTAACGGTAATAAACGCGAAACTATTATTATCGTACCGAAAGCAGTTTGCGACGAGTATTTATTTTCAACTAAAAATATGCGTTTAAATATGGTACTCCGCAGCAACAGCATCAACAATAAAACACGTACAAAAACTGTTTGTATAAAATATAATCGAAAGATGAGTAAAAAAAAAATAAATGCAAATTCAGTAACGATTATCTTCTTTATATAGTGCATATTATTGTAAACAATATAATATCATAAGTTATAACAATTTTTCATTACACAAGTTGAGATAAAATTTTGATCTAAATCGAATTGATTATGATACTCAGTACAATTCGGTAATAATAATAATATCACGTAATGGATAATGTACTTTTAAAATGTGCGGTGCAGCGGACAGCGTGGACGTTGCACAAATGCATTTACGTTCTGGACACGCACAATTGATCCGGACTGTCAATACGTTGTTGCGTCTCAGTGGACGCCGTTATTAAGGTCACGACATAGGTATACTGTAAGCCATGATGGACCATTAGAACTAGAATTCATAAAAAGAAAATAATAAGATACGATTTAATTAAAAACGTATGCGGTTGCTGGCGCACAGATGTCATTGTAAGATAACGTGTGTGCATAATATTATAATTTATAGATTATTATTTTAACAGTAATAATAATAATAATAATAATAATAATAATAATAATAGAAATAATAATAACATTAATAACGTAGTAGCTAATAGAATATTGGCGCACCTCGAACGAGTAAAAAAATAATATAGGAAACCGTAAAAACGGTTAATCGGGTGATCCGACGAATAATAATAAAACGCGTACTGTATAGGTTAAGTTGTATACGATAAAACTGGTCGTCACGATAATCATGTATGAATAATAATATTAAAGAACACATGATATTACAACGATATAATAATATTATAATAAATACCCATTAAATATACTAGACAGTTGCATTAACAGCGTGTCGTGTACTTCTGGACGCGCACACCGTTTGTACCTATATACTATTTTATAATGTGTATATATGCCTATGGGTAGTCTCGACACGCGCGTAGGACGGTCAAAAGTGAAAGAGACCTTTTTCGCCGTGTCTGTACAGTAGACGACCGCCGTCGTCGACGATTTCCAAACGTCGTTTTGCCGCACAATCAAAACGTCTATGATTTGTACTTAATACTATCATAAATGTATAGGTGTACACACTCAAAGCACACATATATTATAATAATATAATATATTAATATATTGTAATCGATCGATCCGAATTAGATATACAATTATACGAGTCTGCCGTGCAGAGCTCGGGCGGGCGTGCGGTGTTCCAATTTTTTTCAGTCATTAGCAATAATTCTGATACGAGAGGTAAATTACATATATTAAAATATTATGTAGGTTCATACCTTTATAATGCATGTAGCCGGTAAGTTATCTTACACGTGAGTAGTTTTTCTAGTTTTGTCCACTCTAAATGTATAATATAACATTTTAATATACAATATAAATATATATATATATAGTATATATCAAGCGGTTGAAGTTATACGTAGCTTCACGATCCCCTAAGGTAGGTCCGTGTGTATCGGATCAATTTTTTTTATTATTTCGGAGGCCATTAACACACGCACGGTCGACCGGCTTGTGTACGCAGTTGTACTTATATACTTTGTACGCCCACGGTTCGTATATAATAATAATATTATTATTATCGTATTATTATAATACACGTTACGACATCGAATCGGACGTTCCCGATCGCACAGTAATATATAATATATATTTCTATACGGAGCATACATATGATATTTATTTATTGTACTACACGTATATTATAATGCTTGTGTACGATATAGTGGTATAATATGCGAAGCCGATAAATCTGTTTTCGACTGACCCTTTGATATTTTTACATACACACGCTTACAATAATATACAATGCTCGCGATATTCGGAACACGAAACGTCCGTACCTATGTATAGTATTATCATTATTGTCGTGCGTACGAAAAGCGATGCACTCCGCCGCGTATTGTATTATGCGCTACGTATTATTTATAATATTATTATAATATATATAAAGAATTCTGAGCGTATGTTTTTTTCCCACAAACCCGATTTTGAATCCTCTCGAGAACCGTGCGCGATCGTATTATTCATTTCGAAATGCTCGACGCACGTCGTTTTGAGTTTGTTTCGTTTGGTCAAGGCCAGTTTTAATGCTCAGCATCATAAATATATATGTATGCGTCGTATGCGTACCGTATACTATAATACTACCTAACCTATTCGGTATTTGTAAGCGTGCGTCTTGTCCGCGGGCGCAAGGTCGCAGTGTAATCACCGAATTTGACGCCCGAAAAGAATAGTAATATGACAATAAAAGTATGCCCGCTTGTATGAAGAAAAAACACGTTTTATGTAACGTCGTAAACACTATTTTTGCGATCATCCTACAGGTTCGTAATACCATTGTAGGACTGTAGAGTCAACAATCAAATTCAATTACAAAACATATTACAGTGAGTAAATCCATAAAAACAGATTTGACGTGTACGATAAAACATTTATAAATTATAATTTTTTGATAAAATATTATTCATAAACTGAAAATGAATTAAAAATATAAAAATTTGTGCTTACCCAGAAAGTGAATGTTGTTAAAATGTCATCGTTTAGAGTTTAAGATATTAATATGTAATTGTAGCACTTCGCACAAAATGTTATAAATTCAATATATTTTTGTCATTTTTTTTTTTTTTTTAAGCAAGAAAAAGATTCTAAACAAAATTGCGAACCAATTTTAAGATTTCTTATTTTATCTATCAAATTTAAATGATAACAAATATAGCGTGCATTAAATTAATTAATTTATATTGTGTTAATTATAATTATTTGTTTTCAAATATTTTAGTGGGTCTTAATATCCTCATTATGATTGTCAAAATACTGTATAATATAGTAAGTTAAAACTGAAATTAAAAGGGTCTGTCTGATTAGTAGGGTAGGCTGCAAAAGGGGATTTTAGGATTAATTTCTCTAGATATTTCAAAAACGTATAAATAGAATGGGAAAAATAATGCGGTCGGCCCTTTTAGCTTAGGGCACACAAGCATAATGTGATTGCGTAAAAAGATTGCACTTACTTTGCAGCGCTGAAACATAAATTACGTCTAAGATATAAAATATCAAAAACATAAAAAACTATTAATTATACGTTCCTTTTTATAGCATGTTTGATGCTATGATAAAGTATATGTATATATACATATATAAATACTAATTGGATTATTCCGTACGCCGTTCTTAGCATTTTCGTGCTTGCGACTGTGTGAAACAAATACATCGTAAATCAATTCATCGTCGAAAAATAAGGATTTTTACGTTAAGACACACATAAAGCGTATAGAAGGGAAAAATTATGTTTTGAAATAAAACAAAATTATTCGCTGAGATTCGAAAACAATAAAATTGTCCCGAAAGCCATAATGTGATTTATTTAACAAGGGTGTGTTTTTGAACGGGATTTCAAATGATTCATTTCAAACCTTTATGAGGTATGAGTTGCATGTCGTTCGAGGAGTAGGTAAAAAAATACATAATCTCTAGATTCTACACATGAATTCTAAAAACAAAAAAAACAAAACAAAAATTAAAACTTTATTAACGATGATATTATTATATACGTTGTATACGTAAATATCGATTGTAGTCTCATCGTCCTTATCAACTGTGTTTTAAAATAATAATACGAAATTTTAACGAAAACCGACTACTCGCATCGACTGCAATACTACAATAATTTACAACACACTAGCATGTCACACACGACATCGTCGGCGTGATTTTCGATTTTCGGAAACCATACAATTTCAGACTAATTCTGCTGTTAGAATCGCAAAACGACAGTGTGCTCAAATTTTACGACCAAACATCATGTTCTTAGACTGTTTTCGACCGGCAAATGTAACTTTATTATTCTAATGTCTATGCCATATATGCCTACTTTACACGTGTATATGTATGTAAGTTCGTGTGTGTGTGTTTGAGTATGTATATCGTTATAGTTGACATTTTTACGACGACTGCATTCACGATTGAGACGGAGTTTGTTATTTTTTTCGTATTCTCGAAAAACTATACAGACCCCTACCAGACAGAGTTTCAGGCCGCGAATCCAAACCGACAAACGTGTTGCTCTGCCTGCACCGCATTTTTTATTTCGAAATTCGCTATATAACAATAATAATATTACATAATATACATATATACACATATTGTATATCGTACACGCGCCTTGAATATTCGACCTGGCCTAGCGTTTTTTTTTTTTTTGTATTTTGCTTTTCAAAACAATTTTTTTATGGCTTAAGCCGCTTAAAAAATTAACATAACAGTGTATCGGCTGCCGCAGTTGTCGTTGCTGCAGTGTGTGCGCCCGCGCGCGCGTGTGTGTTTGGTTTATGATAAAATGTGGGACGATATTCGTATTTCAATAGGTCTCCGTTTGGAACGAGCAGATGAATACGCGCACATAACGTATGTGCGTGTGTGTGCGTTCGCAAACATACGTCGCGCAGCGATCTCGAACGAGCGGACGGGCGGGCGGTCGCGCGTGTGTGTAAAGAATTTGCACCGGTCACACACGGGCCAGCTGTTTAGGCGTTTATTTCTTTTTCTCTCTTTTTCATTTTTTATTTTAATTCGTCGGCAATAAAAAATAATGACGATAATAACGTGTTCTTTCTCTCTCTTTTACTCATTCGCTCACACTCTCTCATCTCCTATCTCTCTCTCTCTCTCTGTTTTCTCGGCGTTATTTGGTCTCCGTCATCGTCTTTTGCAGCGTACCCTTATATAATTTATAATATATATACATACACAACATGGTATAATAATATACCAAAACACCTGTTGTCGCGCGGTCGTATATTTAGACCGAATTACACACCACGCATGTATATTATATATTAATATATAGCATATACCGGCGCGTATACTATATTATTATATACCTATCGGCTATCACATTGCACGAACCAGCACATACTTTTTAGTCGTCCTCGTCGTGCGACGAGATTTTGATTTACTATATAAATAATATACGAATTATATTATATTTTTTCGGGTGGTAAGGTAGTAGTAAGAGAAAAAATACAAAATTACATTGCGAGAGAATCGATATGCCCGCGGCCATCACGATTAGTAAAGTAAAAAAATAATAAATATAAAAGGTCTGAATTTGTGTTTGATAGATGTGTATTACTAGTCATGACGTCTTCCATGCACACGTGCACGGCGTGTTACCAGTTTGGTCCAGTGTGCGTATAATCGTGTTTTGAAATCGATTTCGTCCGTCTATTTGCCGCCGACGCCGCTGCCTTCGTTGTATCAAACGCATAAAGTGTAGTAACGAATCATATAAGTAAATAAATAAATACCGAACCAACACAATAACACGGATGTATATATATATGATATAAGTTAGTGTATATATAATATAGTGTATGTATAGTACTATGTATAATATTGTAAATTGTAATATGTTTTGAACTTGTGGGTTATATAGATTGATAGAAATGTATGCGGAGATACCGTATTGGATGTAATTAAGGCCAAATAAAATACGAATACAATGCTTTTTCGGAGCAAAATTATCACATTATTATTTGATATGCTTGAAAAGTGAAAAATCCGATGTTAACATTTTTCGATGTTAAGTTCAATTTAGTCTACCACCCACTGTTAAGTTTTTACACAAAGATTCGACACGTAGGTATTGAATTATAACTATATAGATAAACCATTTTTCATTTTCAAACATAATGCCTATAGCTCAATTTGACATGCCACCGCGGCTTGTAATTCAGTTTTTCTTTAATTTTGATTTGAATGAATAAACAAAACGATTTTTGACGGTCATTGTTGCTGTAATCACTAATTAAAAATTACTCGTTTTTAATCCGTCCACGAAGTATTCGGGATCGGTCACCGCATCGAGTAATTATACATTGATGACGACAACGACGACACATATTATTTTAATGTAGGCAATGGTTGCTTTGTATAACATTTTGTAAATTAATCAAATTTGGTAATAAAAAAAAGAAAGAAATCCTGTCGACAGAAAACTTGCATTTAGTGAAATAGTTAATTAAAGTTTTTTCTGTAAAATTATGACATTGTCTTTTATGCAATTGTATTATTTTGTTTTAAAAATATTAAACTTTATGTGTTTTTACATGCATTTTGTAACGCTTGTCAGTCATTTCATAATGATAATATATTGGTTCACATTTTATTTGTCAACCTCATTTGGTAATACTTTTTATCTAATACAATAATATATTATATAATATGAATGTACAGAATGTATTGTAATGTATTCGAGAAGTTAATTTACTGTCATCGTTCTTCAAACAAGACATTATTATACACAATATAATTGTAATGAAGCTTTTAGTAATTGTAAACTTCATATATATCCATTGAGGACTTTTTAAGTTGTTGAGTTTTTCTTATATTGAATGATTCACTAAATATGCTCACTACATTTTTAACATTTTTTTTTTACATTTTAATTCAATTTTCGAATAATTTTGAATAATTAAAATATGTGTACTATCGATATCGGATAATAGTCCTTAATAATGGTTATAGATTAAATAAAAACTATAAAATATATTTGATATTGAATCTACTTATTATAATATATTAATATTTATAAATATAATTTTGAAATTGAAGTAGCCTCTAAATTTTCCAAACTTATAATTAATTACCATATATTATTATTTTAATTATAATTTTTACTACATAATAATATTTGATCTTCAGAGTATACGATGTTTAATAATTATTTAAAACTAATCTTTTAAATTTCGATTTAGATATTATATCAAATTATAAAGAAAAAAAATCCCGTTTGATAATTTACAGTAAAATAGGGTGGTTATAATTTAAAAAAAAGAGGTTTTGCAATCTATCACTGCGGGACATTCTTAAAATTACACAATAAATCTAAGTAGTTGAATTACTAATTTGACTTTCAAAAGTCATAGTATGAATAAATGCATAATTAAAGAAACAAATCTGGGTAAGCAAGCTAGATTTACCCTACATACAATATACTGTACATAATAATATAACGTTTTGTTGTTGATTTCTGTTTCAGCGTGCAATATCCTCGTACATTGTTATTTGCGTCTTAGCGAGGAAAGACCCTTTGACGATCGCTTAAACGTCTCCTTTTCTCTCACGGGTAACTTATATCACCTTATTATTATGCTCGCACTCCGTCATCGTCTTTATAGCTATAGAACATCCATATCATAACAGTATTAATATAATATACGGCTGCTTCCATAAATTTACAGTTTTAATTTTGACAGCTACAGCCGTTCTATGGTTCGAAACTTCATAGTACCTATAAATAATATCTCCGCTCAAGTCTCTTGACCTAATCGACCTACATCAGTTACGCGTTCAAATCGTCCAGTTACATAAAACACCCTTACATCTACATTATTCGCACACCGTCCTATAACAATTTATAATAATATTATGAATCATTAAACTGCACGGCGGCGGTTGTAAAGATACAGTACCGCACTCGCCGAAAATATTTTTCCGGACCAACCAAAAAACATACGCGTCAGGCAAGTCGTAACCTTAAACCATAGCTTACGCATAATATGATCTAAGGTCATACGTTTATAACGTACGGCGGCTGCAGGATATTATTAATATTATATTATTCCTGCACGGCTGTGACGCTAAATATAAACGTAACTTTATAGGTAGTACGCGCCGTCGCAGTCAGTTTTATTAATATTTCAAGTTTATTATAATAATTCTGCACATGCAGCGATCCGAATGTTTTGTAAAGTAATATAATCCTATATAAACCGATAATTTTCTTTGGATTTTATGAGTGCGATGAATACGACCGACTGTACGCGTGTATTATATATATTAAATATATTATTATAATATACATACAAATATAATGCGTGTACACACACGTTTATGATGTTTTGTAATCGCGAGACGACGGCCGAGCGGATTAAAAGTACCTACCTAACGTGCACGCACTCCCCCGCGCAAAACGCAAAACGTGTTCTACTGGTTTTTTATTATTACTATGATTATTATTTTTTTTTTTTTATTGCATATCGTTTGACATTTCCCCGTTCGGCGAGCGGCAGCCCGCGGGCAATATTAGACGCGGTCTCGCGTTTCGATCGGACATAATGAAAACGCGCGCGTCGTATTTCCATTCAATTTGGCATAGGACACTCCTCGTTATTGTGCCATAATAATAATAATAATAATAATAATAATAATAATAATTGCGATGCATTACCGCCCGTGTAAAGATCGAGTGCCTACTTCAACTGCTGCTACTACAGCGCATTGTGCATTTGTGCACGGGTAAATCGCTTTAAATCCCGAGCCATGCCGGTACGCTTATTGCATTAAATATGTATATAGGGTCATAGGGATAGTAATACTGCATAAACCTACTGCTGTTGCTGCATTGTAATATAGAAAGCTTCGATCGAGACTCTTTTCGACATCACGATTTATACGCGTATGTTTCGCGCACGAAGTATACGTATGTTATAATACCTAATAATATAATATGTAATATAATTAATAATATTATAATATGTTATTTGTAATAACATTTTGCGGGCGTGTGGAAATAAAATTACGTCTAATCTAATTGAACGTTTTGATTCGTGGTTTCATGTTAGGTAACAAATACACCGTCGTATATCGACGGTTTCAAATGTTATTCAAAACACAAAATATGACCGTATACACGTGCTCATGTCTTTTAATATTATTATTATTATTATTATTTATTAACATTATAATTAGTTTTCTTATGGTGTTACTATTAAATGGATACAGGTTAGATAATATGTTAGGTATTACTTATTATGAATCATTACAACTATCCACTGTCGAAGACCGAATTACGTACTCTTTGAATTCGTCTACTGTTTTGAATTATTATTTATTAATATTTTTTTTTCGCTGTTTGCTTGCTATATGCGTTACTAGTTTACCAGACATTAAACCATATGTGAAATATTAGTCTATTTTGTCGACATTTCGTTCAGAAACTAGTTATTTGTTTGGGTTATGCAGTGTTAGACGTGTCCACTGTAATACAGCCGCCGCTTACAAGTCCTATAAAATATAAATATTTTGTAATTTTTCCGTGCGTGAGGTCTATTACGAAATATATTTATTTAAAACGCGGTCCAAAGTCGGCTCACGAATAAGTCGCTTGTGATGAGAACGAATGGCACGTTACGTGGTCGTACGCTATACAGGTGTCCCACGGTGTTAGGATTTGTTTTCACGGTGGGATAACACACGATGTATATCTTCGAATAATCGTTAAGAAGAATGAAAGCAATAACATGCCCAGGTGTTTTGGACATTTGGACGAATATAATATTAAAAAATTATAATACAAAAGACATAACACTATAAGAAAAAAAATTATTTTTAAATTGTATCGTATATTATATATAGTAGGCAAAGTGATTAATGACTACGTTATTCGATAAAAGTTATTTCATTTAGTTATAAAATACAAAAGTAGTAATATAAGTTGTAATTTAATATAAAATATTTGACGAATGAGAAATTTTTTCGGATCAATAAAACAAATATCTGACGTAGAAAAATAGAATAGGTACCTACCATTTTACCTATATTATTAAATTCTGTATATTATAACGAAAACGGCAAGTTGATTAATGGTAGCGTTGCAGTGTTCTGTCAAAAAGAATTTGAAATTTTTAGAAAAAAAATAGTTTTAATTGTAGTATCAAGTTGAATTTATTGTACCTAAATAACCCACAATATATTTTTATTGTGTTAAATAGATCTCAGTATATTACATATACCACGATTATTTTTACATAAATTAAAATTTAATTATAATTATTATAAACATACTATGTATTTAATATCTGTAAAGTTCAGGATTCGAGTGTGTTTTTTATATGTGTATCTAAATACATCAATTCATTATGCCCACATAATTGATAATTCACAATATTTCGATGATAAAATATGGTTTATGTTACCTTATACTACCAAGATATATTGGTAATTTTATTCATTAAACACGAAGTCACACACATAATGGCAAAACCTATGACGCAAGTCTGTGACGATTTTATTCGTAAACGAACACTACTTAAGTATACTATAATATATTGTACTATATTCAGCTGATAAGCTTTTATTCGGCAATGGTTATCATGCTAACTGTGCGTGCTATCACGTATTGGCCATTTTAGGTACCACTACAGTAGCCATGCTAAAAATATAACACATTTTTTACGGATGTGAATAAACATTATTCTTTTTTTTCTTGTTTAGGATCGAAAGATAAACTATTATCTTGAAACGACTCCTATAGATAAACATTTTACTATAAATCTTTATTGTCAGTAAAACGTTTTCTTTGCAATGATTCATTTTATACACTTGCCAAGTATATATATTTATTATTACAATTTATTGTACTTCAAAATAAATTTGATACAAATTTATCTCTATTTATCTCTTTAGTATTATCTCTTTTTCGTTGATTACTCGTTACTATATTCCTTAAAATTTCATACAGCGTGTGGCCTTCGGGAATTCGACATTTTTTTGGAAATTAATTTTTACTTTAATTCAAATTAAACTTCTGATATTTAGAACGGATTACCTCAACTACAACCATTGTCTATTCATCTAATATATATTAGCCACAGTATAGATTAACGTGTCGTTGACGTTATGTATTTTACGAGTAAAAATGATGGAGATAAAAATGATACAAAAACTTAATTGTAACCACAGAAATGAATTATATCCAAGTTAGTACTTTAACTGTATAATAACGATATTACTATACACTATACGCAGACGTGTTTCTCTGTATTAGTATATCTTGTATGATGACTTCATACAAACATATAATATAATGTTAATGTAGTCTATACTTAATAATAATATAATCGCGTTGGCATGGGGATCATGTAGGGTACAATAGTACATCACAGATGAGTCTGCTAATAAGTCATAGCGCGTCAGACGTGATTACGTAGCGAATGATATATAATATACATTATACATAGCACATTTTGTAGTGAAAAAAATCGAAGTAATCCTCCGACAGAACGACACGCAGACGCGAGAAAACGCGAGGTTATACGAGGTTGTGAGCACTTCACGAGGATTACGCATCGTGTACAGATTACGACAGAATTTATTAAATAATTTTTTCACCTGCAACACCGTTTGCAAAACGTTTGCTACAATGCGCGCGAATTATTGTCGGCTAAAATGTTTCAGAATAAGCAACATTGATATTTAGGAAAAAATAGTTTTGAAATATTCTCTGATTGTTTATCCGATTTTTCAGGAATTAAAAGATTGATGTTAATCATCTATTATTTACCTCCAGACCTAAGCTACCTAGCCTTAAATACAATTATTTTTTTACCTATATTATCCTTTGGTCTCAGCTACTCCAACTATTTTCTGTATCTACCTATAATTTTACGCGTTACTGAGTGAATGTTTTCACAATTTTTGACTTATAATAATAATTAGACGATTGTACTTCATTATCCATTTAGCCAGGTTAGGTTAATGGGTATTTTATAATCAGTATTATCATTATTACCTATTATTATTTTTCAATTGATTATTATTGTTGTCATATGATTATATAATTTGTTTAAGCTCTATTGTAACATCATGGTTGTAAAAATATTCTGATAATATTTTACTGGTGAAATAACGACAGTCCGAAAACTACAATAAATTATAATAACTATAATAATATACGACTACTTTTGTAAATACAAATACCATAGTATATACTATGTACTGTAACTGACTTGTGGAATTAACTATGTGTATATACAATATTACAATATACATGTATATCACATTATCACAATCATAACTTCATTACGCAATAAGTTGACCAGTTGACGTTTGTAACGCAAAATTATTGACATCTTATTAAATCAAAAAAAAATAATAAAAATATTGAATACAGTTCAACGTCCTTACCGTGTTCATACATGGAGTAAATATTATTCCGTTCATTCGGAATATAGTGCTATTTTTTTTTTTTTTTATCATCAACTATTATACGATCAGTTAGCATATAATATTATAATTCTGATTTAATCGTACAGTATGAGTGATTTTATTCATTATTATTTTGTTTTGGATAACTTTATTACAACGACATAGCGGTTAAAAAAAAAATAAATGCACCATGTTCTTTATTAATAATCAAATTTTCGAATATCTGTTAAACGAAATAATATACTTGTAAGTTGTAAGTTACTACAGAATAGTTGCGTACAAGATTTTGATTTCATATAACGAAATTACCGACTGTAAGTTATATTGTCGTGGGATCGGAAAACAGGTGGATATCATGGAATATCACAAATGAATGTTTGCGAAATCCGATTTACGTCGTTTACATAATATATTATAATGTACGCACAGCGATAAGATAATGTAAACAGTTTTCTTTCTGAAAATCGTATTTTATTTTCCGATAAACAATGAATTCTCAATTATTGATTTTGGATCCTTATAAAAAAATAAAGAGAATCTCGTTGACACAATAACATGTTTCGATTAACACTAATGCTTAAATTAGGTATTATAGATGTGATACTTTCGTGAAGCATTTAAAAATGTCATACAGTTTAACCCACGTAACATACACGATTTGAGGGAATGCTTTATACATTTCTCAAAGCATTTATTTATATTTTTATTTTTAATTTATTGTACGCTTTAAAGTATATTAGTCGTATATAAATATCGGGTACTGTTTGAACTTGAAACTGTTAAGTTTGAATTATTTGCTGAAAAATAAGCAGCTGACTACATTTTTTATTTTACACTTAGAACTATATAATTATCTATACACTGGTAGAATTTTTAATAACACGCTTATACTGCATGCACAGTTGATTATTGTGTTTTTGAAAAATAATTGTTTTTATATAACTCGAATAATTTGTAGGTAGGTTACATACGTCTACTATATTTTTCTACATGGTGTTAAATTCCAGACTATATATACTTATCAGAATAAAAAAATAAAAGAACTAAAATATAAAAGTGTATAAACATTTTTTTATTTTAAAAACAATGATTCATTTGAATAATAATATACAGAAATAATAATTTGTAAAAAGAATAAAACCTATACATCAATTTAATATAATAGTACATTATTAATAATTAGATACTAAATTTATTCAGTATAAATATAAATTGCTCTCTATAATTAATGATACTTATACTTATATGAACCCGAATAAGAACGTAATACATATATGTTTAATTTCTAGTTTTAACCGTGATACTTTCATGATTCCGTTCATTCGAACCAAAATAATGAGGGATATTTAATGCACATGCAAAAGTTGTTCGAAAATGTGTGCTAAAATGCGTGTGTAAATAACAATAAATTATAATGTTTTATTAGTGTCGTAATATTTGTATACTAATCTTCGAGTGTCTCTTATATATATTATTATTATACATAAATATCTACTTGAAAAGTGATTTAGATAATTAATGATCGGCGATATTGATGTCGTTGATGTTTGAATGGATTAATATAGAAACGTTAAAAGTCACGTCGTCAGATGACGTAGGTATAAAATGTATTTTTGTATCGTGCACGTAGTCACCATTTGTAGGTACGTATATAGAGAGTTAGGTTGATTCGCATTTGTGTTTTGATAAAACATTATACTTTTTTTGACGATTGTGCTCAGCAAACAATCTCGCGGTACATCGTTATCTCGTGCACTTCATCGACACAAATTGCGATTTCTATAATAATATACATAAACTTGGCTCACGAATGTCACTAATCCCAATAAAATGCCACCCGGGCCATCGTTACGAAGTCTAAGTCGCTTTAAAAATGCGTAGTATCCGATCGTGGAGATTGCAGAAGCCTTTTCCAAGTCATGATGCTGTACGCATGTACTACAAAAGTTTTCTCAGTTCTCACATTATTGATGATATTTTATTATTAATAAATTTAGATACATTTTATAATTACATAAAAATAAATTAGTTTCTCAATTAACACACTTCTAAAAAAATGTAGGTACTAAAAAAATACCTAATCTTTTTTTTTTTTAATACATTTAAAATTATTTTTTGTAAATGTTTATATATATATCATTATTTTATTTTAGTTTATATTTTAAGACATAATATTAAGTATGATAATATATCGAATATTATTTTAAATATACTATTGTTAATAAGTAATAACCAACACAAATTGAATCAGGATTTTTATTGTTACGTATGTGTTGCACCACGTTTTCTAAGTATTATCGTATCACATTATCGGTAAATATCTATAATATTATTAATAATATACATTTATTTTATACCATCATGTTACATACAGTGCAATGACCTGTTGGTTGTTTGTCTGTCGTTTGTTTAAACGTAAATTTCCAATAATCAATACCAATAGAACAATACGTCAAAAATATACAATCTATTGTCCACAATTGTTCGATACTCTACATTAGAGTATGGACGCAATATTGACTTTTTTTAAATGTAATATTATTATCAAAACTGTATTATTACATTTACATAGTTTAATTACGGCGTAATACGATTTAGATAATATAATACAAAGTGCGTTAATGCTGTGTTTGAAATGAGCACAAATCGTAAGTTAAATCGCCTCACATTAGTTGAAATGTTTATTAAAAAAAAACAAAAAGTACCTAACCATTGTTATTTATCATATAATTCAGCTAGTTATGCACGTGCGGATTTTATTTATATAAAATAAACATTTATTACGTAATTACGTATATCATTTATTTTTGTCACAGCGAGTTTAGATAAATAATTAACATATTCGATATAGACATATAAAAGTCTAAATAAAACGAAATTTTCAAAATCTCAAACCCACATTGTAAATTGTAGTTACTTTAACAGCTGATCATTATCAGTTTAATTATTAATCCTACAGACTGATATCTGTTTATACCTGTCGATATAATTTTCCTGTTCTTGTTAAATGCATATTGACCAATAAAACCTTAGATCACAAAATGTTACAAGTACGGCAACCATTACGGTGCTGATTTTGCAAGAATTATGTGACGTATCACATAGCATTTCGCACGGTAAACAGATTTTTAAATTAAAATTTTTGTATTAAAAACCTTTGGTTTTTGCTAAAAAAAATTATGAAAATTTCATTTCTGGGTTACTACTTTCTTGAGTATTATTCTAATGGTAAAATTTTCTTTGAAAGTATTCTGTACATGATTATATTTCAAGTTTTTGAAATATCTTTCTTGTGTTACCTATTATTATTACTACGTTTTTGACATATATTATATTATATTTCTTTTGCTGGATACATAAATACAAAAAAAAAAATTTAAGCCATGTTGACGTGTCATAATGTACTGTACATATTACATGCTAAAGACCTTCCAAGACCTTACGAAAATAATATCCGATTAGTGAACAAATGTAAAACGCCAAAATGGCACTTTTGTAATAATATTATTTATCATTGACTGTTGTTTAATATGTCCCGCCACGAATTTTTAAATTCGCACCATATTAAATTACGGCACGCCCGGCCATAAAAATGTAAAAGAAAATAATTACATAATTATAGTTGTAAATATTTTGCGATGGACTTCAAAACATTATTTCAATAAATCCTTTTCGTTAAATTAAATTTTACAATTGTTTTTGTTTTGCGTGTAGAATACGTCTTTTTCAATATCAAAAAAAAAAAAAAAATAAAATAAAAATTATGTCCTAAAGCTTTTTAAATAAGGACATTCAGAATTCCTTATTATTTTAATTTTAGATGTATTTTGAAAGCAATATTGTACAAAAATTATAAACTAAAACATTTACAACTTTTATTGAATTTCTAGCCCATTGTATTAATCTTATGTTATTGCTATTGAGCTATTGATTCATATTCAAGTAATAAGAATACATAATTAAATATTTTTATCTAGACAAAAACTATTATATTTTAGAAAAAATAAATGAAATGCTGAGTTTAAAAAAATAACACAATATTTTATTATAAAATTATTATGTTTTAGAAAAATATTTCAGATTTATAATCACATTTATTTATTAAATAGTTTTAGTTTTATGATTTAATTGTTTATTTTTAACTTAAACCTTTGATTTCATGTAAATACACATTTTTTTTTGCTTGTTGAAATCAATTAATCATTGCAAATATTTATTTATTTCGATTGAATGGTATGGTGTTTTGTCAAATTGTCGTGTTTGGATGGTGACATAGTGCTCTAGCTAAATCGAATAATATATGTCCAGTCATAACTATACTCAAGTACACCCACATATCTGTATAGTATACAATATTATATTATATTATATTCTGACTTCAATTTTGAAATATAAATTATCGCCATAGGTAAACGTGCTCATAGCTGTAGTATTATTATATATATTTTTTTTATTCTTTTCTTTTTTGTAAAAATCTTGTGGATTGAAGACGAAACTAATGTATACGAATAACAATCATATAAATCAATTTGGCTACATACGGTTTGTCTGTTTGGCGCAACTGAGCAAGCGATCAAGTATCGGCTCGTCAGAGAAGATTTTAAACTGTAAATCCCCACAAAAAAAAAAAAAAAAAAATGAAAAAGTACTATTTACTTGATATTATAATAAAAATAAATAATAATAAAAAAACATGAATATTTTTATTGAATTAAAAAAATAAAAAGTATGATATATTATTATTGTGTTTTTATCATTATAATGTTCACAATATCATATAAAAGTTATTGCTGGCCGATTATAATATACTTATATTGTAAAGTCATATTATCAAGGTCGTTGATCAGCAAAACTACTGTCCGACATTCACAATCGTAGAACATAATATAATATTATTACAGCAGGGTTCGTTGAAAAGGTTGGCAAAAATAAATAAAACAAGACGACTAATATCGTAATATAAGTAAGTGGGTTTATTAAAATGTACGTCTAAATATGTCGTACCACCAATCGTCATTCGTCACATTAATGTACGCCTTATAATATTTACCAACATTTGCAGCATCGCATGAATTCGGCAAAAAGACAATTATTCAGATTAGGGTATTGAAAATAAAAAAATATTTGATTTTTTTAAATAAAATTAAAGATAATGTCAAATTGGTAATTAGCCACTTGTAACTTTATTTTAAAAGCTTTAACTGATATGTACAGCTTTTGTTTAAATCTATTGCAATTTGTAATATTATGGTTACTAGTTACTACTTATTAAATTGCAATTATTCAATACCAATCTGTAATTAACACTTAATATGCACCTTATTAGACGTATTTATAGTTAATTTGCTAATGAACTATAATATATAATGTATGATATACAAAAATAATTTTCGTTTGAACATTTTAGCCTTTAAACGAACAATCTCGATCATTCGGTCTATAAATACATATTTTAATACACAAACAAAAAATACTCGAACGTTTATTATCATAATGGAGTACGGTGCAGTTTATCAACAGAGTTTTTTCTCGGTCCTGGTTGTACGCGAGAAGGAAATAACTGTATGTTAGACGCTGCAGTCTATTTCGATCACATCTGCAGAGTTGCAGTGCGTGTGATAATAATAATAGTTATAATAATATTTATGTTATAGCTGTAGCCTGTAAGTATCTAGCTGGTGGAGTACGACGTTCGTCGGCTTTTCGTTAATGTAAGCTAACACTGTCGTAGGATATATATATATTATTAATCATTTATTGTTACGTAGAACAAACCTCCGGATAAACCTTCCGGAATACTCTACGACCCTAATTTGAAACGGTTAAACCAAATGTTTATTTGGTCCGACAGACATCAATGTCGTATATGTATCGTACAACAATGCAAATATTGCCTAAATATTATATCACACCCGACCTTCGGTTTGATTAAATTCGTAAAATTACGCGTTTGTCGACGACGTGACGTGACACAATATTTTTAAATATATTATTTTGTTTATACATTTATAATACTCGGGTGGGTCAACATAAATTATGATATGCTCTGCAGATACAATGTCTTAAACGTTGATATCGTAGACATACTATTATTTGACATTGTAGTCATTACGTGTTGTACCACACGATTCACTTCATTGGTTGTCCATAAGACTATTGTGTTTGGCTTATATGAAAAAAGTAGGCTAAACGCATATAGGTAAAGTCACCTTATATTATTATAAAATTTAATAAATTCGTTATCTGCCGTATGCCGTATTATGTATTTATGTGGAGCGATTATTTCGATTATAAATAATAATAGTAACATTCGTCGTTCACAGTCGATAACAGTTGGCACGTGGAGTTAATCGAAAGTATTCCTGCGTAAACATTACAGACTTATATAATATTAAATAAATAATAATATCAATCACTAATTAAATACATTCGATTAAAATATTGCCATAGAGAATATTAACTATTGTGATTATAAAAAAAAAAAAAAAATATAGCATAAGCTTATATTTATATTAATTTATATTTTTAATTAAGTTTAATAGTTTAATTTTTTTTTTGTTTTTGTAGCCTTTTATCGAAACGATAGATCGTTCGACTCTTTAGTATCGAGAGGGTTTTAACTGACGATAATCTTTTAGTGAACGCTATTATTGTCTGCCTTACCGCTGTGACCGATGGATTTATAAGTTTGTTTAAACCGGTTTCGCGCGTGTGGTTAATGCTGCGGCCTATGCGTTGGCTGTGAAACACCTCAAAACCATTAAGCACACTTAATAATATTACCTATTATAATATCTCGCGTAGCTGTGTGAAGATTTATAATTTATAATTATTTATGTTTAGTGGATCTTTTTTTTTTTTTTTAAAAATATTTAAGTCGACGGTTAGAGCTGCATTATCGTAGTCGTAATCCGTCCGCGTCGTCCTTGCTGATGGAAAAAGTAACATAGGGTATTCCACGAGAACGCTCGAAGGTAGTTAATGTAATATTATGTATATATGTATATATATAATGCGCTTAATGAGCCGTGATTTCATCGCACACGAACGCGTGCAGTGTGGCCCGATATAATAATTTTGACACGCAGAAAAACTAGCCGAAAACACGTTTCTAGACTGTTGTGGTAAGGGGTGGTTCGAAATTATATTTTTGTTCGAATTCAACGGGGGTCGGTGACGGTGTGAGCACAACAGAATAACGTTTTGGAGGTAGGTATAGGTGCATATCATTATGTGTAATATTTTCGAAAGTGAACGTAAAAAAAAAAATATAACCCAAGATATAAATTATATTATTATTGTTATCTTGGTCGTTTTTGGTTGACTCTGAACAACCCGCTCACAGAATTATTCCCGTACAGTTTGTATGTGTAATGTATATATTTATATACATAGTGACGAGTAGGTAATGCAGCATAATAATATTATATTTACATGTTATCCAGTCGTTCGAAGGTTCCTGGCATAGTATACAACACACACATATACGTATATTTCAACAATATATGTATTATTGCTTCACATCAGCTGTACATATTATATGTATAGGCGTAGCTACGCAAGACAATATTAGCGCACAGAACAATATAATACATTTATGTGAGTTCCCTTTCATGTTAGGAAATCTGGTAATGAAAAAGACCACCTTGCCGATCTTTCACAAAAATAAACTAAAGTAAAATATCAAAGACTATTATTTAAAACAAAACGATGCGTGGTATTTCAATATTGAAACGACTAATTTCTCTAAAAGAAACTAAAAAATTTAAAAGTAAACTTTTAAAATGAAAATTTTTTCTAGCATAAAAGAAGAATGGTATTCTCACTGAAGCGAGAATGAGACATATTCACATTCATCAGACTCATTCTTTGTACCTTATCAAAAAAACCGGCACCAGCATATAATCTATTATGAGTTATGACGTATGCTGTATGTATTTAAAACACATTGTGATCAACTGACTCCCCTAAATACACTAGAGCAATTAAAATTTTTAACAGTTCATGTCTTCACTTCACACACAATCGCTTAATGAAAAATAATACCGAAACCATCTATATGTTATTTTTCATAAAGTAAACTCAAATAAAAAATGATGAAAACTGCAAAACATTTTATTACATTAAAATATGCTATAACTTGTTTTTTATTTTAATAAATAAGCATAAATATTTCAAAATCAATAATGAAAATATATGAAAAAATAAATTAAAAACAGTATTATATACTGTATATTATAACATACGCAAACGGAATTAAAAACATAAATTTAAATCTTTAGTGTGAGTAAACTATTTAAAAAACCGATCATTTTTCCGTTGAGTTGTCCGAATTACTCAAAAACCTATTGATGAATACAATGTTTAAACACTACAATATATAGTCTTAGCAGAAAAATTGTCAGTGGAAGGTCATTTTAAAGTACACTCCTCTTCTTGTATCAATATATCAATATCCTTGTCAACAATTTTAGTGTGTTTATTTTCAGACATAGATGCAAACGTGTTAATTAAGTGTTTGCAACAATTGATAATGATAAATGGTTCATAATAATAATATGGTCAAAGAATACAATCGTATTATTATAGACCACGGGTCGACAGATAAAAACATAGATATATAAGTATAACCGATATTCAATAGCGAGTTTAAATGACGAAATTTAATAAAACGTATTTTAATTTACTGCGGAACTGGCCATGGTGGATCACAGTGTTGTACAAGTATATGTGCACGTGAAGTAACATTACGATATTATTTATTATATTATTATTATTACTCCAACCAATGGCCGGATCAGCAACAATATTCTTTTACATCATTATTCATCACACACTTTTCGCTAAGCTACTTCTGTTTCGAGACTACAATTATTTTTCGTCATTAAACAGAATAACGTTTACCACAGGTACACTGTTATTATAACGATTTTTATTACAACCATTGCGTTAAATTGCGACAGGATCCGTGGAATGATCGCCGATAGATCTTGCGCAACGACAACGATGACTGTATCGATCGAAAACATAATACCATTAGTATACGCTCAAAAACCACAGCATGTGGGTTAATTAATTTTTATTTTTTTTTTTTATTCATCGAGACGTCGAACATACGTTTTAAATCAATCGTTTCAGATCGTATACACACTCATAAACATATATTTGACTTCAGATATGTAAGTAACATCACTACATCAGACGTATTTATGCGTTTAAACGTACGTTATATGATATAATAATTGAATATAGCTTAAGTGCTATTCGGGCATTTGGTTTATCTATGCAGTGTGTTTCAAGACGAGCGCATATTTTGACGTATCCAACCCGACCCGAATTTCGTTCGCGAAAACCACCGTAGGTCACGGTTTGTTTAAAAACAATACAAACACTGTGCATTGCTTTTGTATAGGTTTTAGATTTTCTCGAGCATAGCAGCTGCTCTTGACAAAATCGAAACTTATAATATACGGTTCGGGGTGGGCGTTCTGCGAGGGTGGGAAAATACTCGTCGTCAAAACTAAACGCAGTTACACTGCGGAACGAAACAAATTAAACGCCGTACGATACGTACGTATATATTATGCACTCCGCGGTGGCAACATCGAGCGACGTGCCGAAAAAAGTTCACACAATGCACGCGCGCGCCCGTCGCTATTCTAAATTATTAGATTGCATATCGCCCGTCGTCGTGCAATTTGCGGTGGCCATACTATCGAAAACGTTTTTAGGTTTTTCAGTTTCGGGCCGTGGGTGAGCGCGTGTCCGACGACACGTGCCAATTAGTGTGGAAAAATAAAAAAAATACATATACCACCCGTTCGTACGATATATATTATACATACTATATAATACGCTTGCTAATTGTGCGGTACGTCGCGGGAGATAAATCGAACCATCTGCAGTTTTAATGCACGGATATCCGATGCGTGTACACTCTGTACAATGTACCTTGTAACTACGAGTATACGGAAAAAAATAATTGAATAGATTTTAACAAAATAGTTGTGTTGCTCGCGGTTATATAGTAACAACTAGAAATTATAGCTACTACATAAAAAATCGTAATGGCTGTCAACATGTCATGTTAAAGTCACATAAAACGTTCTGTTAGACACAGTATTGTCGATCAAGCCAAATATTAGTTGAAAATAGGGAAAAATTTGTTAGTAGTACAAATTAAAAATATAAACATAAATTCTTGATAAACCTAATCGAATTCCTTGAAGCTTTAATCAAATAAATTTGTTTACAGAATAAGAAGAAATGTTCAATCGTTCAAAATGTCGAATTGTAGTAAAAACAATTGTATTATTATCGTAGCTAACTATAGAATTTCAAAACTAACAATAATTTTTCTTGCATTTACCAAACGATAGAAGTAGAATTAGTTACTTTAACATAACACGATAGGTAGGTAGAAATGTACAAATCTAATATTCATAATGTATTTATTTTTACATCATAATTTTTTATAATTTCATATTTCATATTCCATTTTTTTTAAACCAACTGGTTTAATAAATGGTTATTTTGGTTGCAATTACAATATTTCTATGGATATTTTCGAATGTTTGAATACGATAACCAAACGCTTGATGTGAGCACAGAATAACCAGAAAGGACACTTTTTCAGTTTAACATGGGTTCTTATGGGGTACAGATTTGCAATACCTGTTGGGATATCAGTACAGCCAATAAAGATATTTTCCATTATTCTATTTTTCAAGCGAGGCTGTTATTTCAAACATTTTGCAGACCAATAAAAATGTATGTAAGTATTAAAAAATCAGTATGATTACTGACTATGCAAAAATAATTTTACATTTTTTATAAATTAATGGATACACTAATATTCCATAAAATTGAACAGTTTTGAGTACTCAAAAAGAATCTTTACTGGTTATTCTGTGATGTAAGTAACTGAACAGTACTGTAGAGTGTAGTTTCAACTGTCATTCTGTACCTACTACCTAATACTTGCTCCATGATATAATCTCATAATCAATCAATTAATCAAATAACAATTTAGATTGAAATTTTAAACCAAGGGCATAACTAAACTACACACATTAATTTAAGCGCAACACACAATAACAATGGAATCTAAGAGACAAGATTCATCGTCATGATTTTTTAATATGGTTATTACTTATTAGTACAGGATTATCTAGAATTTTAAATTTTGAACGAGTTAAGCTTGTAATTCGTTCCACGTGGATTCTTAGTTATGCTATTTTTCTAGTTTCTTCTATGAAATACGGGTGTAATTGGGGTAAATATTTTGTGAAGACAAGAGTTTTCAATGTGAAACATGGAATCCAACACTTTTGCTAATAGTGTAACCTCAATTGGCTAAAACTATATCACCCGGTAATAAATTATTTAAAAAGTTGCAATTTTCAGTAATAATATGTTTATCATTCACTCTTCCACCCCAACCTTCCGATATAAATGAAATAACTACTTGAGGAATAATCGCAATTAAATATTTAACTGTATTTTTATTTTTATAAGAGGAGCATGTTTGAGATTTTTCTTTTAAATTAGATGATTTCTTAATTCCTATTTCAAAATAGTCAATAATAACAGCAACTGAATTTCCAAAGGCAAAAAAAAAATGATCGTGGCATAGTACTTCGTAAATCTTCTCTTTCTGGTCAGTAAATCAAAATTTTAAACATATGTTCTAATAAAAATATGGTTTTACGATAAATAATGGAAGCAGTTGAACGAATAATATTAAATCTAAAGCCTAAGTCTGTTAATAGTACATTTAATCGCAATTTCATTAAGCATAATAAAAGTTTTTGGAATTAAGCCTTTGGTTTTTGGAAGTCAATTCAGGTTTAATATAGTCTAAAATTAAATTAAATAATTAAATACCTTTATTGATTCTAGCCCAGTATAATATGTTAACATTTTTTCTCGCCTCTACAAAAAATTTTTTAGATAAATTAAAATAATTAATTTCATTTTGCAACTTAGAAAACTTTGTAATTCTTCTAACTCATCTATATCAGTCATTTTTAAATCAATATTAGATTTAATATCACTTTTGACATTTATAAGCTCATTATGTGCATTATGATGTCTTTCATAATCTATATTTTGTGTTACAAAAATATCAGTTTCATTTGTATTATCTACAAATAAATAAATTGGTATTAATTTTAACTTCTTATTCGCACGTAAATATCTCTCTAAATGCGGTGTACTAGCTTTATCACTATTTATGATATATTCCATATTCAAAGTAGGCATCCAATCAAGATTTTTCTCATCACTATAGTGGGCAAGTTTTCTTAAAAGTCAATATTAGTGAATGTTATGCATAACTTTACTATTGAGCAAAACTAGAAGTTACTACTAAACTATTGTTTTTTACCAGTTTAAAATAAATTGAACAATTTCGCATGTTGTTTAATTGATTCTTAAGTATGTACGTCAATTATTTTTATGATTTAAGCCATGCCATAGCTAACATTTTTGCTTTTAAATCTGAACAAACATTAGATTTCACTTTCGTAAATCGAAAAAATGACAATAAGTTATCTGTAGATTTGTTCACACACCCAAACACAGCACATTACGTTGCATTTTGAAAATATTAGCGAAGTAACCGGCTTTAATTTAAGTTTAATAATTGGAAGTGTATATCTCATAATGTTTTTCGTTCATTTGCTTGGACCACCAGATGGTGATAAGAAATAATTGATAAGGATATACTATTAACACTAAGCTGATCAATTTTTTGCGATGGAAATCGAATTTTGATTTAGCCATAGACTTTAAACTACGTAGTATAAGGTCTATGGATTTAGTTAATGTATCTGTTAGCGTTAATGTATGAAATTCCGTAATTCTATAGAATAACTAGTTATTTTATAGAATTACGGGTACTTTCAGTTAATGTATTGAATGAATCCATAAATATATACTTCAACTAGTTATTCTACATACCAACTAGATATTTTATAAACTAACAATAATGGTTTAGTTAATGTATTGAAAACTATTATTGAATAAAAGTTTTATTATTATATAAAATATTAATATTAATTTTTTTTTTAAATTTACAATTTATTTATTAGTACAGGAACTTTTTGGGTGGCATTTAGAATTACAAAGTAAATTATTTTTTAAACATATGCACCGTTTTGTGGTGCACTTTTGTTGGCATGTACATTTAAAAAACCCTTGTCCATTACCAAGTGATTGGGATTCGGATGCTTTTCGAAGGCAAATATCTACATCTGGAACGTCACTAAGCGTAATAAACTTTTCTGTGCATAAACTAAATTGTGACCTCGCGTAATGTTGTTTTAGTATACCGTATTTAGTTCCTAAAACAAAATTATTTGAATTATTAATAAAAAAATTAAAAAAAAATTACCTAAGCGATAAAATCCGTCGGTTGTTTTTTCTAATACAATTGCAATTATAGATTGTGGATCACATTTTGACCTGTCAACATCTGGAATTTTGATTCGTACGTTACATCCTTGAAGAGCAGGTGGATGAGACATATCTGATTGTAGTTTCATTCTTTTAGCTTGACGTTCTAAGCATTTTTTTGCTTCTTCTCTTTTATTGGAAATATTTTCTTTATTTATGCAAAGTTGACACAATTCTTCCTCGGTATTCCCTTCATTTTCCATAAATATATGTTTGCATATTTTACAGTTATTTTTCTCTAAATCTTTGTTAATTTTATTATTTAAACTTTTGTCTGTATTCAAAACTTTCAAAATATTGTCTGGAGTATTTGAAGAAATTCCTACTTTTGGGGAACATCCGAACATAGCTTCATAAGGACTTCGTCCTATCCCCCTATGAAAAGCTTTATTTTTCATAAATTGAATAAACCTTAGCCCTTCACTCCATTTTGTTGTGTTGTTGTCCTTCATCCAGGTAATTATCATATTCTCTATATCTTGATTTGCCCTCTCCACTGATCCTTGGGACTGACTGTGGCGAGGTTTGCCATGAATAATAGATAATTCAGGCCACATTTCTTTTAATGAATCTATTGTTTGGTTTCTGAATTCACGACCGTTGTCACTTTGTAGTACACTTGGAGCACCGAACACCGTAAAAATATCTATGAGACAATATGCTACTTCTTCAGCTCTTTTCGATTTTAATGGTTTTATAATACAAAATTTAGTCAAATGATCTTGATACACCAACACAAATTTATATTCACCATCAGCTTGACTTTGATAATCAATAAGATCTAATTGACATCTACTATTTAATTCAGAAAAAATCATAGGATTTGTCACGATACCTTTTTTTTCACTTTTTTGTTTTTTTACACATGATTCACATAAATTTAAAAAAATTTTGACGTTTGATTGAGTAATATTTTTATATTTTTTTTTGAGTTCATACATCATTCTGTCTCTACCACCATGTCCAATAGATAGGTGAATGTTAAGTAAAATATCATATAATTCTTCGTCGTGGACGTAAAATATAATATCAGAATTTTCTTTCATTGGACGTATAAGTTTTTCATTACCTTGCACTTCTATCACATCATACCGTTGTACTAACCAATAATCACGTGGCGATTCTTTTTTTCCTGTTTTAATACGTTTCACTTCACTTATTAAGGAATCATATTTTTCTTTCAGCAAAAACGTGCTGTTATTACGTTCTGTTGTTGTATTTTTTATAATTGTATCAAATTTGGTTTTCATTTTAAAGCACACTTATTAGTTATTACACTATACAACACTAAAAATGATTAAACTAACTAGTAAGTAAACTCGCAGTACACTGTCACACGAATAAGTCTAGTCTATTCCAAATGGTGTGGTTCAATACTATCTTATCTTATTATTTTTATTAATAACAACAACGGTAACAAATTTTGTATGTTATCTAATCCAGTCCCGGTCATATCTACCTAATGATATAAATTTCATACATTAACGAAAACCCAATCGGTATTTTATATATTAACTAGTAAAACCGTGTAATTTATATATTAACGAACATATTTAGGAATTTTATAGAATAACTAGTTATTTAATAAAATAACGTATTACATACATTACCGCTAACATATCGTAATGGAGATTAATGGCGTAATTCTATGTAAAATTAGTTTTTCGAAGAGCTTTGAAAACGTGGGTATAAAACTGGTAGGATAATGAGAACTAATGAGATGCTTAGTTTTATTAGGTTTAGAGATTATAATAACTGAATAATATTTTCATGTAGGAGGGAAGTAAAAATAATTATTGAGATTTTCTACAATGAAAAATCCGTGTGATCGTTCATCGTAGATTTCTATAAAATAGTACAATTGTATTTATGCTCTATGAATACGAAATTAACTATATCTTTATTAGCTGAACATAATTTTAATTTTGAACCATCAAGCTACAGAGAAATTGTTTGAAGAAATTTGAAAGAATAATAAAATTTTAATTCTTTTACTATTCTGTTTAACATAGCAGTTTTGATTTTTATACTTATATAAAATGTATAATGAATGTCATTAACAATTTGTTCTATTATTTGGATTAAAAAGGGTTAAATTTAATTCATAAATTATTTGTACATATATTTACGTGTTCCGAGTTTTGATGCATACGATTTAATAATAATAATATATAATATATTGTAATGCGATTTGCGAATTATATGATAAATCGTTCGGACTAGCGACGAGTTATTTTTTTGCCGAAATGTCTCCCGAAACGTACAACACATGCACATCATAATAATTTCGTCGTATACCTACACAACGTGTGCACCACCAGCAACGACGACGACGACATCATGTGTAGCATGTATAATACGTGGTCGTCCGTCGGACGTGCATATATATTGTGTTCATGTGCGCGGGTCCTCTCACCCTAGTTCCCCTCGCGTGAAGTCAAGTAAAATGCATAGCACGCTACGAACGTCTTCCCCTGCCACCGAGACGTCCACGGTGTAACCAAGTGTACGTGTATATTGCATGTATATTATACCCGTCGGGTGCGTGTGTTGACAGTTTTTTAACCGGACGGGGTTCGAGAACGCCGATCGACGATCGCATGTGTCACGTCACTATCACACGATAATATGTATACACGCTCAAGTAATATTATTGTGTACACAAGAAAGGTTAGGTTTTACATATGAGTTTTTTTTTTTGTTATTTAGTATAAGAATATATAAAGTGAAAAAAATAAAAAATACGACATTGTTTCGAAATCGTTATTTTCGCCAGTCACCGCACATTTATTCCGATAGCGTTTACAGCCGCATAAAGCTGCAACTTTATTTCGGGAGATAAAATCTGAGTGATGGCGAGTAAAACTTAAATTGTAAAGCACACATTTTAGTAAGAGAAATAAAACAGCGCATTCAACCAATAAAAATATTTATACCGATTAGTTATTGCTAATAATGTATTGGTTTCAGTTTTTTTTTTTTTTTTGTTTTGTTAGGCTATTGTAACGTCGACTTGGTAGTGATATTAACGGAAATGATTCCAAGAATAATTTAGTGGTAGTAAAAATAAACCCAAATTTCAGCATTATTGACACGACTATCTCGATACTTGTTGACTACTAACGCCAAAAGTTTAGGGTGGCCTTGTAAAATACTATTTTGATTGTTCAAACTTGATGCAATCTATACGTTAGACAAGATCCATATTCATAGTCGCGAGATTTGAGATTAAAAAAAAATTTGATTATATATTACGTAATAAACTTAGTATGTTATATAAAATAATGATTAATTTATTATTAGTATTATGCTGTGTAGCGATTCCGTTGAATAGCATTGAATAAAATTTTAGAGGCAAAATGTGAAGTGTAAAAAAAAAAAAAAAAATTAAAAACTCAATAATAATCTAGTAAATATTTTAAGATTTTTATATGGCTGCAACTGATTGTAGAAAAAGTAATATATAATGGGCAGACATATTATATGCGTATGTACAAGATTTGGATGTTCGGAACAAAGATAAATGAGCATTCGTCCCCTTCCCCCCTGCCGTGACCATGATGAAAATTGATCGGTTTTGACTCGACAGGAAGAGGGTGTGATGGGAAGACTATATACATCATCAACACATATTATATTCTTATAAATTATAACGTGCGACGAGTTCAGTATAACGATATGATAACCAGCCAGGGATTTAAAACAAGAATGCTCGAGCTTAACCAGTACATTTTTTTTCAAACCACCCCACACGCAGAGCACGCTGACCTAATTTCGGGATTGACAGTAAAATTTGTAATTCACACACATACACAACAGACATCAGACAAGTGTCGTAAAACGTAATTTGCCATAAAAGACCTGTGCGCGTCGTGAATTCATTTATACATATTTACACGTATAATACAACATAATATACGGGGCGACTGCGCATCGAAATTAATATATACATATTATGTGTGTATAGGTGCGTGTGTGTGTGCAATGTGCATGTAAAAATATACGTTCTAAAATTGTATTAAACGTCATAAACGCGTGATGGTGGATGATGGCGAGTTTTTACTGTGTGCACATGCACATTTCGATTTTACAAGCTAACGAAACGCCACTGAGTCGAAATATAATATTTTATCGTATTATTATAATAATATGCACATTGCGCGTATAACCGACGATGGCGATAAGACGATGGGAAACGTTGCAGGGATGGTGGTGGTGGTAGGCCACGCGCGACATTGCAGAATAATAGAAAACTATTTTATTTCAAACATCATACAATATATAGGTAATATGTTTTATAAAACGCCCGAACAGTAATAATTACAATATTACCGTTTCGATGTTACAGTAAAATATAATATTGCGCGATGTGTTGCAGGAGCAGCAGTATAGTCCACATTTATCAGAAATCGCACGACATTTTCCGTTTCGAACAAATATCTTGACACTAAGCTCGGATCCCGCGACGTGTAAATAATTTATGAAGGTTTATCGCAATTTATAGCGCTTCAACGCACCCACCCACCGTCTCTGACCATCATCACCGAACACCCTCGCACTGCCACTATGATTTACATTCACGCGCATAATAGAATATAATATAGACAAAATACTGCAGTATCACAGTATCCACTGAATATAATATAGACGTTATATTGTTCATTTATAAAAATTGTAACTCAACCGTTTTTGGAAAAATCAACACACGTAACGGGCAGGTTCGGCGACGCCATGGAATAAAAAACAAACGTTTACAAGTTCTAATATTATACAGTGTGTTGTGTGATTCGATCAATAATTTTTTTCTTTTATGATATATTTATATTTAAATTCTAATTTTTGAAACTTTTAAGTGCATACTTAAAAGGACTGTGTTTTAAAATGCATACAGTTTTAGATGTAACTTTAGAAATGTGTTACAAATAAACTATTTATTTATTTTTAATTAAAACTATCTACTCTTTTTAATGTAAATTAATAAGTAAATAATTTTTTGAATATCTTGATAAATATATAAATCAAAATTTTAACCAGTTGCTTCTAAGTTATGAAACTTGAAGCATTTACTAAGGATAATAACCTGTAATAAAATAGATTTAAAATATATTGGAACCACATAATAGTTTGAAAATTATATAGGTATAGTATAAATGTATAATTAATATTATTAATAGGTACCTATATTAAAATGTTATAATTTATAAAAATTGTCCGAGTAAGTCCTAAACTATATACAATTTACATTTTATATAAATACATTATTAAGAACTATTATTATTATTTATTATCCTTTGTACATAATATTTTATTGAAATTAATGCGATTCAGAACCTCCTCATTTAAAATTTAAATTTACATATGTACATCCAAAAATTACTTCTTTAAAAATTTGTAATAAAACGGGTAATTTATTGGTTTGAAAAAATAAGTATATTTCACCAAAAGAAATTACTTAAGTTCCACAAAAAATTGAAATATTTAAAAATTTGATGTTTTGATATGTTTTGAATTATAAAACTTAGAATCTGAATAAATTCGTTTTTAAAGAATAAAAGGGAATGAGAAATGAGCATATTTGATGAATTATTATGCCCTGGCTATATATTATGTATACAACATATAATTGCTTAAGTCTGTAGCTCACATGCTTTTTGGTTATAGCATCAGTCTTTTACCGATAATTATTTGTACAATGAATATACGTCATGAAGTTGGAAGTAGATTTTTTAACCGTACATTTTTAGAATAGTATTTGATTTTTGAAATTGATATAAAACCCATGTGAACGTTGAAATACCTTTACAATGATATGATGAAATACGCGTATCGGCATTAAAGCGAGTGTGCATAAGCGTTACGTATATACCTGCAGTAAATCGGTTATAAAAAAAAAAAAAACCATTAAATTCTAAGGGAGTGATAATAAAAACACCATGGGATCCGAGCCAAATCACGCGTGTCCGGAAAACGAGACCCATAAGAAATTTGTAGAAAATCTCAGAGCGCGTTTCCTTTTGTGTGTTAAACGCATCGACGAAATTCAATTTTTTCCCCAAGGACCCTGTGCGAGGATATCTCGTAAAAAAAAAAGAAAAGAAAAAAGAAGTGTATAATAAAATGTACAAAACCTGCAATGCTATAAAAATAATAATAATATAATACCTAATATGTGAATGGTGCGCGACGTAAAGGCGTCTGTATAATATAATGCATTATGTTTTATCGTTTTTTGGGGTCTGTGACTATATATGTATAGTATTAACATATAGGTATATAACATATTTGTGGTATATACTAAGCAATGGTGGTATGTGGTGGATGGAAAGAACGGATCGAAAGAACAGAGTCTGTGAAAGAGGGAGAGAGATCAAAGACGACGATAATGACGTACCGTCGTTGTGTTGTTATTATTATTATTGTGCGTATGCGTGTGAGTGTGTGTGTTTGTGGATGCGTAGACCGTATCGCGTTTTATGTCAGCTGGGTGAGGCAATATCCGAAGGATCCGATCCTTACCTCCTTCTCTTCCTCGGACTCCACTCTCGTAGCTCCCATCTCTCTCTCTGACTGTCGACCGATCCGTGTTATTCGTCCTTTTCCTCGCCCGCGTAGAACCCCCGTGACTTAATCGTCGCCATAGTCACAATCAGTTTAGGTCCAGTCGATTCTTTCCTCTCCATATCTCATTCCGCCGTCCTGAAAATCCGTCCGAACCCTTCAAAAACATTTCAGCCGGAGACCATTAGTGCCAACTTGCACGATGTCATCAAGACGAAACGGATTTCGACTACCTAAAGGTCCCATATATATATATATAATTTATATATATATATATATACCTACATATAACATACTAGTGAACACATTATAGCTGCGGCTACCTGTAAACATAATATATATGCACTATTTAATATATATGTATAGTACAGTCTACCGGCTTATAGTTGTTCAAAACTACAGGCCTTAGACGATATCTTTGAGTAATCTGAAATGCGTTATCGTGCCTGTGGTCAGAAAATGGTTTTGTTATTTTCAAACTAGATTTTGTTTTTGAAAAATTACAGTTTTTTCTCTTATTTTTGTTTATGTGTCAAGTATATGGATTATCATACTATTATAACTGTTTACGCGTTGAACACTAAATGCTTATAAAAGTTACTATGTCAAAAAACAATTACGTTAACTCCGCAGTGCGTTTTCATAAATTTAATGTACATCATACTATCACACCTATAAATGAATAAAATTCATCCCGATTTCTTTTGACCTTGTCGTACGATGGCTCTAGAAAGTGTTAAACCATTAAGCCGTTGCATTATGATATGCCTTACAAAAATGTCATGACTTAAATTATAAACATAATATGTATCTACATAATTGTATAGGTACAGCGCACATAATAGGATATATATATTTTGATAAACACACAAAACTTACGCAGTCCACGTAATTGTGCCACACAACAAACTATAAACAAAATATAATAATAATAATAATAATAATAATAATAATAATAATAATAATACACTATAACATAATATATCATATTATTATAATATAAACCGCGGAGCACGCACATCATAAATTCACTCGTTCGCCCGTTGGGGATCGCCGCCCTCGGGTGAAACGTTTTAATGACGGGCCAACAAATAGCAGCAACCAGCGTACTGTGTCCCGGAGCTATTAATAATAATGACCGGTTCGGCGGGCGTCTCGCAGACAAATCTCAAATAGAGTTTATTAATTGTCTTTTTCGTTTCTCGTTTCGTCCCCCCAGCAACGATGGTAATATGATTGTAGCGACGGTGCGGCATATCGGGGTAGTTGTGACTTCTAGGCCGAGGAGTCCGTACAGATATCATGTATCTAAATAAAACATGAAATGTAAAAATTATCCACGTTGTGCATAAAAAATAATGTTGAATGAATCAAAATAATATTAAATCCTTTGAAAATCATTTCACACGGTATTCGTCGCGTATACAACACATGCGCGGAACCAGCGCGCAACCACGTTATTGCGATTTCCGAAAACAGGACAGGAGACCGTCACTCGTCGTCCCAACGATTAAAAGAACTGAGATATAAAATACATTATGGTAATAATTATGATATAACACGTCATATAGGACATATAGCGATCGGGCTTGTTTATATTATTTTTTTATAGTATGTACCGTTGCTGTAAATGTTTTTGATACGATATAATCACACGCACGATTAACATTTTTTTGAAAAAACGTTAGGTTAGGTCAGTGCTTATGATGACTATTATTTTTTTTTTCTATGCACGTCGTCCAACTAGTCTCCCGCAATAACTCTTCGTTATTGTAAATTATGAATTAATAAAACGCTTTACTTGTGTAGACACTAGACAGTGTCAAATTAGAATTTCCAGGACAACAATAATACTACCTATATAATTTATAATTAGGTTATTATTCTCTATTATCACAGTACGTATTACCAATATTACTCGTACTAGTGTGATACCATTTATTCTGTGTATTTCAAAAATAAACAGAAAGCTATAATAAATATAATATAATAATAATATATTGACACCAGTCAACAATATTATAGATTAATGATGATATTATGTGGCGTATTATTATTTTGAAATTGAAGTTGAAAATTTATTTATGTGAAAAATCAATTCAATCTGATTTCGAAAGACGTTATGGCGGACATACAGTAAGTCACCAAAACAAAAAACAAAGACAAAATAGCATCTTCACGTTTTTAATTTAGCAACAAATATGAGACAACAAAGCATTTTTATCTTTCTGTTTACACCAAGAAAGCAAAATAGAAATATTTATGAGACAATAATTTTTTATACTGTGATTTACTTAATATAAGGTTTACACTGCAAAGATATAACATAAACAAAGCATCGTGACTTTATGTTATTAGTTTTATTAATTTGTTTAAAAAAAAATATATATATCTTCAATGTCAAAATTATTATATGATAAGAAAATTGATTTATTGAAAATTTTCAGGATAATATATTGTAATTGTATAATAAAAAAAATAATTTCATTATAGTTATTCTCAAAATGTAAATTAAAATCGGAAATTTTAAAAAATTTACCTATATTAATTAATGATTTTTTTTCAACATATAAAAAAAACAAAAATAATTTATCAAGTACCTATTATATAAATCAGGCATGTCAAACTTAAAGTATCAAGTAAGCTAAATATATTGAATAATTTACTATGCCGTACATAAAAATTTAACAAAAAAAAAAAAATAAATAAATATTTTATACAAATTTTTCTATTTTATTCTTTACGTTTACGAATACAGCAGATACAACTAAATTAAAAAAAGGTTAGCATATCAGAACATAAGACAGTAAAATAATGTATACTAAATAAACAATTCTCTAAGAATCCAATATAGTTGTGACACGGCATTAATATTTTATTATTATTTTTTTTTTTTGCCCATTAATATTGGTAGCGGTGGGCCACCACAAAAAAATAAGCTGAGGGATGCGTGTTTGACATGTCTGATATAAACTAATAACAAAATATTAATTGTACATCAATAAAGTATCATTTATTTAATTATCCATTTTTTCATTGAAAACAAAATCTATGTTTTTGCTGAAATAAAGAAATAATATTCTCATCTTCATCGATTTAATTTTAATCACATTAGCTGAATAATTATTTTGATTGTAAAAATATTAAAAAAAAAAAAAAAAGAAGCAGTAATCCGGTAAATTTTCAGTCGATGTTGTGGATAGTCCGTGGGTTGATAATACGTTATAAAAAATATTATTATATAAAAATCACCCGAAAACGTGTCTTAGACTTTTTGGTCGACATCACATCAAATCTATTACGTTTTTAATGGTGTACGTATAAAATACATAATTTAATGTTAAAGCAGTGCGCGTGTTACGATGATAATAGACGTAAATACTACATATTACAAAATACAGCACGCTTTGTGTAAATGCTCCGAGCTTCTATGTGAATAACGCGGTATTATTATTTTGCAGTACGTTGCGTGTATTATTAATATTGTCTCTTGTTGCACGACGTTAAACACCATGCCGCGCTTCCGAACGACCACATCGTTATTATTTCATGTTATGACCGCGTGTATGTTTTTCACCACTGTGTTTACAGTGTGCGCGTCGATATATATTTCAATAATTATCAAGTGAGGGGTTTTCAATTTATTACATAGTTTTAACATTTTTTTTTTTTCAATATTTCTATCAAGTTTATGTCCCGGTGAGGTCTAAATCATGCACCTCGAACCATGGTTCGTCTATATCGATGTTTTGACGATGATAACTGTTGTTAATGATACCGTTTTTACGTCAAAGACAAATTAAAAAAGAAAATCTGATAAAAGCTATGTACTTACTGCGGTGACGAAGTTGTTTTTTAATACAACGGACGGTTGTCTGGTCACATAAAATAAGATAGTATTTTTACGACGTATACAATACATGTAGGTACCCTATTGATTTTTTTTTTATTAAATTTATTGTTATATATCACGTCGAAACCACTTAAACAGTTAAACCTTGTAATATAATATATTTATATACAATAATATTATGTGTACATTTCTAACTATGTTTATAATGTTTTCAGTATAAGCCAAAATGTTTAATACTATACATGTTTAATAGAAAAAGAAAAATTTATATTTAAAATGTATAAAATGTATTTACAATACATATGATACATTCCTTAAAGAGCCTAAATTAAAGTAAATATTGTAAAACGCATTACTGCAGTCAAAGTTTTCCAAAACGTAGAACATTTTGACTATACACAGATAAATTTGCGTTTTGCGCGTGCGTAAGTATACGTAATTAAGTATTTTAACAAAAATATGTTATTGAATTTTATTTTTATACTCCTAAACACACTTTGCAGTGTCTACTGCCAATAATTTGAGTAATAAGCAACTATACTTACACCTCCCGCGTTCAGAATGGACTTCACATCGGAATATAATTATCATTTAACGGCTGTCCTGATTACATACTTCGAGATAGCCGTTATCATGATAATAGTATAAATTATGTCATATATCATACTTAGAAATGTGAGCTGATGCCCCTCCCTTTTTTGCACGGTTTACCCCGCAGGGATTGTAAACCGGTTCAATGAGCGACCTAATGTTATAAATGTTCAAAACATGTATATAGGGTGATTATTTTTTCACCGCAAACTAAAGACTAGCTTTCTTATCCGTCACTATAATATGGTTTTATAATGTTTTTATTTTTATTTTTATTTAATCACAAAAAATAAGTGAATTATGAACATATATAAAATCGTATTTTCCCAATAGTATATAAAATCTCATAACGCTGAATGAGGTATTGACTGCAAGTTGATGGTAAGATTAATCACTCTGTATACCTACAATATACGCCGGCGATAAGGGTCAAAGAGCTGAGCGTGAACGAAAACCGTTTCCCAACTCGATGCGTGTTGAGCCGTCCCCCTTCCACCACCTACCAATCCACCCACCTGGTGAACTGCTGCTACACAGTCGTATTAAAATATATACCGAGGGCATTTAAATTGAATCGTTTCACCCGAAGCCATAAAATAATAAGTATTTAAAAACCATATGTGTAACGAAGTTATTATTCACATCATAACGAATGTGTTAATTATATATAATATATATTTTAATATACACGATAAAAGTATATAAAAATATATCATATATATATATATATATGATGTAATGTATACGTGAGTATAATATAATAATTTGGTTACACATCTGTTTTATATAATTCATTTTGCTCACTGAGTGGTTTTACTGTTTCAATAAGAAAGATATATAATGCATATTATTAGTGTACGTCATGTGTGTGCATGGTAAAAGAGAAAGAGAGAAAGAGTGAGTAAGTGAACAGGGACATAGTGAGCGAGAAGAAACGATTAGAAACGCAAAAACCTACAATATTTTATCGAAATTAGAAATATTAAAACACTTAATATTATAATATAACGAGTCTTTAGAATAACATTAATATACAGGCCAAGTAGGTTATCAATAAACTGGTGCAAGACATACACTACTGCTGCTCCGAGAATATTTTTCAATTCCAACTAAAATGTAAATTATACACGGGTTAAGTACCCGTACATCAGCTATATCGTGTTAAACTCGTCGTACATTTTTCGATTCGTGTGTATTAAAAATGAATTATTTTCTGTCCATCGTGATCCAAACGCTGAACAAACTACCATACACGTGTTATAGCCGGTGGAGTTGTTATATTTTGTATGATATTCTCTAGGTAGTCCTTCGTTTAAACCCGTATTGCGATGGCCAAAAACGGTTGTGCTGGAGAATCGATCAGTAAAATATAGACTGTCAGTAAAATGTGCGTGTTAGGTTATTTAATAATATAAATATTATATAAATTTAAGAAAAGGAAATACCCGTAAAAAGTATAGTTAATACATATAATAGTATATTTTTAGTTTGAGTACTATAGTAGTCATTAAAATGTTAAATGATGAAAAAAGTCCCTATCGTCACACAATCGATTGGCATCGGTTATATAGAACATGCGTTTATAAATTATTTTAATACAAGAACAATATCGATAATTGATTTACTTCGCAATAAAAGCTGTTGCCCAGTAATTTTTTTGAAAATGAATACTATATATATAATTTTGTTAACACGAAAAAACCTTTCATGAGCTAAAACCCAATTCATCTACAAAAAAAAAAAAAAAAATGTTAAAAAATTGTCAACGATCTGCAGAAACAAATTTTAATATTTTAAAACTATATCAAATCTTATTTTGAAAAGAAACATTGAAGTCAAAATTCAATAATTTTATTTTGTATAAATTGACGATGTTGTACCACAGTGAACGTTTTACTATAGTTTATTTATAGATTACATATTATTGAAAGTTTTTGAATGATATTTCTTTCTTTCAAATGTTGTGTAATACATTTTTGATTTTTTTTAAAGTAAGCAATTAATAGGCAATACATATTTTTAGAATGTAAATAACACATAGAAGATTTTTTTTTGTTTTTATTTATTTTACGATGGATACAGGTAATAGCACATAAGATATTATATTAACATATTTTATCTTATTTTTTTCCGAATTTAGGTAAAAAAAAAAAACCTCAAAATTGTAAATTTAGTATATAATATGAGATTTTTTTGTGTCGATGACGATAAACTGTTAAAATATGTGTATCGAAGACCAAGAAGCTATAATATCATAAATCTTGGTTTGAAGTAGTGATGGCGGTGCAACGTGTCAACAAATGTGTGCTACGTTTTTTATAAATTAATAACATTTTATTGAAGGCGTTTGAATCTTTTTAATTAATTTTGTACTCACTGAAGTCTTAATTTGACCAACTCGAATATTAACTGTGTTAAACATTCAAATGATAATTTTTTCTTAATTTTTTTAGCACTTGAATTCATTATCTGAATGTCTAAAATTCTATTAAACCATTCGAGTGAATAGCCTTGAATTTTGATTTAATTAAAACTCAATAACTTTCGTGTAAACCGTAGTAAGTTGTATAATATTATCAATATTCTATCTATGCGTTTACTTAATTTTATTATAAGTTATAGCACTAATAGTTTTTATATCGATGTAATTTTATTTAATTAATATTGACGCATAAAAAAAAATCGTGTTCCGAAGAAATCAATAAAAATAAAGAATAAATGTATCTTTTTATTATATTAATTGATATCGTCAACATAGAAGTATAATGTATTAATACTACTTTCATATATTTATAAAAGAAAATATAATATTAAAATCGTAGCAGTTATTTGGATATTTGCAGTGCTGCTTTAATAAGGATTATGTCGCCTTGTGTACCTACACATGTTAATTCACTATCCCTGCGTATATGATTGATTTTCAATATTTTTTTACCCATTGATCTTTTCATTATTTTATACTAGTATACAAAGTAATGTTATATTATCTTAATGTTAAGAAATCAACTAAATAACTAATAAAATAAACGTTATAGAATGATAATACCTTATTTATTATTTAATTAAGTATTAAAATGTACTGTCTCTTATAGTTGCCTATCAAATAGCTTTTTCAAATACGTCACCACCACAGGTAATTATGATATTCGACGAAATTCACGAATATATGGTAATATATATGTTCTGTGAAGAGCATTGGACAAAAGACAAGATAATAATAATGCGTTAACAAAATTTGTACTAAATGTATCGAATCATTTAGTATTATATTTGTATTGTTATATTACTTTCTCAATAAAAAGTGACAACTCACATGAAAATACAGTAAATACACATTACATAACGGTTTATAATTTGAAGATATTAAATTTATATTATATACGATGATTTGTATTGGCTTTATTTATGAATAATTATACCTTTGAAATAAATACTATTCCACTAATATTTTATTCACTGATATATTATTTGTTTTATTTTTATAGTTATGTTGTAACGAAAAAGTAGTTAATAAAAGTTAAGGAATTTGGAATGGTAGACAAAAAAAAAAAAAAATGATTTAAAAATGTAATTTTAATTATTTTAGTATTTATAACGCTATTAAATTATGACGTCCGGTGCACTTTGTTCTGAGAAATATAAGTCTACGGAATAATGACCTTATTCAATAGAATTAACACAACTTAATGATTGCTTTTTTTTTTAATTAATAGAGAAGAATATTCTAAAATCTTAATTAAACTTCGTTTCCATATTTTTATCAAAAACTTAATAATTATTATCATATTTGAATTCAATCTACTGAGAATATTAACTTCTATTGAGTTTCTATCAAAATTCAACAATTATTTAACGACTTGACAGGCAGGTCTCAGGTAGGTACATATAATCTAATTTGATTATTACATGTAAAATTTTTTTCAAATGACTGCACTTCATGTCTATACGAATTTTTGATAAAAACGGTAGAATTAATAGTACATCAGTATGATATAATAATAAAACGCCTAACTAGTTTCACTGTTTGTTGAGCGCAGACAACCATAAATCATATAACGATAATATAATATTAAAATAAGTATGCGAATGATATATATATATTTTATCCGTGATGTAGCCGTAGATAACGAATGACATCGTAGAAAATAACAGAGAGGTATAATATGGTAGACCAAAAAATGATACAATATCATTTTGTTTTATGATTGAAGGATTTGTGAAGTTCTCCGTGCGAATAATATATATACAATATATTGCACTGACAGTCAAATCAACCGTATCCCGAATCTGAAATAAACGTGGCCGTGCAAAACGTTTTTTCTCTCTTTTTAAGCGAATTGAAATTTGATAAAAATAACGCACGGCAATGATACATAATATTCGATACTATGCGGTTTGATTACCAAAGCCGGTAAAATGCTGATTTTTAGAAGTTACGCGGCATAATATATATTTACGTACATATCTCACTTGAGATACACGGTCGAAGAACGTTATTAACCGTTTGACGTTTAAGTGAGCATCTATGTTTGTGTGTGATTTAATAGTTTGAAATATAATATTTCAGTTTAAAAATAATAAATATTTAGTATATAGGTATACACTTTTTTCTGATAAATCTTAACACAATTTAAAATACACTTTTTAAGTATTTCAACTATATTTTTTATAACCTTAAAAACATAATAAATATAATATGTAATAAAACTAAATGAGAAAATGTATAGTCATATCGATCAGATAAAGTACGAATATTATAAGTGGTAATGGAATAGATTTAATATGATAAAAGATAAATAGTCACTATCATGATCCACGAACGGCGACATCAAATATCTGAAGAAGGACAAAGGTTAGAATGATATTCGAGGAAAATATGTCTTTACTTACCTACAGTTGTTACTTGTTATTAAGATAATTAATTCACAGGTAGGTCCATGTTTCCTTCCTCTTAGACCTAATAGTATGTTATATAATAGTCAGATTAGGGCATACTAGAAAAGTTGTTGCGTGTTATAATTATTATAATGTATACTATTTATCGTAAATTTTAAGTTTAAAATATGATGTCGTTTGAATATTGTTTAATAACAATATGATTAAATATTTTTAGTGTTACAGTAGTTAAGCATATACTTAATTCCATTAAAAAAATCTAGTTTTTCCACTACAAGCTGTATTTATTTTAAATGTAAATATTCGTTAGAAATTTATGTGTATATACCAACAAAGTATTATATTTTATCCACGTATCAATCAACATTCAACGAAGGCCTATACGCGTTGCGGTCAGATTCGTATTTATTTTTTTTTTTTAAACGTATAATTTTCCAGGATAGACAAAACCTGTCAGGTTCTCACACTGAACGGGCTGTAGGCAAGTGGTATAGGTATATGGATGGAGTATGCTAGTGTATTCAGACAAACCATGGATATAATAATCTGCGCACGGTAATGTCGAGAATTTATATTTCTTCGGATAAACACGATTTTTAAAATAACACAACCCCAGCATAGGCTCTCGTAATCATCAACCGCATAGTGCTGTAGCGAATCAGTCCGTGGACAATATTTTTCAAAAACAATTCTAATAAACGCATACCTTGACATAGTCGCACTCGGTGTACGTGTGTGGTCATTATAATAATATTACATATTATAATATATATTCCTATACATTTCGAATCGCGTGATTACAAGACTCTCGAATGAGATCGTGAGAACGGATATTATTTTTGCGATATTAAAATTAAAATAACACCATATAATACCACGTAATTTGTATGTCTTAACCAATACCCCTGTGGGCCGTGGACGATATAACTTCTATAAAGTGTATGGAGGTAATACACCACGAACCGAATAATATGTAAATTAATAATAATAAAAACTTAATATTATAATACTATGCACATCGTTTTGATTGTTTCGATATTGTACTGACGCGTTGGACCGATGCATTCATCGCAGTCTGCCGTCGATTTTGTACGTCGGTTGCAAACAAATAATAATAATTAATAATAACGATGTAATAAATTACTCGTGTTTCCCATATTGCGAACTGCGTGCAGCATATTTTGTGATATTATATTTCAAACATGAATTATTTTTCATGTGTCAATTGCAGTATTTAATAATACATACTTCTCACGAACGAACAAAAATATTAATCCACAATATTATAATCACACGCGCACACTTACAAAAAAAAAAATAAAAATTCTCATAACTTAACTCGGATCCGAATCATTGTATATATCATAAATACTTAATCTTCTTAGCTATCGTGGAAACATAATATCATTAGGAGACAACAATGTATTAATTGCAACTTTTCGGCGAGAATTTTGTTCAGTTCTGATTCTGAAACTGACCATCTGTACCATCGTAGTAACTGATTAGTGTCTCAGAAATAATACGCACTTTTCCCGTGAGCATTTGAAGAAACTTGTATAACCTATATCATGTTACCAAAAATGTGTCGAAAAAAATGGCAAAGATGTGAAAAACTAATTTACATCCTGGTGCGTGAGTTAATTCAAAATTCCCCAAGTTTGTTGCATTCTTTTTTTGCATGTTGAAACTTATGATTTGAATACTCCGAAGACCTATCAAACTTTTCAAGTTACGTCATCGGCTTCAAAAAAAAAAAAAATTTTTGAAATATTTTTTACCATGGTGGCGCTAAAGAAGATAATATACACATTTACCTGCGACGGTTAGTCAGCGTTGTATACTATGTTATTGTTATTTTATCACGATTATTTCGTAAAAAGAAATAAAACTACTAAAAATGGACAAATATTTAAATTATTTTAAATCTAGCTGATCGATGACCAGTGACCGATGTTGGTAACGATCTGTTCAGTTATCGTTATCAAACTTAATCTTGGTAATCTTAACATCGCATGTCTTGTAAATTATTAGCGCCGCCACCGAAGGGCAGATAATAATATTAAGTATATAGGTACTCTGTCGGAGGAGACGTATGTGCGTAACCTCTCCACGTTTGCCCGGAGGTATTCCATCGTGTGTATATAACAAAAAATAACAACTTTACTACAACAATAATAATAATAATAATAATGTTATACGTATAATAAAATTACGATGCGTGTGTATGCGACTGTAAGAGACATGAATGTGTACGAATATAATATATTATATCGTTCGTCGAACGCGAACACGCGATTTCTTTCACGAAACCCAAACATATAGATAATTCCGTATTAATTACATCGGGAAATACATTTCAACGATACATGAAAGATAATATTGAATATACTTCAGTTTATTTGTATCATAATAATATATTGTATGTTTATTAAAAAGTTTAAACGTGTTTGTATTCATTGATCACATATATCAAAATTGCGGGTATACGTTGTCCAGCTGACCAGATACTTGGCATATTATACGTCATGTAGTGGTATTAGTGACCAACACGTTTCACGGGTACTGAGTATTGACTATTCAAAGAAAATAGAAGGTATGTATTAATATGTTTATACTTTATACGCATCTAGACTCTGTATAGAAACGACTAGGTTTTCGAGTCTTTTATCTAGAAACTAAATATAGTATTGAATTATAAAAAAAAAAAAACAGAAATTCACAGCGCAACGTTTGTACAGCTGGTTATCACGCTTTAAGCAAAATTTATTTCAATCGATTTCGGTCGATTTTAACTACTTAACATGTTATTATTAGGTATTTATTGGTTAAGGTGTTAAAAATTATTACCACTGAAACATAATGTATATAAACAATACTGCTACTATGACGTATTATCCACTAAAATATTTTATAACCTGTTCAGTGTTCAATGGTTGTGAGATAAGACAAAATATACATCGTCTTAATTTAATTTTCACTATGTCTCACTATGGCTATCTGGCGGTGACGCGTAGAAATCGGTCTTATAATAATTTCGCACTGAACAGAGAGTCGGGCGCAGTTTCAACGAAGGGCCCGTTTAGTAATATATATATATGCTTACACTATGTATGCACATTGCATAGATATTAAAATTTCACGGATGGTGGTTCGCAATTGAGCTATTGTCACTGTAGACATTGTTGGCGATCGGGACACATCACGCGAATGATTAAAGAGCACATCACGACCGTTATAATTAATTAGCTGTTCCATGTATCTTGTAACGAGTTACTTGTACGCTCGTCGTAAGAGAGCGAATGTTGCGGATATTAAATATTAAGTAGTCGGTCGGAAAAGAAAAAACCTTAGATGTTTTTTAAGTACGAGCCGGAGCTAAAGAGAGTAAGAGAAAGAGAGAGAGATAGAGAGAAAGAGTTATCTTCGCCCGAGGTTGTGTATTTTCATACAATATATATATTTTTTAATTTTCCACGGGAAAATGTACACGGAATACAATTTTTAATTGAAACGTGAAGCGTTTTTCTTTAAACACAAGACTGAAAAGATAAAGAAAAATATATGGTTGTAGGAAAGGATTAAAAGCATATGTATACGTATATATTTTTAATAACGTTTGTAGTTTAAATAAAAATGAAAAAATAAAAAAATGTTTCCCTTCTCTCTCGGTAGTATAAAAGCCTTCCGTCGACCCTTTACGAAATCAGTCCCGCGAGACCAAAAAACCCGGCTTTTCGTGCATACCTATAGATATAATAACATAATTTATACCCACACATAATATATATATAATACGAATATAGCGCGTGTTAGCTTTTATCGATGCCTATATTATGAATATTATGATAGTACGATATTATTATAATGTATTAATGTGCACAAGAGCGCTGGTACGTGCGACGACTGTCCAAACACGACCGCGCCTAGGGTGGCACGTGTGTGTGTGTGCTGTAAAAAATCGCAAACGGTCCAAACAAGAAGACGTTAACATTTTGTACTACTATTTTTGTTTTGCAATTTAAGTAGGACATTTTTGACTGTCTGATATTTTTAACAAGCAATTAATTTTTTTTTTTCCAAAACATTCATCATTACTAATATTTTAAATAAATTAAAAATAAAACAAATAAACGTATTATTTATTTGTGTATGTTAGTCTTTTCCGTCATCCATACTAAGTTTAAAATGTTTAAGATGAATTATAATAATTGTTTTCAAATATATACATAGACCACATGTCACTATAATAATAGATATATTTTCGATTTCAAGACACTTTTTAAGTGTATTAAAATTTAAAACATACATATTTAGGTAAAATTTATAAAATATTGCAAAGTATATTATTTTACGCAGATACCGCAAGACCATAAGCTTGACGGAAATTAGTTTAATATTTGTATCGTTATCATGTAAAGTGTTTATGAATATTTGGCATGACTGTATCACACAAGTATACTCATTGGTGGGTTCAAAGAAAATGTTCAATATTTTATAATTTACTGTTCTGTCAATAATCTATACATTATACATACATTAAATTGCTATTGAATAAAGCATCATCAAGCGACATACAAGGTCACTGGTCAGACACTATGACTATTATAAAAAACCAGTATCTAATGTATGAGTATGATGACGGATTGTTCACTAAATCCGCGACTTCTTCACTCTACCTCTCGGATTAATGGCTTAACTGTGTAATGTTTTATCTTTTTTGTTCGAATCATGAAGTTCAAAATCCATGGTTAACTAATATAATATATTATTATGATAATATAACCTAATGAAAAAGTATCTCGATCCACACCACATACAACCAACGACTATTGCTTAGCTATGTACCTACCTACAAAGTTTCTGTCTAGTCTTTTCGGTGGGCAATAGTCTATTGCAAAAGTTGATGAATGGACTTATTGATGTCCTATCTCTGCTTTTTCATTAAAATATAAAATTTTCTCGCATTTCACACGTTTCTAAACACCTTAATCAATTCATTTCATAGTACAAAAATACTCATTTATTAATCCTATTGATACAATGATACATCAGGGCAATGAGCGCCCTCATATCTATACCAATTCAATTTATACTCCAAAAGCCTTGATGAATTTTATTATAATATGTTTTGTATACCATTTTATACATCACCAATAAGACGATATTTATCTATACAATATTGGGCTTTATACCCATAAAATAATTTGGTATCAAAATAGTATGATATAGGTGCCCGCTTGCTTGTTCACGGCCATATATTTTAAAAGAGCGATGAGGGTATTTTAGTGCGATACTTCTTGAAGTATTATACATTTATACCATATGATTATTATAATAATTTAAATGCAGAGTGTATAATATAGTATCGTGAAAATTGAAATAAATCAAACTTTTATGAAGTAAAAATATTTATATTTTGTTTGGCTCAAATACCTTATTTAACCTTATTTAACCTATAAACCCCTTGACTGGATTAAATATTAAATACATCTCACTGCTTATTTCAATGGAGATCATTTTTCTCGTTGCAAGCTGTCCGCTCGATGAAAGCGTCTACTAATTGCGGACGAACTCCAGCGTATCCCCCGGCGATTTTGTCCAAATAGTGAAACGCTGCAACTCGGTCGCACCGATCGTCGCATATCATCTGCCTGCACAGGTGCGGCGCGTTCGTCTCCGGAGGTATTCTGAGCATTATTATATACTATACGAATATTATATTTGATCACGTGCGGACCGGTGCCGTTACTCTGCAATGGGTTTCGCGCACGAGACACGTAGGTACAGTAAAATAATAATATATTATACGCATTATCGCCATAGACATATGTACCTTTGCCTATAATATTTTAATCGTATTATAATTCATTCAATTCCGCGGACAAACGCAGGTGATGACGAACGACTCGAGCACCTGCGCACGTGCGGGGTCGTGACTCGTGTAACACTTTTTGTTCTTCTTTTTAAGCACACGCGTTTTCGTTACGGCCATCATCTGTACGCGAAATTATATAAAGTCCGTCTGCCGGTCGTTTTCGCAACAGCAACGGCAACTGCAGTGGCTGTTTCTCGTTTCGTCGATCGTTTTCTCCCGGTCTCGCACGAGATATCTATATATAGTATATATATATATATATCGTTATGAATTTATAATCATGTGCTCCTCGTCGTAGCGGTACCTAATATTATTATTATTATTATTATTATTATTATAACGCATTTACGCAGTCGTCGTTTGAGGTGGTTTCGGCGCCGATTCGTTGTCGTGCTCCCGAACGACACGGTCACGATTCACGAAGCACTTAGCTAGGTTTGTGCTGGCGAGGCGCCCCGTCGACAGTTTTCCGAAGGTTTCTTCGCGCCCATCGACGACCACTGTAACATATCATCATGTATAATATGTGTATAATAAATAATAACCGCGTACATTATCATACACACGAGACACGAACCACGGCACATATTATAATGTATATAATATAACGTTATGTATGTATAATATGTACACTATACGCGCGATACGTGACCGATAGACAACGTTGCGGCGTATATGTGCGTAGTATGACAGCAGGTATAAGGTAACTCTGGTATACTGGAAACACATATTTGCAATTAAAACTCAACGAATAATTATTATTATCGTTCCACGTGTGTATGTGTGCGTGTACTCGAGTCTGTTGCAGTGTGTGTAGCCGACAAAGTCCGACTTTTCTCGACCGGTTTTTCAACGCAAATACATTATAATACATATTTTACACAATTGGACTACACGGTATCGACGATTAATTGGATTTTTCGAGCAAATCGAACCTATATATGACATTTTATATTAATGATCATACATCCGAATGATTGAGTTCGATCTATACATTTGTAAAGTAAAAGCGCTTAAAACAATACATGTCTTATTATATATTGAAATGTTTTGCACAATATAAATTTAATTATAATTATTCCACGCCTGCGCATGGAAATTATCAACTGAATGAGACTGTTTGTTTTCGATCATCAATTATGGCATTATATCAATAATATTATGTGCACCAGGCACATATACACAGATGTACGGGCGTAATGCAGTCTTTACATTATTATGATCAAATTTATTTTACAAGCAGCGAGATGCCAATTATATGAGAAAACAAATATTGGACATTAAACGAAATCGTCGTTTTGATACTATTAACAAAACTCTTGTTCCATTTAATATTTATTGAAGTTGAATTTCTATATTACGCTATTCGCTTCCGATAGTATTGCTAAGATCCCGGATTATTGTCCAACGAATTTTTAAGATCAACATGCAATTTTTTGTAAATAAATAGTATATTACAAATTTTAGATGTTAGAAAGTAGTACGCTAGAAATTTTTAGTAAAGTTGCTTTTACGACCATTAGACTTATTGGTGCCGAAAACGGCGTTAAAGAAATTTCATATTTCTATATTTCTACGTAACAATCTGAAGTGGTATTTTTATACGAGAGTATGTGACTGCTTAAAAAACCGTATTACAACAATAATAATAATATTTTTAATAATATAAAACTCCTCGAAAATATTCATTACCAACTTTGAAATATAAATATATACGAATACATATTCTTTTATTTATTTTTTACTGGAGTAAAATATTTATATAGATATCGATGGGCGATGACCATTGGCCATGTTTGAGATAAATATATTGAAATTCATGAAATGTCTACTAAAGACGAAACGATAAGCTTATCTTTTTATACTTTTATATATTGTCGGTCGGAAAGCTTTATGGTATACATTGTAACATTGTATAATAGTTGTTCAGTGTCCACTGTATAATATTCATTCAATTCTTATATTAATCTATATATTATTATATTCGGTGCACTTCTAATCGTTTGCAATATCGACTGGAAGGATAATATCAGTTGCCAAAAATCGATTTATACGTTACGTTTATTTTATTTTTAAGAACCATATAATAATATGCTTCGTTGGGTACTTTAGTACTTAAGATAAAATTTAAGTGTAATGGCTTGTCTTCAGGATATAATATATTATTTTTTAACGTGATACAAAACTATAAAGTAAGTTACTATACCTACTCAATTTTAATATTATAATTTTATTGATACGACGCATTATGTGCAAGTGCAACTTGGTGTCATCAAACATTCACTTATTACCATAAAAATTATACTGCATACGTTTTAAAGTATACATAATATATACTTCATTAAAATGTACGTTTTGATTAGTATCTAAAATTCTAAAACCATAATCGTTATAAAATTTAAATATTATAATGTCATATGATATGAGTATTGAGTTAATTGTTTTTCTAATGTATTTACATCAAAATCTGAAATTAGAAAGTTGATTGAATAATATTCAAGAAATAAGTGTTGCATTTTATTACAGAATATGGTAATCTATTTCATATTTATTATATATTTAAATAAATAAAGAGGTTTCGCTTATAAATAAATTGCTATTAACTTGTCACATGTTTAACAAGAACTTGTGCTAATTGTTTTTTAAACCATTGTTACTAGCATGTTATTTGATATTTGAATTGTTTTTTTCCCCTGGACGATAGGAACAATAATTGCATTGTACATCCAATATTTGTAAAACTGAAATAGACGAGCTAACTTTCTCTAAGTAATAATAATAATAAAATACGTTTAAACGAGTTAACTTAGATGGATCAAGAAAATACTTCAATACTAATGTACCGTGCAACAGTGATTATGAAAACATTAGATAGTATAAATATAAAATTTGTCGACAAACGAGTTTTTTTTTAATACAATGAAATATTATTATATCATTATTTTCTTAATTCTATTATATTTTGTTTATCAGTTGATTCGCCGTTTTTGGTCATAAATCATAAATTATAAAATAATATCATTATTCACATTTTTGTCTTCGCTTGTTTTTATTTGCATTTAATTTGCACAACATGCGTATTGATAAACCCTTACAACATTAAATTATTTTATTTTAATCAAAAATAGTGTTTATTATTATGCTTTATATTTAAATATTTTGTTTTTGTCTAAGAATATGATAAAAGTTTCATAATAGAGATTTTCGTTATCTATACATTTTATATTAACTGTCATATAATATTGACGGCTGACGTGTTTCGATTTATTAAGATTGCGTTTTGTCGAAGATGAAATGCGATTGTTCAACTATAATTTAATTTACCAAATCGAATAAATATGTACATTATATATGTTTATGCATATTATATTATATCGTATATTGTATAAACACTTATTTTATTTTACATGAAGCAATATATTTTATGAATTTATACTTTTTGGTTTGAATTACACTCATACGACGAAAAATTCTATGGTTTAATATAACTCCCCTGTGAACAAAAAAGTCATGAATTTAAATAGTAATATTATAAATATTATAAATGGTAGATAAGATTATTTGATCAATGACGTGGAATGATATTTTTAATGCAGCACTCGTTTATAATCTAAACAAATATAATTATTATTAAAGAATAACGACCAATCTGATTATCAACTTTAAGTTTTGTTCAATAAACTACACAAATGACAAAATCAACGGATTTTTCCAACTATCTCAATAATAAATCAAGTACGTCGTTCTATCAAGTGCATTTTTGTTTCAATATTAGAAAAAAATATACTATACATATTATAGTATGTAACCATAAAAACAATTTTAACAAAATATCATAGTTTTTTTTCTTTCGACGTTCTGGCTGATGGGAATTGTTTTTCTACGAACCTTTCGATAATAGCTTAGTTCAAGGTTTGTTGGTGACATTTAGGAAACGAGTCATTTTCAAAGAACTGTAACTGTCTTCCATTTATATTTTTCAAAGTTCAAAACGTATTATGTTCGTTTGCTTTTTAAAATACAATTCTACTCTGTGTTTTACTTATACTGTTATTAATCTATTTCTTTGATAAATTCCAAAATATATTTAATACAAAATATTCTCAGATAACACACTTAAAAACGCCAGTAACCGAATTTCAATCGAATGCGGAAAATCAATCGATTTCTATCTATTATTTTAATTAATTTATTGGAAATAAGAATAAAAATAATAATACTTTGAAGGATCAATAAAACAATATTTATAAACCAAAAGTTTTGTTGGTTTTTAATTTTATAAAAAAATGTGTAGTACTTGTTGTAAATTGTTTATTCGTCGTAATTGTAGATTTAAAATAAAACGGAATTACACGATCAATTAATTTAATTATTATGAATATCTAACCTTATTATATCAACATGAAAGAATGTTGAAAAACAAATTTTATAATATTATTTAATCACTCTTTATTAACTAATTATACTAAATTATTCTAATGAGTATAACGTAGAATGGAAGATTTTAAAACTGTAGTATTATATTGCGACGTGAAGTCGAGAATAGTCGATTTCGAGTTGAAGGTGACAATTTATCGATTGATGAAACTGTAGGAAACGTGCAATTTTATATGATATATATTGATAAACAAATTAACTACACGTGTAGTATCATTACTATTTGCATTATTACTTAGAGCAAACGATTAAATATGTGGACATGCCTTATAGATAGGAAGTATTAATAAATGCATATATTATAACATATAAAACGCATGCAATTAATTAATTATTGTATATCTATACGTTTCAATTAAACTATTGCTTAAATAGAACTATTCTAAATGTGTTTAGATGCGTTTATGAGCAAAGTGCACGTGTGATAAATATTAAATGGCAAATGAAACGAAAAAAAAATTACGAGAACCAATTTTATATACATGACGATTATTTAATGATCAGGAATAAACTTTATTTATAAAACTAATTACGGTGTGTGCAATTATAATCACTCCAATTAAAAGTTATACGTAGTACATAGTAGTATAGGCGTGTACCAGTATAATATATTATATAAGTTAAGTATATTGAATAATACACCTATTCAATATGTATATATTTATGTTATTTTTAGTGTTTATTAAACGAGTGCGTATAGGTATAAAATAAACCATCAGCGATAGATATGAGATATATAATAGTATATATTCCTCCGTACATATTATATTATATGTGCTTGACAAGAGGATCACGACTTGTTTTAATAATTATAGTGCGTATACACGTTTATTCGACCGTTTCCCGCCGTGTACTACAAATATAGTAGGTATAATGTATCTGATATTCTGATGCGGTATAAAATATTATATATTATGTGTGTGTGTGTCAGTGTGTGTGTGTGTGTAGGTAGTGGAAAGAGCATAATATTTTTTTTTTCTAAACACTTTAACATCACGTCTCTTCGGAGCGTTCGTTTTTTTTTTTATTGTAATATAGAAAAAAAAACCCGATTAGGTATATTCAGAGTATAATTATTATTATACGCGTATTACTATAATTGAAGAGTGTGCGTTTAGTACAATATTTAAAACTAATATCGTTGATCTTAATTTTTTTTTTCTTCAACAATACACCGTTTAAAACTTCAATAACACAATGTCAAATTGAATAATATTCGGTTCAATGTTATTAATTATTTTTTGAGCAAGGACAAATATATAATAAATTATAAGATTTCGGTGTGTTCCGTGGTTTTATTTGTTCTTAACGTTTAACAATATGATACATAATATTTCATTTCTTCTCGTTTTATGTCAATATTAAAAATAAAACACATAAAGCGAGTTGATAATGATATATGTTATTATTGGGTTCGAGATTTCAATTTTCCTTAAAGACCTAAAACATCGCAAAAATGACTTAAGTAAGTTTGTGTAAAAAACTTAAACTATTAAATTTAAAAAATCGTTTAATAAATTATTTCTTACAATTCACAATGATTGAGGTAACAGAAACGTGTTGTACAATGACACATTTTTTTTTGCAGGAAACACTTTAATACTAAAGACATTAAAATAAAAATACTGTTATCGCCTATTTGATTATTTGTATACAAAATATGTAGGTATAAAAATTGTGTTCGAGGAGTGCTATTATGTATTAAATTATATACTGCTATACAGTTGATAATATTATCTGACCATTATGTGCTTATATACTAATATACTAGTTTTTAGGAGGTATAATAATTTTTACACTACAATAATTTACGACCACTTCAAAAATAAATTTTAAAAAATAATCTGACACTTATAAAATGTCCTAAAAACTTCAAAAATTACACTTTATAGGTTGATGTAATAAAATATGTGTTTACGTATAATAAAAATATCATAGAAGTATTCAAGATTCTCTGAAATATATTTTTTAGTTAAAAAGTTATATAAAAAAAAAAATTGCATTGCATCATAATATAATTCTATCAAAATGTATGCTACTTATTAATAATAATATTCAACAATATGGTTACGGTATATAAGACGTATGGTGTATAAATAAATATCATATTATTGTATAGATATTGTGTATCAATTACGGTTAATGATTTGTGTGTGCGTGCGTGTTTGTATATTTAATTGCATATTTATACGAATTTCTGGAAATTGAAAAAGAATTTGTGGCGTGTGTTTTTAATACTCATTCGGGGCTGCTATTGTTCTCAATTACTTTACGGGGACGTTTAACTATTTGTCTAGTGGCTCGTGACTAACGACAAATCTACTTTCAAAGTGCCTTTTTTCCCAAAAACCAATTATCCTGCTCGTAGAATAATCCCCTTTTAGTTTTAAAGCATTTTGCTATTGAAAAACACCGTTATTCCTGTGCTTTATTTCAAAATCTGTTAACATTTTTAATTTGGTGGTAGTTATAATAGTAGCTAGCTCTAAATGTACGTACTTAACGTTTTATTTAGATTTAAACTTTTGAATTATATACTGCTTTTAAAATGAATATAAATGGTTTGTCTAATTGATCTTTACTCAAACCAAATTGTTTCAACTACAATTAATTTCGAAATATAAAATATTCGAATCACATTTATTTTGATTCGATCATTTTATAACAATTATAAATATTCATATGTTAAGACAATTTATTGTATGTGTACTGTGCACAGCGTGTTTGTCGATTTTGTAACATAACGACATAACTTATAGAATTAAAATTAATTTATATTATTGTTTTTGAATTGTAAATACTATTATGAACTTAAGACATTAAAATATACGAATATTCTCCTAACCATCATTAAATATTTGTTTATAAATATCACTGTAACTAAGTTTCGAGAATAATAGTTTAATTGATAAAGATATAAGCCCAGACTGGGAGAATATCGGCCTACTATTTTCAGTAAGCAGACGGTCCATAAGCCCATAATTACAAAAACACAATATAAAAAAAACTTTTATTTTTGCTTATTAATTGTTTAAAAAACTCAAGTATTTTATTAAAAAATTGATGCGTGCGGTCCACTGTGCTGTAGAACAGTAGCACAGTGGCCCAGTTCGGGCTTGTATAGGTACATACGAAATCTATGATACCTACATTTTATTATGAATAATACACAATAATACATGAATTTGTGTGACGCTTGTGTTGTTTAATTCTAGAATAATATTTTGTTTGAAAAATATTTGATAACTGAAAACTACTAAGTATTAATCAATCAGAACGTATGAGAAACGAGCGCAATACATTATAGTTAATTGCATAGCTCATTTGCTGAACTAATTTATTTTTAATAATTTTTTTTAACATAAAAAATTAACCCCGTTCCTAAAGCCGAGTTCGTCTTATGTTTTTACGTCGCAGTTTTATTTTTATTTTACTACCCTTACTAATTAATAAAATATATAAATATTTTTAACATATACTTTTTTGAAGCACTGGTGATATGATATATATATAGCAGATGACGAACACGGAGTGATTCATTTAAAGTAAGAAACTCATGATAAAATATGTTTACGTTAAATGTATCATTCTGTAAACGGTGCACGAAAAAAATGTTTTCGTAAAAGTAATAAGTACAATCAGCTGTTAGCCTGTGTAATGGTATAAATTACTATAATAGGTATTTAATAGGTACAAAATAATGCTGTTTTTTTGTGTTTCACGTTTCGCGTTCTCGACAACTTGCGATAAAACGAATTTTGTTTTCCATCCTTCGATAAATTGACTTGCCAGTCAGCAGTCGGTAAGTCGAACGTATACGTAGATAATATGTACGTCCCGCGGCAGCGCGTGCGAAAAAATTGTTTCAGCGGTTTCACCTGTCGTACGAAAGCAAAGAAAACACACATCATCGTACTCGTCGTGGGCTGTGAGCTGTGCCCGCGGTAAAACACACTGCCTTGCACTGTACACACAGCCAATCGCAATAAATTACGTTATCGTTATCGTTGGGTTAATATTATAAAATATCTATAATACTTAAACCGATATGAGATACGCGGAACAACATTTTTAGTGATGCCGGGTGCCTCGCGACACGGAGGACGCCGCTGAGAACGTCGTTTTCACCGCATCCGTTGCCGCGGCATAGGACAGTGGCTCACCGGACAGGTGTTTTTCAGACTCGAAACCACCGTCGAGTTCTTTTCGTGACGCGGCCAAAACAGCAGGCGTACAACGTACTATAGTACAATATAATAATATAATACTACCACAACGGCCTACCCCTCCCCTTCACCCTCCCCAAACCAGGACCCGTATAATATTGTGTATTACTACAACACAGCGTTATTATTATTACAATATATTATTATTATTATTATTATTATGTGAGTATAGTTCTACTCGTCGGAATTTCTCGCCACGCGAACAAACAACGTCCCCGACGGTTTTTTGTGGCCCTTTTTAAAGCACTCAGAAGACACAAACATACTGGTACACTCGAACGGGTTTTATTGGCAAAACATAATAATAATAATAATATCCTTCGGACAATAATAATAATAATATTTTGTCGGTCTCAAGAACAAACCTACCTACCATTTATTTTCGCCGTTTCGCACGAGTATAATACGCACACGATATTACGCTATACCTGCTGCCGATGCTGTATAGTTTGTTTTGTGTATATGTATTGTTATACGCCTACTTAGTTACGTACATTTGCACGTTTCGCTATAGATGGAAATTCTTGTGTCGCGACGAATCGATCACCGGTTATGATTTAATATTGATTCGGCGATAATAATTGATAACAAAAATTAATGTACATCGATCAATTATAATATAATGTCATACATTTAGGCCGTTGATTAAAATAATGTATTATACATCCATAACTGCATAATATTATAATGTTATTCAGTATCGATTGCCGCAAACGCTTAAACATCTATAGACCAAACAAAATAATTAAACGGACGGATAGTTAAAAATATAGAAGTATGTATAGCCTATGTATAGTATGTATAGATTGTATAGTTATAAACATTATTCGTCTTATCGTAAAAAATATTATAATGATAATATATTGTTTTCTTTTAAATCAAATTATGTTTTTTGTTTTTTTACGTTTCGCCAATTAGTTAATTATTACATAACTATACTTGTCTCAGCAAAATTAATTCGTCGGAAAACATTGATTTTTTTTTCTTTGAAAATATAAAATACATTCACAATATTTTGTTCACTTTATGCTCGTTTGAAATTTCTACCCCCTTCAAGTCTTACTATCTTCTTCACTTTAAATTCTTTGCAATTTAAACAGCACCCTTGAATGCATCACATCAAAGATGTTTTTTGTTGCTTATATTGTGCAAAGATTCAAAAAAAAGTAGTGTGTAATATTTAATCAAAAAAAGTCAAAGTCTTCTTACAGTCTTTGACATATTTCCGGAACAATAGTTTTAAATTTTTCACTATAATATACGTGTCAATAACATAAAACATGTTTCATGAAGTTTGACACTTTCTTAATTATTTCTTACATGGTTGGTAATTAGATTTATAATAATATTCTAAATACTTGTAATATGTTTAGCGTACTTGTAAAATGAAGTATTCTTGTGCAATAAAATAAAAAATATAAATATAAATAAAAATTTTGTACACTCTTTTAAGGTTTTCATAAAAGTATATTTTTTAGAAAATTAATAACAAAATTATTTAGTATAAAAGTAAAAAAATAATAGTTGCAATAATAATATTATCTTACCATTTCGATAAAATATATTAATGATTTATAAATATGTTTATTAGAAAAATGTATTAAATAAAAAACATAAATTAAATTATTTAAAAATTATCAAACAATATTATTATCATAAATGAATTAATATATGAAATCAAATTAATAAACTGGTATTAAAAACTATGATTAAAATTTGGTGTTAAATATATTATAAAAATATACATACACTTAATCGTAGGTATAGATAATTTTAAAAGAATAGTAAAAACATAATCTAATCGAAGAAATACGCGTGAAAGGGATGAATCAAGTATAGACAGTCAAGTAGTACCAGCACATAATATTCAATAAATACAGAAATAATGAAAATACTTATATTGTAGTATTGTACAAAATATTATGGTCATCTAAGTCTGAAACCATAGAAAATACGATTTTATATACTTTTATTGCATATACACAATGTTATAAGATTCATACCATTATCTACATAATCATCTATAACTTGAAAATACAAGTGGTACATTTTCTATCCGTTCGAAGCTGAAAATTGTATTATATAGCATGAAATAACTTTACAATTACATTATGTTGCCACTGCGAGAGCCAATTCAAATCGACAAAATGTATTATACTCGTAGTACTTAACCGATATAAGACTTGAGGTCCTATAAACATACGACGAGCAGAACGAAACAATCAAATATTTCAAAAGCTATTAGTACTACACACTGCACACACAAAGTATGTACGGTCGACTCTCGTAATATGGTTTTCCATGCGCGCGAAACCCTTATCATCTGCAACTAGGCCGCAAGGCGGATTCGATAAAATACAAACCCAGTCAGTGAAAATGGAACGCGCACACGTACATTCGACTTACAGCCGCGTGTTGAATTGCAACGGAGCATGTCGCACGTGTGCACGTAGGGACTGAAAAAAGATATTATATAGGTACCCGCCAGTAAACGGCGCGAGGGAACGTTAAAGGGAGCTCGGCAGCCGGTTTTCATAAGAGTAATAATAATATAATATTATATTATATTATATTACGACTAGAGCGACAACTGCGACCGATGACTACTATACATCCCGGTATAGTGCGGCGTTTATACCTACAATATCATCACGCATATTATATACATATGTACATGTAAAATAATGTGCACACGAGAAAAAAAAAAGTATCCAGTAAAAGGGAGCGACGAAGGGAGCAATTCCTCCACCACAGGTCTGCAGGAGGGGATGTAAAAGTCGGTTGCAAAACTGACGCGTGAGGAGGGCCTTTGCAGCGAAGACTATAAATACGAGTGTACACGCGGCACTGCTATTATTATATACACACTTTCTTATATACGTATATAATATTATGATATACAATATAAGCGAGTGGCGCGGGTTACGTCAACCCCTCGATCACGCCATCCAGTCCAGGTGGTCTTTTAAAAAGTCCAAAAAGACGTGTACGACCGACGGTGACAATATTATTTTCTGTTGTTATTATTCATTCGGCGCACTGATATAAGTATGTGTTTTAACGACACACTACTATACAAAATATTATATATTTAGTCAAACGCACGACTTCTAGAATTCAGTCGGTATTATAATTCGTAAACGAGTTTTAATTCACGAGATTCGCCCCTCTCCCTCTACTTTTCCAAATCGAGCGGCGTCGATGACGAACATAATTATCTATTTGTACATTACCATACGTCACGTTTATTATAATTTATAATGTGCATGTATTTATTTCTTCAATTTTATTTTGTATCTATTAAATTTATAAATCCAATATTTACTATAAGCATACCTATTATGTGAAATTATAATATGTGACGTCATGGCCTAATATTTATGAGAAAAGCAGCCAACCATATGATCACATATTATAATTTGATTTTTTTTCACAAATGACGTTTTAAATCTTTGCACTACTTTCTCTTGAATCTTCTAGGAAGATTGCTTAAAAAACTGTTAAAGCCAAGAGCATATTATAATATAATGGAATTTAAACGGCTTGATAGTCAGAAGCAAATTTAACCGCAATAACAGGATTTTGTCTATTTATTCGATAAGTAATATATATTTTTAGATCTTAGTAAAAAGTATTGTAGATTATGGTTAGAAAAGTATGATTAAAGTAATGTAAAATTATAAAACTATTATGAAAGTATTTGACTGGAATATTTTAATTTTGAGAAATTTTAAATTTTTATTGTACCCCATGTAATAATATATTATAATAAATGATTTAGTATTTAGCCGATTAAAAAAAAAAAAAAAAAAAAAAAAAATGTTCTTAAACCGTCACACCTTTGTATAAAATTTTCATAATGATAACCAAAGTGTAGGAGAGTATATAGTTTTTTTTTTACTTTTTATTAGGTAAACATTTAAATTTACCAAATAGCTGCTATTTAACTACATCGGTGCTTAAAAAAAAACGCAGTTTGCTCAATTTTTATAGTTATACTTATCGAAAAACAAAATACTGGACTTATCGTTTACGAACAAGATAAAAATGGTGTGTTATGTAAGTCGTTCAAAAAATTATGCATTTCATACGAATACCATAAACAAGAGTATCTATTTATCAATATAAAATACCTACAGTAGTAGATAGTGAAGACCACTCTTCTGATTCTATTTAAGAAGTTATTTCGCGTCTACATTATTCCGTTTACAAAAAAGTGTAATGTTTTAACAATATATCTTTTTTAATACTAATTTACCACTTTTTAAAGATTCGAATAGTTACACATATAGGTGCTGCATAGTGTGTGTGACGCTAGACCATTTTTTTTTCATTCATAAATCCGTCCCTATCTGGTCCCTGTCTGTAGGTGATAGTTCTTATTTTTATTTTATTTGTATTTTGTAAATTGTTATTTGCGAATATTGATTTTTGTTTAGAATATTTACATTCTTTTAAAAATATTTTCGTATTTCATTTTCTCGTTTACATTATCTTAGAGTCTCACCACTAGGTGGGTGGCTTCTTTGACTCAAGTATTTCAAGACTTTTTCGTATATAAATATTCTTCACATTCTCTTATTATAAAAATAATATTTACAGATTTTCTTTAATAAATATTAAAAAAATAATAAAAATATATTATTTTATAATAATTGGTAGTTAGTACTGTTTACGCTTCGCTTACCTGTAAATTCGCTGTACAGGCGGCCCTTTTTGAATACGGCGAACAAAAGACAGATACAAGCAGGGATTCACTAGGAAAATAAATAACAAACATAAATGTTTTTGATTGACGGGCTTATATTATTTGTATTATTATTTTGTTGTTATTATTCCTGTCCGTGTCGACGCCGTCCCTAATGTTTTCGGTTACCTATCCTTCAAACCGTCACCGAATAGCAGTTCGGAAAATGTTTGCGAATTTTATTTAGCGGCTAGAGTGTATGGAGCACAACATAATGTGTATATTATTACAATATTGTATGCCATTTGCTCATAATATGTACAGAATATTTTATCGTACAGTTATTATACTTTCTATATAAATAAAAATGATAATAATTTTGCCTGGAACCGAATGCGGCATGGGTAATGATACTAAAAATATGTTATTATATTTTTGTTGAATATACGTACGTATATAAAGTTGAAATTATCTTTTTATATCGTGACATAAATTATTTATTTAAATTTTTTTTTCTATTGTGGAGGGGAAACGAAAACGCTTTGATCAAAGGCTCTCTTGGTGATGACGATGCTTTTGCTTCCTTCTTCCACTACTTTTCGACATAATAGCATCGAAAACTTTGTAAGAATTTTCATGAAACACTATATAATACAAGTAATATATTATATTATACTTAACATACACTTTGCAATATCAAACAATTGTATTATGTTTAATGTATGATTTATCTTAATTAAAAGCATTTTACGAACACTATGCGGCACTCTTCACGGTTTACATAATGCCGAAACAGATAACTTTCTATGAATTAGGGATGGATCTAAAAATCATAAAAAAGATTAGATAGACATAAATTATTCAATTAAATAATTATAATTGTAAAATTTCGAAAATTTACTGTGTACTTAGTAAATTTGTATGTCTTCAGTAACGCACGTAGTCAACAACTATAATAATGTATAACTACTAAAAAAATATCATATACTTAGAAATCATAGTAAACATTAAAAAGTTTATATACAGTAGAACCTCGATTATCCGGGGTAATGATGGGGAGACGGTCACACGGATAAATGAAAATCACGGTTAATCAAGACTTTTTATAATAATAACATTTTTTATTTAATTATAATTTATAATTAGAAAAACATAGGTACAATTTCATAATAATGAAATTTTAAAAATTTTGATTCAATTATAATTAGAAATATAATAAATATAATAATCGATGTACAATATTGCTTATCTTCATATTATTATCGTCGAAAATGTCATTAATACGATTGTCGATATCGAGTATTATGTTTAAAAATTTTCTAAAGAGTGGGCACGGTTAATCGCAAATACGGATAATCGAATCACGGATAATCGAGGTTCTACTGTATTAGATATTATAAGAACATATAAATAATAGTTAAATTTATATTCAGGAACATATTGTAGTATGAAAATTAGTTTGGCGAAACGCTAATAATCTGTATCTATTAAATTTACTTAGTGATTATATATATATATATATATATATATATATACATACATATGTATATTATTAGTAAATAGCTAAATAAATCTGATATGAATATCAGAAAATATAATACGTGACTGTTTTGAAGCTAGTCTAAATGAATAACTAATAAATACGATTTGTATTATCCTTAGTTAAAACTTAACGTTTTAGATCAATCATTATATTATGTACAATAGTGTTACGTTTTAACTTATAATATAAGGTAAAACACAATTTATAATTATTAACCCTGTAAAAATATTTAATATAAAGGTTCACTCAATAATTTTTTGGTAAAAATAAATTGATCAGTATTTATCAATTTTTATAATATATTATTATTAATTATCATATTATACCTAGATATAAATCAAATAATTGAAAATTTAAAAAGTTACGATAATGATAAACCATAAACATATATCAAGTATATTATTAATTTGACAATTAAGTATTGTATACTTTTGTAAATTATCTAATTATTTTAATTCATACAAAACAAATCTTTGAAATAGTATCTCAGGGGACTTCAAGAGAGCATCTACTAAGCCTTTGTATCCACCTCTGCTGTGCGTATCCAGCATCAAAATATAGGTTCATTTCCCACATGCAGGTTTACCATACCAAGATGGTTTTTCAAGTGGTGTGGGGAGTAATATGATGATGCAACCTCTATTACACTCCACCACTTTAACTATTAAATCCTCGTGGGAGATCCAGGACCATATTATTTCTACGTAATATAAGTACCTACTATATATACAACGATATACATAATATTTATAGTTCGAAATCCAGACGTTACAACAACATGGCACGCGCGCGTATATATTATATAATACTATATAAAGTGAAGAGTACAATCATCACTAATATAATACACTATACCTAGTATACATTTAACACTGCTTGATCATAATCGATCAAGGGGGCATATTAAGAAAGTTCTCCGCAAGATTCACGAATTTCAATTAATATGAAATGACGCATAAATTATGTATGTACACGCCGGGTGAGCTATTCACCGAAACCTCTGTCTAATTTAACCCCCATCGAGCTAAACTCAGACTAATCCTTTGATATAACAAACGAAATAGTATACGCTATATGCCAGTTAATAATTTGGATGCATTGTCGTTCATATATAATATAATGTGTGCTAGTCAATGTGGTCATGTGTAAGCTTATTGATACAAAGTTGTGTAAATCGGTAACTCTGTGTACTGTTATATACCATTCAATCACAATCAACCTATATAAGTCACTGGCTTGATTTTGTACTTCGATTACTCTCTGCCGGTCTAAGTGGAATTTAAGGAATAGCGGTTCAAAGGGTTGTTTGCCATTTATACGCGTTAATAAAGTTTTGAACGCAAACACGGGCTGTAAATTATGTATGTGTAAACCATACGGCTATAGACGTTATTGCACATCGGCTGCTAATATGAATAATTATTATAATTTTACTTAAAGTGGATATTCTTCTCGCGTTGAGTGGATCATAGCTTTCGATGGTTTTTGAGGTACAAGGCCAAGTGTGTTTTTGAGAAGAGGTAATATTAATTATAAACAGTAAACACTATTGGGTATTTGTGTAAAAACAAATTATAAAATATTTTATTATTTAATATTTTAATGCCGTTTTTTACAATTTAGTGAAAACGTAATTTATTATATTTACAAATATGAAAAAAAAAATAGTGCGTATTTTGCAAGTATTATAAACCTGAAATTTTATTGGAGTGAAATTTACATTTTTTAGGGTGCTATATTATAATATATATTATATGTATCATAAAGTTTTCATCACTTTACTGTCTTAAACATTTTTTCTAAAAATAAAAATATCATCGTATAGCTTATAGAATAGTTTTTAAATAATACAGTTGCTATTTTTAAATTATGATTTAATTGATATTTAAATTGTAATGACGTATTTAACATACTTAGTTTAATATTAGAATAAAACGATTGTAATTTATTCCTACTGTTGTATTTTACTATTTTAGGGATGTGGCTAATACTTCTAGAGACAAGTATGAACATTTGCATCTATTTATTATCATTATTGTAGTGAAATAATAACAATAATAATGATACAAAACATTGTTGGACAATAAACCGTAAACACCAAATATATATTATTGTGTAACCATTTTGCGAAGTTATAAAACGATTTGGAAAATAGCCATAGTACATACAGGAAAATGAATGGGTATGTTTATTCAGCAAAGATTATTTGGAAGTTGTGTATTTATTTACGATTGAGGTGATGACAAGTATGATGAAATTAAACGTACACATTTTTATTAATTAAGGCGTTCATTTTTGTCATAATATCATACGTATAATGTAAATTTCTTGTATTAAAAATGTTAAGTCATTATAATTTTAATACTATTAGTAATTAGCTTCAACAAATAAAATATATCCTGCATTATACGTGATAATTTTAGATGATTGTTTTATCAACAGACTGATATCAAACATCAAACGGTGTTATGATCGATCACATAAGTAGTGCACCAATAAGTATCAGCAACAATGATACGGAAAGCGTTCGATCTAAAAAAAGCTCCGGAAATAATAATGCTTGTAAAAGAAACAAATACAATACGCGCTGTGTACAACTCTGTATAATGTATCATGTTTCTTAAATAGGCAAAACGAGTTCGTAACAAGCGAAAAAATCGAAACATAATATAACAGCCGCGTGTTTGCAATTTATTATATGTTCTTCACTTGGTTAGACAACATTATTGAGTCAGTTCTTTTTTTACCTTCACGACAAAAAAAAATGCGGTAGATGGGCTTAACACTGAAAAATGTTACAGAAATATAAATCACGAAAAAACATTAAAACGTTCTTTTTTTTTTTTAATAAGAATAGAACAAAGTTGATGTAGGTACCTATCTTCGAGATACTGAGAAACGATTATTTATAAGATTCTAACTTATACCTCTACATCTAAATTACAATATTATCTGTTTCAACAACTAGCGATGAATTGTGTTTTTGTTCAATTTAAAAAAAATTGTCTACACCTCAGAAGTATTCTTTGATTTATTTAATATATAATATAAATAAAATAATCTACACAAAAAATTATTGTAATTTTTATTTCGGAATTTTGAATAAAATCTCGTTTTGCATCCTTTGAAGTATCTCAAGGTTCAGATTATTAATGTTAACGATCGTTATACACTTATATTGTATGTATTATAATTATAAATTATATATTATCTAATATTTAAATGATTATTTGAAATACAACATTTCCAAGGTAATTCTTAAATTGTATGTTAGTCTCATATTATAAATATATTTGATGCTACATAAATAAAATGCATACATTTTTAAGTATTTTGGAACGTCAATTATTATTATATAAATACGAATCTATGTATTAATATAGTATCTATATGTATATGTACATTTTGAAAGTGCATTTAAAGTTTACTGATCAATGAATCGAAAACAAAAAAAAAAAAAAAATTATACGTATAGACATTTAATTATTATTAAACTGAAAATATGAGATTTAATATACAAAAATTAAACTGGAATCGGCTAGAGTAACAGGTATTACTAGTTATGAATGAAAACGTTTAAAATTTAATCAAATAATATAATAATATTAAATTTATAATGATCTTTCATTTAGATGAGTTTTGGCAAGACCAATAGTTATATTGATGTGCGTAATGCGAGGAATTTAACGAATATAGAATTTAATAGTATTAGTTCCATATTATAAAATTATTTTTAATTAAAAATATAGAATATCTATGGTAAATAAATGACAAGCGTTATGCATTCATTTTTGAATATGTGTGCACATCTTACTTGATATAAATAATATTATTAATATCTATAAATATTAAATGTACTGCAGGTGCGACAAGAATCAACTCACCCCTTACAGTCTAAATACATCAGTGGTTATCACCGAAGAGATTCGTATTATAATTTATATCCAACCATAAAAAAGGGTCGCGTTAAAAGCCATCTGAAGGGGTGGGTTTTCAAAAAATTTTCCAACGGGTAACATTAGCAAAATAACGAGTATTATGATACGCTATTCTAATGTTAGATAAATCGGGTGGCGGGTAATCCATTTAACGTATCAATGATTGTTTAAACAATTTTTGGTGTATTTTATTTATTAAAATAAATTTTGTTTCTAAAAAAAATATATTTCAACTCTGGTCGTTTAATGACTACTAAACGATTTGTCCAAAATTTGATTCTCATAAATAAAAATACTCCGAATAAATTGAGCTTCAACATATGAAATTAAAAACACAAGTTATCATTTGACTATGACAATTTCGTACTTGACCGCAGAATATAGCGTTGTATTATCAATTATCATGTATTATTATTGCACTCATAAGTTGACAACGAGTATGTCGTAGGATATGATTGCGAGAGCGATAGGTATTTCATAAAACGTTCGCCAGTGCACTTATTAAAATAATATATTATATTATTATACTCGTATTAGGTATATGGAGACACTGACTTATTGCGGATTAACGATAGAATAATAACAACAGTGTAAAATGTATTAAAATATAACACGATGTTGTGCGACAGCAACAATTTTACACATGTGCGAACCTGTAGCACATCCTACTGTGTAAAGCCGCGTCTAAACGCGAATTTTTTAATAATCACGTTGACGTGTGACGGTGACCTTTGGGCGTGATGAAACCTATTTCCGGGTGATCCGTCTTCATCACTCATCGCGTACCTACCCGACGACGAAGTACGGGTGTCGTGCATGCGTCACGATTACGAGCAAATCGATGACATCGCTATCGACGTAATTCGCAATGGATATTGAAATTACCGCATGTGGGTAAGTAGGTTTAGACGGTTTAGTCACTCTAATATACAATCGCTGGCTGCGGAACGTCCGCACACGTCCGTTTATTCTCGTAATCGGAATAAAACGAAATTAAAAATAACGATTAACGACGACGAGAAAAACCGTGCGCGGTGGCCCGTTAAATTCGTTCGAACATCACACGTGTGTGAAATATACGAAATAATAATAATAATAATAATAAAAAATAAAAATCAACTCTCGCGACCTGTTATCGCGTTACACGCGAGAGTTGCCGCTCGCTGTCGCCCGCTTGTCGTGACGGTGCGGATATATAGGTACGCCGTGTTTATTATTTTTTTTTTTTTTTTTATTATTGTTTCCCCTCGTCTATCCGCTCGGGTTCGTCTTAGCGCGCAAACACACTCGTCGTAGGTACTTTGCCCGGTCTTGGACCGAAGACCCGTTAACCGGTTCTACCGTGGTCGTCGTCGTCATCGTCGCCAGATAGTATATTATATTATCATAATATAATGCGTATGTGTATACTGTATTTATACGAGTGCCGTTTGTACATAAGTATATATATATATTATATATAAACGCGTCCAACGACGATACACATAATAATATATTAATATTGTTGGATTTTTTTTTATTTATTTGTTGATTTTTTTTACTCGAAGGGAGGTCACTAACCGCCGAAAAACCTTGACAGGCGCCCGACGGACGACTGATAACACGCGTGCACTATCAGTCGTGCTACACAAAGTCGTCATATTTTATATATTGTAATTTATATCTATGGATATATCACATTTTTTGAATCGTCTATTTTGCTGAACGGTATTTAAACGCCGTTATCATTCACCGTTCCACTCGCGCTGCACAAACAGTCGTCTAGAAAAACGCCAAGACAGTTATAATAATAATAACAAATACCTTATAAGCCGTCCATTATCACTTTTACAGCCCAAGTCTTCTCGATTCGCCCAAACTTTTTTTTAAATGATTCATTATCATTAGGCGCACGAAATCTGAACCATCGCACTTTCGCGCCTTATTATAATGATAATATGTTTTTACAAACACACGCTAAAATGTATACCTAATTAAAAACTAAATTATTAATATCACCACCGCCTAGGTCAGATGTATAAGAATGGCTGCAACGTTGCTTATACAATTTATATCAACTGTTTTTGTAAAATAAATATTCTCTCGCGATTGTAAAGTGCGGAAAACCTCACAGAGAATCGCAATTTTATTATCAGTTGATTTCATATTACTGCGAGTCTGCGAATTTTTTGTTAAGAGTATATATGGTTATATTCATATTTTTGCATTAGCACGAGTTTATAAGAATTTGTATACTTTATGAATTACATACATTTTTTAACTGATTGATTCACGTCCTGCATAAATGTTGCAGGACTGCATTCAAATTGCATGCCACCTCCTTACATGGGTCTTTCGTTAAGTGAATTGCGTAGAGGCAATGCATATAATATTATTCTTTATTTATACTCATAATGCGGTAAATTTTTAAAAATATTTCTCTAAATATTAAGTATTTTGATTTGGATCAAAAATAGTTATAAATTTATAAAAAAAAAATCAAAAGTATATAAAATAAATTAACAAACTTTTCAAATTTTTAATATATTTTACAGATATATTTTTTGCTTATACAAAATTTAAATTTGGTCAAAATGTTATTTTTAGTTGATTTTTTTATGTTAACAAAAAAAATAAATATATTAATGCTTAATTCTCAATTATTAATTTATTTACACAGTATTTTAAATACATATGTAATACTTAGTTTATAAGGCCTAAGCACGTTATGAGGTCTTTCAAATAAACTAATTATTGTTAAATTTCATTATTACACAGATTAAAACCTTTATTATTATCACTTTGTGACCTACGCTTTTAGTTATATTATTTCAACATGTGATGAATTAATGGCTGACAAAAATTATTTTATTTTACTGTTAGATTTTTGATATTTTACCATTTATTCGGTCTAAAATACTTCATAAGAGTTAGTTAATGTTTAATTGTGGCGAAATTATGCGTATTGATTACATTTTGACTGTATTATGTATTATATTATGTAGTGTAAATTTAAGTTTATAATAATATAGTCATAAGTCATATTTTTCTTTTATTTTCAACGCCGAAACGTATGATAAACATATTATTGACAACATTTTCAGAAGTTTTATTTATTGGTATTCAGGGTATTCTTTAATATATGACGTATACTGTGAGTGGGTAATTTACTTACTTTCACAAACACATAGGCGTACAATCATACACGTATAGAATTTAGATTCTATGAGTATAATATTAGTATAATGTTACTCATAGGCACCTTTACATAACTTACATAGATATTTTAGTTTTTCTGTTACTTTTACTTTTGGATATTTATATCATGAGAATATACTTGGATAATGGACATTAAAGTCATTTTCACGGAAACCTCGAACTGGATACTCTTCCCTATATATATATATATCTATGTGTATGTATAAATATACACACATAGACATATTATACACAAATACACATGCATAATGTATTTGTATGGGTTTATAGGTAGGTACACAATACATATTGTGACAAGAGGCCTCGGTGTCGTGTCCGTTGCAGTGTATATACGATCACGGGTCATTGTGAGTCAGGTTTACGGTCAATTACGGTTTGCGTTCAGGTTTGTCGCCGGCATGAGTCACGAAGTTTTTACGGTTTGTGTCACGCGATTCACCGCCACAGTCGCGGGATGAGTCCCGACCGGCACGGGTCACGGGCGGCGGTAAAACGGCGAAGTCAATCGCGCATACGACGGACACGCATTTATTGTAATATTATTATTTGTTATACATTAATGATATCTCAGATTTTCAAAGACCCGGTGAAATAAATGAGCTCATTAGATCGTCGCTATGACATATTATAACAGTCGATAGAATATTATACTATTGTGTACTTATACCAAGATTAAATTTGGCGTGAATATAAGGTGTATAAATTAGCGTACCTAAATATTACGAGTGATAGCTTAGGGGAGGGAGAATTGTTGTTTGAAAAAAAAATATATATATATATTTACATTCGAAAACCAATTTGATGTTATTTCGTCGTCTTACAATTTTATTTTCACAACACCTTGAAACATCTGCGCCGTATAATACTTTTATCTGTGAGTTTATACGAAAATAATGATCGTATTATAATAAATTATTTACTATGAAATACTTCTCATAATGTTATGGTCAACTATCTGATATCTCCTAATCATATTTGTATTTCTTGTATGATAACCCTAAGTTTTGATGAATATATGTTTTTACTGGTCTTTTTTATGTAGGAGAAAACCTCGGACCGGTGGGAGATCAAAGATTAGCTAAGCTATGTCGGCCCGCGTAAACTTCTAAAAACTCGAAATAAGACGTATCAAAGCAGTATAATATCATGTTTTAAACGTGATGCGTAATAAATTGGTAGGTACGGGTCCCGATTTCGTCCGTTTGAAAAAACTATGTTTTATTATGTATATCATTATAATAAAAACTACAGTAAATGGCGCCAACGACGATGTGTGTTCCGACTGTGATGCTTTTCTCCGATGAGAATTCGGCGTAATCGATGCTGTTCACCTGTTTCCATATTATAATACGTACCTATGTACACATTGTACACCAACGACGATTTTTATCGCTGCACAAACGGGTCCCGCAATATTATATCGTATAAATGCGAGTTTGTGTTATTATTTATTTACGATAAGTAAATAAACTTGCACATAAATAGGTAGGCGTATAAACGCGTTCTATCGCATCGCAGTTCGCGGCCGGTTATATACATATATATATATATATGTTTCGTAGAAGTTGTGTGTGTGCGTATTTTTCTATTTTTTTATTATGCGACCTTATTGGATTTAACTGTGTTTATTTGATTTAGACGTCATGAACATATTATAGGTACGTTAATATTATAAGAGTGTGCGCGCGTGTGCGTGTATAATGTATATTGTATATATTATTATAAACGTGCATCAAAAACAGGACTTTCGATGAAGTCTTAAGGATCCAAACGATTGAATTAGAAATTGGTCGCTTTACATAATTTTGTATCATTATAACTTATAAGTATGTACGGTTAAAATCGGTCTTTATATTATATATATATGTTATGACGCTGTAATAAAACTGTGCATATACATATATTTAATGATGTTTTTCTTTTTTTTATTTCGTTCCACGAACATCTGGGGACACCAAATCAATAGGATTAACATTAAATGATGAACAAAATTAACATTTTCAATAAGTCCATAAAAGATTTGAAACATACACGCGTATATGATATTATATATACATTGATCGGTGGTCATAAATATTATTATGTTATTTTAACTACCCGCATAGACATAACCAAATTAACCGACGGCATTACCATAATTAGAAACAGCTGATGCAATGGCGTTGTAAAAATATATATTTAAAAAAAAATAGGCCAAATCTGTCGACAAAAGGTACATCTCAAAATTATTATTTAGAAGCGTATAATACGGTTCATGTTAAAGTTAAACACAAATAATGAACAAAAATCAAAAAACTGGTTTGTTACGTTTAAAAATAATAGGTAAGTAATGTTAATAGTTATAAGAACGTGATTAGCTCTAAAACAATAAGATCATAAAATCTATATGTTTACATTGTTCTAGTGCTTAAAATAAGTAAAAAAAAAAAAATAAAAATAAAAATATTAAAAACAGGTACACGACGTATAAATAATAAAAATATATTGTAATTTATTATAATAACTTAAAAATTCTAATAACGTCACAATTGAAAACTCCGGTTATTAATGATAATGTAGGGTGTATAGATAGAGGGTATAGGATACCACATGCACTTTAATAATTTTGTGCTCTTTATTTTATTCAAACTAGCCATACTACATACTGATACTATATAGTATATAGTATATAGTAGATGTACGTATATATAAATAAAGTTCAATTTTATTAACCCAAAAATCAAAATAATAATTTTTGACAAAACATCGATTAAAAGTCAATAACTGATATATTAATACCATAAAATATATTTTAGAACGTGTACCACTCTGAGTTAAAAAGGTTCGTGATTAAGTTTCAGGTCTACGATTAAAATTGTTTAATTGAAAATAAAAATATAAGTTAAAATCATTAAAGAAAAAACTAGTATTAAATATCTTATTTCATAAAAATTGAAACATTCAACATTTATAAAAAAATTGTGATTTTGTTTGATATTTTTTTAATTGCTGTAAAAAAAAATTTCAAGAAACCTTGTATTATTTTTTCGAGCTTTTTAAAACATTATCTTCATTTATCGAAAAATAAAAATACCAAAAAAAAAAAAAACAGTTGAACATTTTATATATATTAAAAATTTTGAATATTTAATCAATTAATTATGTTTTAGAAAAATATCTAGCTTTTAAGAACATTTTTTCAAAGTTTATCTGCTTTGGCATTTTGTCAAAAACTGGAATTCGTGAGTATTTCTATTTTTCCAGTGTTTTTATTGTAACCTAATAAAAATTATCACTGTTATCAACATAAACAGTTACTATTTAACCCGTATCTCTATATTATTAAAAGACAAATCATTGTGTTATACTATGGACACCGGCTTGATTCTTTTATGGATGTAAATATGTATATACATGTTATATTTTTTTATCTTTGGTCTTCTATGATTTATTATAAATATATTCACGCGATAATTACTGTTGTCATTAGCACGCGTAGTTATTAAATGAGATTTCCAAAAAAATCTTGTTCTGGAGTGTGAAGTTACACGCCCTTCAATGTATATAAATGTATAATATAACATTTACTTAATGTGCGTAAAAGGAATACAAAATTTATTACTTTATTGTACATAATATATTCTTATTATGTATAATATTGTATACTATATAGTACTTATATATATGTACCTACACATATGGCCATGTGTGTGTAAATAAGACACGATATCATAATACATAATGCTTAGTAACTACGACCAAATTGTTTAAACCGTGTCGGTGTAACCTGAGACGTTAAAACAATAATAGAAATTTAAAAAAAAATAATAAAATACTAAAATTCATTATCTACTATACTACCCGTGTACATGTTTAATTTATTTCACTCTGTTTTATACAACGTTCGCGTACCTATATAACAGTGCAGATTCGAATATACGATAAGCAATATAAATATATAATATTTTATTGTATTCGTATAGCACAGTTTAATGAACGTGGTAACGCTATATAATAAAATTATCATCGCTGTATAATGTGTACTATAACTCACCAAGTCTTCGTAATTTTTTTCTCGCAAATTGAATATAATTGACACATACTATCGTGAGTATCTACTACAATATTAGCCATCTCTATCGTTTAATCGTGATTCGCATTTCAAATATAACTAATATATATATACGCGTACACATACTTGACACTTTATCAGATGATATTTTCAAAATGATTGCTCGTGTGCGTATTCAAACAACAGTACCTAAATAATAATATTGTTATTATCACTTAAATTTATGAAATAATATGTGAAATACACGTAATAAAACATTGATATGTTTTAATAGTACAATTTAATTAAAGTAGAACATTATCCACACGTGGCCCATGTAATAACAGTATAAAAGTAAAAACAAATTATGTATAGGATGAATCATAAAATATAAATAATAAATCGAGCTGTTACCAAAGTAGCACTGTATGGGGCTGAAGGTTAGGTTAGCCTAGTCTAAGACCGAGAAATATAAAATAATAAATGTAATGTTTTCAAAAAAGTTTAATTTAACCTACCGTATAACTTAATAATAAAATAATTTGCTATAGAAGCATTATAAATTTATATAAATAATGTATACACATGAATGTTTGTTTCTTTTTCTACTATATACTTAACAGTTACTGAACTACATTCAATAAAAAATATACCAATAAATTCTTTAATACACGGGAAGCGTTTGTAGTTTCGTTTTTCAACTTATATAAATTTATGTACAGGATAGTCAACGCATGCATTTTGTTTCAGTTCATGAAAATCTAATATTTTAATTTGTTTATACATATATAGAATTACAATTAGTATGGATAATTAAAAAGATATTATAATTGAATATAATTTTCTGCATCTGTGCATAAAAAATTGATAGTTAAAAAATAGAATGAGAAATAGTACGAATACGCTTAATCAGTATATAGGCTAACGGACCAATTTACAATTATTTGTTATTGAATTCAAATTTATTACGTACTTTATTGTAGTGGATTACTCAATAACGAGGTATACGGTACACTCGACATCAACTATACACCATAGTGGTTACTTACTTTCCTAACCTTGACGCGTGCATTTAGCGCTCCGAATCCAAAAAAAAAAAAAAATACTTTGTATTCCCTAGCCAATAGCAATTGTTCTGATCGTTTTATTCTGCTCCCGCCGTGTCCATTCCCACAGGAAGTATCATCTAAACGAAAACTGTAGTGATATATGATAAATTCGCTTTAGCCTTCTCGTATCCTAAATTATATAATATTCTGAAAGACTGAAAAAGTAATTTCAATGAAAAATAATATAGAAATAAAATGTATAGGTAACTGTATTTTTATAATATGACAACGATGTATGAACGTTATCGTAACGTAAGACTTCTGAAGTTTTCTAAAAGTTTATGAATTTAAGAGCATTTAGAAAACAGTTTTCAAAGAAAATATAACATTTATATGAAGGTAAAATCAATATAGCCTCCAGTTTCTACTTTGAATCTAAAATTAAATATTTATTTATTTTATTAAAAGAGCATCGTATCCGCGCTGTGTTGTCTTTGTATTACTAACACGTTATACACAACAATATACGTTTAACCGTCCCAAGTTTGTTTTTTGTGTTTTTATATAGTTTAAATATTAAAGTTAATTGACTTATTATACTTAAAGCTATAAATATTATTTGTATTCTGTCGTTAAATTTTTACGATATTTTAAGCAATGAGTATGCACTTAAATTATTTATATTTAAAAATTATCATAACTCGCTTTAAAATTAAGATATCATAATTATTTACTATACTAGAGAATATAGATATAATTATTATCTTTAGGTTTGATTACAGGTCAGTTTACTGTAGGGTTTGATAAATTAAAAAAATTGTTATTTCTTTTTTTACACCAACGAAATCAGTTTGTTGGCATTTAATGTCAGAGTATTAAAATGAATAGAATTTTATTGAAGAACTTAACTCTTAGCTATTTCGAAAGAATAATAAAATACTTTATTGGATTTCAAAGCTATTTAGTTAATTTTGACTAGAAATATCTCATATTGTGAAATAATTAAGGATAATTTATACACAGCCTAAGAAAATATAGTATAAAACAACTCTGATATATTATTATGTTATGCAAAAGCACTGAATGATCGCCTACACTTTATGTCTAATAAAAGCCGGTTTAGAATGCATATTTTATAAAATGATTTTTATCATAAACATTGTATTTATATATGCCGTATATAGTAAACACATTATATATTAAAATATATAAAGAATTAATATGTGAGTATGTTTAATAATAATAATATGTGTGTGTACTTATGTCTTATATCCGTTTTAAAGCAAGTTTATGCATATTATTACCAAAACATTGAAATTATAATAAGGTAAAATAAAAACAATTATCATTTGAAGTTCGTCTCTCCTCACGTGTATCACTTATTACATATGATATATTATAAAACCGTCATTCATCCCAAACAAAGTCTTTTGCATTACAAAACTAAACTTTCTCCAGTAAAAGTCCAAGAAAATAAAATATTGTTGTATAAAATAATAAAAATAATAATATTATATTACTATGTACAATAGTACTTACTATTTGATGGTTTATATTTTTAACAGAATTGGTTCGAAAATATGTGCGGTTTGTCACATTTTAATAATGAAGTAGGTACATCTTTTTTATTACAAATTACAAGTATGAAGCCTATACGTTTTTTGGAACAAGTAAAATAAATATTTTTATTGAGTAATATTGAATCAATCTCATTAGAATAATGAAAAACATCTTTACTACGTATGGTATTTTATAATATCGTTTTGTATTTTACACAAACCCGCAATATCAATTATTAATAATAATTATTATATATATAATATTTTATAATTTTTGATTACTTATGTATAACATAAGTTTAGAAAATAGCATTGCTTTTATTTCACTATACTTCTAAAAAGTATACGCGTATATATTATTAACTCCGAACATAGTCGACAACGTTTTCACTTGTTAAAAATGTCGCTTGCAAATATTCGTACACGTATATTGTACAATAATATATTAAACTTGTAAGAAGTACGATTTTCTTTGTCGTAGTAACCAGCTTTTGTGTTACGAAATCCGAATTTTTCAATCAAATTTAAAGACTTATCGAAATACAGATACAATCTATAAAATAAGAGAATTCGTCCATTTCCCATATTGTATACGATTCAGTCGAATGTCTGATAAAATGGCATGCCAGAGAAATTCAAAATTGATTCACCAGTTTTCATTTTATTGAATTCCAAAGTTCTGTATAGTTTGTAAAATATAAACAAAAGAAAAAGACATTTTTAAAATAACATCTCAATCTTAATAATTGAAAGTCATGTTTAAGTACAGATATAAATCAGTTTCAGAACTTTGCGTAGTGCTTTTGCCAAATCTTACATGCATTGAAAACAAATGAAAGAAAAAAAACTGCAACTATTACAATAAACATAATTTCATATTTATATATGAATTATACTTCTCTATTATTACTATTATTTTCTTATTTTTATTGTTATTATTATTATATATTGATAATAGAGCATTGTCTTTTATTATAAATTTATAAACTTAAATTAAGCTTAAACTAAATAATAATTATTATTTATTACTATAAATCATATTTAACCATCTAACTAATTATAGCATTTATTTGTGTATTTATATTTTGTTTGTTAAAGCTCGTTTTGAAGTAATCTTTTAATTTTAATTAAAACATTCATCTAGGCGTAGCGGTAAAATCGAATCATAAATTCATCCAAAAACATTTAATGGCTTCCGTTAATTTTAAGAATCCTAGGTTCGTAAAAATAAAGATCTACAAACAATATTCCATTATAATTAATAATTATAATGAATAACTTAAACCATTATTATTTTCTAACGTAAATACAAATGTAGTTATTATTCCTTAATCCTTATTAGTTATTAACAATAAAATTTATTGTAGTACTTACTTACTGAATTAATATTTAATATACTATAATATACCTTCAATATGTACAAGAATAGATATTAAAAAGAAAATCATTAATATAATGTGTTATTTTTAAGAACCTTTATTTTTATTTTTGAACATTAACAAATTTAATAGGATTTAAATATTATTCAAGTATTTATTGTGTATTGTATATGTTTGATAAAAATTGTTTTACCATTCAATAACACTTCCTTAGGCTAAGTATTTTAAATTAGGTATCAAATGAAATGTGTATTGTATGTTTTACCGAGTTAACTTTTCTATAAAACTTTAACTCATAATATATATATTTTTTCTTTTTAACACCGGTTTTGTTTTGCATGTATTAATACTTATAAATTGTTGGAAGACAAGCCCTTATCCCTGAGGCATATATTATTATAAAACACAGAACAATTTAAAACCATACAAAACCTGATTTTCTTACTATCCATTATTTATAATTTCAGGCCTAATAGTATTCTGAAGGTAAGTTTGAAAAAAAACATATAAGCTCTTGTTCTTTAAGTAGTTTGATTAATGAAGTTTTGAATTTTTGAATAATATATATTAATGAAAACGTTAACAAATCTTGAAAGTAAGATTTTATAATTATTACATATACATACATATATATATATATATATATTATATACTTATAAATATTATGTACTTATATAGAATGTTTTAAACCACTGTTTTTTTCTTTAAACTTTTTTATAACAATATTAAATTAGTTATTATTAATACAATCCAATTGATCCAATTATTAAGCTTGTCATAAAAAAATTAAGTTTATTATTTTATTAATAAATTACTGAGTGGTATAAAATCTATGAATTAATATGATAATAATTATTTAAAAAAATGTTGGTTGCACTAATATGTTAGTTAATAATTACTAATCTTCTTGTGATATAAATTAGTATATTATACTTAGAGAAAGATAATCATTTTCTCAAGTGGAAAAAATGACAACAAGATACCCACGACTCACTCATAATTCGATAAATACACTTATAATAATATTATATAGATGACCAAATGAAACTGGTATCGCTTTAGGGAGAATACTATTAAACTGTATATATATATATTAAAAAGAAACTTACCATATATGTTATATAAATCAACATATTTTGTACTTCGTTGGTAATTTAATGTTTTTTTTTTTTTTTTTTTTTTTTTTTTTTTTAATACATTAATATTAAACACAGATTTTAAAGACCTTCATCGATGACCCATGTATAAAATGATAAACTTGTTTTAATCGTGTGACGTTTACAGTAGGTATAATGCATTTACTTTTTCACCTTATAACTCCATTTGTAGGTACTTTTAGGATTAATATTATTATTAGTTCAAGAAAACAAATAATAGTATGCTCGATTGAGTAGAATACAGAAATCATAATGCATAAAAGTAAAACTCATAATTATTGATACTTATACTCGTATTTTAAGTATTTTTTTTTTTTTATCTTAAAAATAATACATAACCATTTCAAACACATTAGGTACACCTTTTACCATATATATTTACCGGCTACTATATCATAATATATATATATATATATATAATTATTACAATATTAATAATATACTTATACTTAATTCGTAGTTAAATGTGGATATGCGCATAGGATCTACTGAGTGTTGAATACTTGCGTACTTGATCGGCAAATGATGGTCATGTATTATTTTTATATACATCATTATAAATGCGTATTATATTATAAATTATAATAATATAATATAAAAGCATTATTTGAATTCTAATCTAACCGTATCTGCTTATGTAATTTAAATTTAAAAACGCTGTTATACAGTGATATATTCAATTACTATTGACGAGGTACACTCGACAATTACTGCACGGCAGAGCATATTCCTCGGTTTTTTTAAATTTATATAGGTATATTAAATAAAATTTTCCGAAAAATATGATTAAAACTATTTCCATATTAATTAATAATATATAAATCTATGTATTAATAGTAAGATTGTCAGACTGAGACTATAAGACCTATGCACTATAACTATTTTACTTTTTACACTTTATCTACTGTAATTTTAATAGAAATTAGATAATTTATAAATATGTGCAGGCATAACACTTTTTTTTTTTTGCTGATAAAAATGTAATGATCTTATTATGATGTATTATAAAGTTTCAAAAATATAATAGGTCTTATGTAAGTTTAATGTATATAATGCATATTATATGTATGTTTGTGTATTATTATTATTAATATAATTATTGTATTATTGTCTTTACAGTAGGTACAAATATAACCCGTTATATGCAATAATATTTTTTTCAATTAAAAAATATTTATGTCTCAAATCACTTATAAGAAATATTCCAGTATTGACTTCTATACATAGCTAATATGCAACGATTAACGAATCAAAACATCAGGCGTACATTGTAATATACAACAATACATTAAAGTATAGAAATTAAAGTAACATCATTGTGATAACATAAAAGGGAACAAGTTAGTCTAACTTTATTATTTATTTATATATGACGCAACCTTAGTTGTTTGATATTTTCAATAATTTATTTAAACATGGATATTATAAACTTTCATTATATTGTTGACAAGAAGATAGTTTTTATTTTTTATACACATAGCTTTAAGAATGTAGCAATCTATTTTATTATATTCATTTTTATATTTTTATATTAGTTTTACTTATTAGAATAATATAGTTGTAGATTTTTATTTCACAATTTCATGTAAAGCCAAATGATGTAATGTATATATACTTCTACTATCAATAACTATTGTTGTGATATGTCGCATAAATATTTACTGATTTGTTTATGGATCGAAGTGAAAAAAAAATTAACGATGCAAACAAATATAACAGTTATATAAATCATGAGTCATGTCGACCTAGGTATAAAGTTATACATTTATAATTAGTAAAATTATTTTTAATAATTATTTAGTATAATATTCACAATTATAAAGTTTCATATGAAATTAATTTCAAATTTAATTAACTGCAACTCATATATTTATGTTTAATATTTTTTATAAACGAAAAAAGTGAGCATTTATTTTTGTAAATAAACTTTAGTAGTATAGCACATAATTTCACAACTACGCATTTCCTAAATATTATTCCGCATAGTGTAATACCCGTTAAACCTTGTCCATTTCCCACGAGTAATGTGCAAATTATTTGAACATAAATCCGTTAATGTCATTCTATAACCCTAACGATAGCAACAACATAACAGGTCCTGGATAAGATATAAAAAAAAAAAAAAAACACAAAATTAAAAATATTTTTTATGACCCATAGAAACACTGCCTATAATATATAATACCATAATAATATTTTGATTATGGAACTCGTAATTGACGAACTGTAATAAGTTTTATCCTTGGATATTTTACTTTATGTTACGCATACGTCTAGCTATATAAAATATGTAAATGTAGATAATACGTATGGTCAAATTGTTTAAAATATTTCATTTCATGCGTGGAAATAATTTTTGGCGAAGAAAAAATTATTTAAAATTCCATCAAAGCATATTCGTAAATTATTAATATAGTCGGGCAAATTTAGAAAACGGCCGCGATTAAATGAGGGATATTCTTGGAATAGTTGCACCAAACTATTAGGTACGTGTAGACATCATGTTAATTGTCCGTTTAGATGGACTACTGTGTTCATTTGGACGCGCGTGAGAATGAAAACGAAAAACGATAGGTTAATAATAATTATTACTATACTAATAATGTGAAATATTATAATACACCCGCAGTACACACGGTAACGTGGATTGTTGTTTTTGTTGTATTGCCGAAGGTCATGCGTTAATATTATTATAATATGCGATTTGAATTTTTTTTTTTTCACTTCTATTTTTTGGACGGAAACGCGTCGCGGAAACGCGAACCGAAACGTGCACGCCCGTTGGCAAGTGAAACGATTCGGCGGCGGTGTAGGGCTTCGTCGTCGTCGAGGGCTACTGAATAATGATAAAAGTAATAATAATAATAATACGCGTCGTGCCTGACACGCGGCGGCTGTGGCGGCTACCGGTTGTTGCGCGCGACGGTTTAATAATAATAATAATAATAATACTGTGTATTAATAATAATAATACTCTGTATCAATAATAATAATAATAATATTATTATCATATTATAAAAACGACGATCGTGAGAACCGAATTTCACGTTTCTGTACATAAAATCTAATCGTTAATATTTATTATGATATAATTTATACTGACGTGTCAATAATTACAATGATCAACAATTACGGTTATTCAATAATCGTTCGGGATTCGTGTGAAACTGACTAGCGCGTGTGTTGATATACGCGCACGCACGCACGGCTGGCCACCGATCAATGGTCATAGTATTATACCGTGTTCCGATGAAAGCACCGAGCGAGCAGGTATAATAATATTGTGATCGACTAACAGATATTTGTGTTATATCGTAATCGATCGTAATTGACGCACACGACGATGTTCAGGACTCAGTAGATCAGTATATTATGATTAGTCGTGTACGAAAATGAGCCGATTTCACTCTACAGTCACCTCCTCATCGTTTTCGAGTCAACCTCGAATCTAATCTCGGACTCAACGTTATACGCGCGCATTTTTTTTTTTTACAAAACCTATTTGTCATTCAGTTTTTGCTATTCTCGTAGCCTGCGTGTAACGGTGCCTACTGAAAAATCCAAATTTTTCATGCTAATACTTAAACGCTGAAATGCTGAATGGAACCTATCAATTTACAACGCCACATCTCAATAGCAAAACCTTTTTATTTACACACGTATTAAGAAATATAACACTGGAAGAATACTTATAATTGTCGCATGTATAATGTATTATGCATTCTCTCAAAGCACACAAGGCTGTATAACCCATTTGTTTCTCAATAGAGTATCTGTTGTGTCTTATGAATATTCAAAATAATGTTTCCGTTAACGATGTTAGTAAACGCTAACATTGCACAATAGTTCGTCCAATAAGATATTATTTAAGTTTATAGTATTATCTATAAATATCCCAAAATTTCAATAGCTATAAAACTTATCAAGTATTACTATCATAAATTACTGCTGCACGGTAAAACGAATTTTTTTAAATTTTTTATTTCGACCTTATACGAATAAGCTGTAGGAAAACATTTTTATTTTTAAAGACAAACAGTGTACACTTGATGAATTATATTTTGGTTTGGGGGTGGGTCTATTTCGCGTCGGCCTCGTGCAAAATTAATTATGATGATTCCTCGAAAATAAAAAGCACCAACACAAATACTAAAGAATTGCAAAAAAAAAAAATAAATAAATACTAGGTCCGAGGTCGCAGAGTCGACGTAGCGATGCCGCTCGTCACGCGCAACAGAGGAAAAACAATAACGCGAGCCAAAAAATAATTATAAACTATAATCAATACCTCGAACGCGATCGACAGCGGCCGTATACGTATACGAACGAACAATAATAATATAACATATAATAATTACCGTGTTCGTATATTGGGCACATCTCTAGGCACACAAATACACAATAGACCTGGTGGTCGCCATAATCGTGTTTTAACACGAAGCCGTTGCGTAATAATATCGTATTTTTTTACCCGTACACATATTATTATACGTAGGTACCAAATACATTATGGTTATATACGTGCGTCCGACGGAAAGAAACTTTTCGGTGACGGGTCGAACCCCGGTATAACCGGCCGAAAAAGGCAATGTCGCGCGGTATTAAGCGCGTTTTCCGAATCGCAATATATGTATTTTATTATTACCATCGCGATTGCTGCCGTCACGTACAAGTGTGGACTTGTATGCTCGATTGCGTACAATTACATACTTCTACGTGATGCAAACGGCGTAAATAAAGCCCGTTAAAGTCAACCGGGACGTATTATACATGACGGTAAACAAAAATATATAATAGCATTGTTATGATCCTCACTACGCGCGGTCCACGTGCGAGATATCGCGGCTGCTGCGGACGAGATAGGTGCGACAAGGACGCGTTCGCGAATTCGAATTGCGCAAATCCCACATGTCTGCGAAACGTACCATCATCGTCGTCATTAATATACGCTAGGCAATATTGTCATTGCGACCGAGAGACATTGCAATGTTATACAGAGTACGTATATCTGCGCAGGATTTGACAAAACATTTCAAATGAGTAAATTCACTGTCGACTCCTTCAAATAAAATGATTACAGGAAATATTATATACTATAGTTACCATAATAGAATATAGTATTTTAAATATTACCTAATTACTTAGTTTTCCAATTTTCAGTGCGACTTCTACGTTGTTTCAATACTTTTTTTTTAATTTAAATACACGCACTTCTGACCGATCAATTTTATTTTTTTGCTAACGCAAGTAAAAGGTACAAGTAACCATAGAATACAGATATTTAAAACAAACATAGACTCTAATTATTTAGATTAAATTTTTATAAAAATAATATCATTTTCAAAATACTATGACATTTTATGCTGTTTATAGGTATTTAAAGTTGTAGACTTTTTGATTTTATGTAGATATAATAAAATTTTGTTCAATATTTAAAAAACTTGATAATTTAATACAACATTCCTTTTTAAATTTACTTAAAATAATTAAAAAATATCATATTATATTCATGTTGACATTTTTACGCTTTAAGCTAATATTTTGATAAATTTATCAGAAAAGTTTGTAAATTATTATTTTTTAATAATTCTTAAAATTTTCAATTTTATAGCTAAGGTTTTTTGTAACTCTTTCTTGAAATATTAATTACATTGCATTAATAAAAAACACTAACATTTTTTTATTTTTAGGCGTTATTACGATTCAAAGTTTAACGAAATTGAATATTTAAATGTAGTTTTTCGATTTTTCTCAAACGACTTTAGTTATTTTTTTTAATTCAAAAAATACTATATTTATTATTTTATTTAACACCGAGTTTTCGCTTCAGCTTAAAAGATGTATTAATGTATGATATATATGTTCATAAGTGAAACTTAATATTCACAAAAATACATAATATTTTTATTACAAGAAATATGCAAATAGTAAATTTATAAAGTCACAGAAAGAGGAATCTTTTTAAGTGCAATTACAAGTATAAGAGAATTATTTTGGAATTGTGAGTTGAAAACTTTTCATGCTTTAAAGATTCCTCAACGATTATCGTTATTCATATAATCTTTTTGACATACCGCGATTCAGACACATATATCTTATTTTTATTATTTATTTGTGTTGCTATTATTTATTTATTTATTTATTTTTATATCAACACATAAACATTAAACGTAACCTGACAAAGTTTTTTTAATTTTTTCCGCGCCATGCCTACAATGTTTTACTCGGCGCGTAGGATGGTTTGAATAATATACTGATTCTTGTCCAAGTCCCTATCCACGTGCAATCGAATATCAATTACTGCGTAAGTCGAGAGGATGCATTACCTACCCACGAGCTACGTTTACTTTATTTATTTGTTTTTTCTTCTTATCTTTTAATAATTCGGTCGTGGTATTTTTCTTTCCGACCGTCTCACGTTAGTTTATGGTTATATATTTATACTGAATTAATATAGTATAATATTATGAATATTATATTATGCTCTTCAACAGCATTAATATTTTAAGATAACACTCTCAACTCATATGCAATATAATTATTATAATAATATGAATTATTCAATAATTACTTGTAAGATTATTATTTGAATGAATATCATTGTGGTATTCTGATCGCCATTTAAAAGATCTTAAATTATAATTCTTGTTATTGTATATTTATATCGAAGGATACTAGTGATACCAGTTAACTAATGTGTTTATGTCCTATAGATAACGCAAAATAGTTTATTTTCACAGACTCATGGCCAAAGTAAGATTTTTAACAATTTAAAATATGATACAAACAATAAGAAGACCTGATATCTTTTTTTAAATATGAATAATTTATTACAATGTGATCTGTCAATTAATAAACTAATAAATCAAACCGGTTTTATAAATTATTATTTATAATTAAATAGGTAGTTGAAATAAAAAAGAAATAAAGATATCAAGAATATAATTTAAAGTTACAAGTATTCATAAAACATAAAATTCATAAATATTGAATAGGTGACATAAAATCATCATTAAAATCAACCCTTATTTTTATGTAATACTAACATAATATTAAAAAAAAAAAAAAAAATAGTTCGATTAGTATGCTGTTTGAATGTTTGATGAATATATATATATATATATATATTATACAATGTTTTTTATATTTTTTATCAAAATCTTTGATCAACATCACGTAATTCATAAGATTAAAGTTTTCTGACTTTAAATTAGTATCCAACAAAAATTACTCCAAGGGACAGTAAATAAAAAATAATAATAATAAATACGCTTTATGAAAAGCCTTATGATTTAATTAAAATCAAGAATCGATAGACATGAAAAGAAGAAAACTTAATCAAATATTTTCGTAAATTTTGAAAATGTGGATTTTTTTTAATGTGTTATTATAACGTAGAAGTAAATAATTGGACAAAATACAATATTTAAAAAGTAAAATATTATAATTTTTTACTAATTGCATTTTATTTATAGATAGTAATATACTATTCATGTCGAACATTCGTAAAAAAACTACCTACATATAATAAATACACTAAATACAATTATATTTTAATATGATCTACTAAACGTTGTGCGATTGCGATTAATTTACGAATTTATTAAACTAATACACAAAGAACATTTATCTTTTTTCATCTATATTATATTATAAATGTATAAATATTATTACAAGCTACCAGGAGATTGTAGATTGTATATTTATATATTTATAAATGTATAATAGTTGATATTTTTTTAGAGTATTAGAGCTTTACAAAATAGATTTACTGTAGGTAGAAATAGACTGATGAATTTAATGTAAATATTGTTACTTTTTTGAGAGGGATGATCATAATTTCGACAGACTTATTGACTTTATGTTAAATAAAATGCATTAAGTTATTTGATGAAAGCAATAGCTCCCCTGCAGTTCAATGTTTAATATTAAAATAATATCATAATTTTTTTTTTTTTTTACCCACTTTCAAGTTTGGCTTTATTTTTCATTATATTTCATAGTCAAATTTTTATATGAATTAACAACTATTTTTAACTTAAAACTATAATGTGAAATTTTATGACAACGTATTATACAATACAATAAAAAAATATTTGTGATTTTAATATTTTTAGTATTTAATTTATAATATGACTTACGTATTCACATTAAAATACATACTCGATATTAATAACACAGTTAATTAACTATCAATAATTATTGTTAAATCGATTTATGTTAAGTTAAGTCACTTTTGTATGTAATATTAATTTAAAATATTTGTAAAGAACGCTAATGAGTATGTATTTATTTTAAAGTTAATTGACAAATAGATTATTAATAATTACTTATAAAAAATGACCTATTTTCACTACTAACATAATATTTAAACTACTTACTTAACTTTAAAAAAATCATATAATTGGAAAATATTTCACAAAATATGCGTAATGATAATAATTAGAGTTTACTTCAGACAAATATTGCCATTGACCTAATTCTTAGATAATTAATACAGCAGTAGTAGTATTCATTCTATTACAGTATAATAATATATAATATACTTAATGTGAGTGTAGATGATCTTATCCCTTGTGATTATAATACCTGACACATAATAATCATTTATTCACTCTTTTCTGAAGTGAAGTCTTGATGAGAAATATAAATGTTATTCAAAACATTATTAACACTTCAAGAAACATCCTCTGACTACATGAATTCATATCAAGAACAAACTTCATTAGTCAAATAACGTATATTGAAATTTGAAATAATATAATAAAATTCACTTTATAAAGTAGTAAGAAATATTTTGTACTTAACCAGAAAATAGAGAAAAAATTAACCATATAGTTGCAGTATACGATTAAAAGCTTAAAATATTGTTTTGTAATACTTAGAAATATTTCGTATGGAAAATATTATAATTTATTATTATTTTATTATTTATATATACGGTAAGGTGTATCTATGGAAAAAATAACGATGATAATATTTTAAATTATTGTATATAAAATATATACTAAGCAGAAAATCTTTTGATTCAACACAATAAAATGGTTAAAAACAGATAATTGTTAATTTTTGTGTTTAATAGTTAATTGGTTTATTAGAGTAAAATACTGATAGACTATTTTTTACGAAAAGTTCCCCAGATAATATTTTCCGTAAGTGGGTGTTTTGCATACAAGCAAGTTTTTATCTTCAAAGACATGTATAATTGCCTTTATAAATTTTGTATAATACATACAAAAAATAATAACACACTATAAAATAAACAAAGTAATAAATTATATCATAGCCTGTATTTGTGGACCATTTATTATGAAATTGACTTTACTGGATACTTAAAAATCAAGAGCCGGAATGAGTTTTACTCAAAAACCAACACCATAACAATTTATTAACTACAATCACATCATAGTAAGTACTATTATTATTTATTTTACTTAATTATAAAAACATTGTTTGAAATGCGATCAGACAATATGGCTTCTATATAAATATAATTTTAATTGTGCGATTTTGTTATTTATTTATATCTATTCATTTTGAACGAATGCAGTGTTCTATTCATGCTAAAATATGTATCAACAAATAAACGCATGCAAAATACTTGGAATTTTAAGTTTAAATACTATGATTGAATTAACAAATAATTTTTAAACATTAAAATTGATCACAAGTAAACATTTTAATAATATTTCTACTACAATGAAAAATATATGTATATATGAAATTGTATACATACTTTTTTACTCGACCGGTATTCACCCGCAACAAATTAAATTTCATTATTAACTGATGATATATCTCACGCAATACACAGAATACAAAAAACAAAAAAAAAATAAAAATAAACAAGCACAAACAATAACAACAATAATAAACACGAATACGGAAATTAACAAAAAAAAAAAAAATTAATACGTAGGTATTCGTATTAATTACGCTCACCGTTTGCCAATTATGTAAAAATATGCTAAATCAAACGGTCTATACACTTGAGGAGTCATGAAACGGATTTGGTTTCATGAGGCCGATTGCTGCACGTATTTAGGACATAGGCATTATAACTCGCTTGTATAATTGTATTGTGTGTGATGTACATTCATTGGCAAACGTACATTACACACGTATTGCCTATATTATTAAATCATAAATATGTATGTACTATATCACTGCGAGTGATCGTACCTATAGATAATGCGATATGTCTCTAACATCCGCCGGACTAGTCGGTAGTAATTTTGTAAATATCGACACCGTGTGATGTTGTTTAATAATAATCGTCGGAAATTAACGGAAGCCGTTTAGCATAATACGCATATTATATGCCTATTGCCTGCACTATACATACTGCAATCATGTTTTATTAATTTTTTTTTTCACCTCGTGAAACTATACCTATTCATATAGTTGAACGCGTTAATTATTGTACACGCACCGAAAACCGTGAGCGAAACGTAACGCAATGTTGTATGCAGCCATGCAGGGCCTGACTTGAACGAATACCCAGTCAACTCTCTACCGACCAGTCGCATCAATATTTTGTAAATCAAGAAGAAATTGAAGAATATCGCATTACTTGTTGTAGCTGAAAGTGAAATAACTAAAACACGTCATCATACGACGGTATTATTGAAGATTTCTCAAAGCTAGCTGTAGAAATAACTCAAAATAAAATATGTTGTTGATTTCAATAATTAAATTCATGCATATTTTTTTTCTCAATTATTTTAGTTTTCGATGAGTATAGCTCTTGTTTCCAATAGGGATTCCCTTATTAAAATATGGACATACTCGCAGATCTAAACAATCGTAAAATTTACTATAATTTTACGAGTGTTATAACTCTGTACCTAATAATATTATTATTATTTTGTCTACCCAGTGTGATGTAATGGCGACTGGGAACGTCGTGAACGTGCATACGAACGAACAATATTGATGAGTGGTGGACGCGTCGGTTTGACCGCAATCCAAGTGCTACGCGTGTCCTATGTACATAATAATATATATTACTACATTGTATATGTTTCACGTGTATACGAAATAACATTCATTTTATGACCGGAAATTATATTCAAAACGTACGTGTAAATTAAAAATGTTTGATAACGATAATATAGGTTGTCACTCCCCGTCCGTATTAAGACGTCGACAGGATGACAATGCTTTTTAGATTAATTTTTAAGCCGGTTCATCGCCAATGTTTGACTATGATGTCATAATTGTCTATTGATACGGTCTTAAGTGGTTTCCGTTATTATTTTTCAACCCTTCATTAAATCGATCGTATCAGTACAAGTGATTTGACATGTCGTTTGTATTACACAGGTAGTATGTTTATATATACTTATACAATGTATTGGTATAACGGATAAAAGTGTACTTGATGAAAATTAAATACCTTTATTGCGTGATTTGAGAAGTTTATCCAATAGATATTGTGTAAGTATATAGAATTATTAATGAGTAAAACCAACTGGCATAACATATCTTTTATGTAATTAAATGTTTTAAAATATCCTTCTTTTAATGATCTACTTTTTTTTAAGGTGGGCATGTAAATAATATTAAATAAAGTTACCTTAATATACAGAATTATTAATATTATATATTAAAATTAAAATTTAAGACATCTTGTTACCATTCATCTTGTTACCGATCGTTCACTTTTAAATACGATTCTGAAAGTATACTATTTATTTATTAACGTGAAATAAGTATCCATTTTAATATTCCAGTATTTCCATCCAAGAAAATATAGCTAAAGAACTTGACATTTATAATTCATATAATTTCTTATTAAATGGGTATTTTAAGTAGAAACATTTTTATTTGCTTTTCTCAATTTAAAAAGAAAAGTTTTTTTTTCCAATTTAAATACTTTATGAAATAGAAATTAGTTTCTATAGCAAGAAAAAAATCTGTAAAAACGAACGAAAATATTAATTAATACACCAAGAGTTATTTTTATGTTAAATTATGTTTATGTAACTTTTAAAGTTATATTATATAGTGAACTTTTGTATTTGATAATATATTTTCACAGTTGAGTCAAATATGAATCATTTAAATTACATCATTTATGGTACATTATAATATAACGCATGTGTATAAAATATATATTATTCGCACATGTGAATATAACTGCACATTACGAGTACCTTCGTACAGTATTTGAACAAAACCATGTTATCATATCTCCAATTGATAACAATAATAATCGTAATCCATTTTATATGAAAAGCAAAGTTGAAATGAAAACAAATTGAAAATAATATATTAAGTCTAGTAAGTATTGTTCGTAAAATTGTTCGGTCTCTACTTCTCCGTAATATATTACAATATTATATACATCTCCAGCGCTAAATACAGCGTTCGCACGCATACTTACAATACGTTTAATGGTTAGATACTTAAAGGTATATTACGTGTAAATGACGTGTTTCGATTTTAGTGTATAATATATTATAACTATAAAAGTATCATTACATACCATTAAAAAAAAAAATCGTTTAATGCATTTTAATGTCGTGATAATGCTTTCGAGTATTTTTTTTCTCCGCAAGCACGACTAATACATATTTGTCATCGATGAAATATTTAAAAAAACCTAATGACGTTTTTTACCGAACGACCCGTATGTCGATAACAAACCGTACGTACGGTATTTAATATTATACTATATGTATACACTAGAAATAACCTATAACACTTCAATGTGTAGTTTCGGACTATACTGCAGTGAAGGAAAACACACTTTTTAGCTCTGAAGAGAGGTGGTCATTATTCGATGTGAAGATATTCATAATATGTCGACGTCGCATGCGATATTATTGTAATAGACTTGATCATATTTAAAATACGCTACCGAGTAAACGACTTAAAAAAGTACCTATACAGCAGAGACGCTGTGTTGGAAATACACTGCGAATTTTTATAACAAGTATATTATATTAAAGATTAAATCGTATAATAAATAATAATATGGAGTATGGAGGTATATATATTTTTTTTTCAAATATGAAATACAAACAATTAAGTACAACTTTGTAGACGTTGACAATAACATTACTGCAAATAACGACTTTACAATGTTATTATTCGTGTTGAGGGCAGAGGCTTCCGAACTTACGGCTATACGGCTTGCAGGTTGTTTAGTGTGCAGTATATATGTATACGCATTATAAAACACTCGACACGATCACCGCCACCGGCCGAGTGTATTAACCCCATTAGTATATTATATTATATTATATTATATTATATTATATTATTATAATATATCATACGTCGTTGGTCGCAGGCTATTGTTTTTTTCTTGAGTTTTTTTTTTTTTTATTAAACACGCATGCGATTGTTCCGACTAGGTCGTGATGCATTTGATATCATAACCTCTCGTGACGCATCCCTTCTGCCGTTCGTTGTCGTCGTCGTATTACTCGTATATTCATTGAAGTCAAGCTTCGTCGGATTCAGTGTGTTCATATAAGTCGTTTTTTTTCTTTTCATTTTCATTTTTTTATTTATACCTTAACCCATGTGATTTAATACAATGATATTATCATTTTTCGTTATTAATCCATTCGAAACTATCGGTCGCTTAAAAACGTACATGCTACATACTCACGACTTTTCACCCGTCATCGGTATACTCCCACAAACGATAGGTGTTATTCGTCTGTTAATTGTTAGCAATTTTTTAGAGATATCATGTTTGTAAGGTTACATTATACTACGTATCGCATCAGCAATAATATATAATTGGCCTACTGAAAACCGCACGAATATTTTTTATGTTCAAACCGTAAAATAAATACCAGAAAAAAACAAAATGAATTATGCTCACCCGTACTATATTATAATACACGATTTAATGTAGCCTGCATATAACCAACGATCTAAAAACTGTTGATCGTTTCGTATATATTCAAATTTTATTCATTTACTGTACATATTATTATGTATTTTATTATTTTTATATTATTTTGTACACGCCGAGCTGGTATGACTCCACAATGCAAAGGTTACCTATATTATCGTCATTGTAAATTGTACAATCATAACACGCGAGCTGTTTGACTTGATAATATATACATAATATATACCTACATATAATTTATGAATAATTATAATTTGTTCAACAGTGTGTAACACATTTCTTTATTATTCATGCGTTTAAGTCAAATGCATACACAATTATGTTAATATGACGTAAATATCATATTTGTTTATAAACTTCACGGTATTTCAAAAAATTATTTCCTGAAAATAAAAAATAACTAAATTTTTGATGCCGAAATGCGGGTATCCCAAAAACATTACTTAAAAATGCGCTTTTATACGTATTAATATTTCATGATGTAAGTATGCAAGATGGAGTGGCGTTAGAGAAATCGAAATACCCACACAAAATCTAAAATAATTCTTTTTTATTGTGGATATTATAAATGGCAATATTATCATCGTTTTCCTTATAACAATATAATTATTATTTTCTTTAAATTATGGAATCACTTTAGTCAATCTAATAATTGACGACTTTTTTTAACTTTGGATATATTATTTAACATTATTTTAGTAGGTATACAAATTTATCTAATACTTTGCTTCTATCATTGGCTCCGATAGAGAGCCTTTTCAATTTATACAAAGACGAATCACAAAAAAAAAAAAAAACCATAAATTAACGAATCATTTATTAGAAAAAAAGTGTTGTATCAAATATATTAAAAAAATATTTCGACTTTTATGCTTATTATGGTTATAATATTTGTCATGTATTACTAATATTATCATTCATCGTTACTAAAATAATTGTTACTGCATTATACTATAATAAACTCAATTTGTTACATAAATGTTATTATTTATTAAATTTACTGTAAGTTTATTATAAGAAAATATTTTATTTTTTTTTTAAATGTGTTATTTTTCTATTATACCTATAATTTTGTCATCATATATTAAGTATATTACTTCAAACTAACTCTAACTTTTTCTTACTATTTACTTTGATAATTAAATAATAACAACTGACTATTTTTGAACTGTAATTGAATAATTTTTTACTCTTTAAAAAAATTCCATGAATAACACTATCAATCTGTACATTCCGCGATGTATGAAGTATAAATTAGAAATTATTTGTTAATAAGATGTAAATTAAGATTATTGAAGATCGTTAATTTTAATAATAAATATGAATCATTATTACAAATTAACACATTTTGTAATTGCCATCAATACTCATAAATTATTACTTATAAATCGTTCAAAAATAAAAATTATTTTTTATTATGATTATCGATCACTTAAGTTTTTAGTTTTTCTAATGATCACATACATTTTAATTATAATAATTAAACATTAATCAGATTAATATTATTTGCTCAACACTGACTTCAGACTATAATTCCATAGTTTATGATTTATATACTTATAAGTCATTATAAAATTTATATAAATCATAAGACTGCCGTCTGTAACTATTGATGATTAAACGCTCGTGTCATACCCGGAAATGTAAATATATCTTTTTTAAATATTTTGTTTTAAATTCCTACGTCTACGACAATAGAATAATACACGTGCTTATTGTATATACCAATAATGAGTTATTGTATACACAAATTACGAGTTCGAGTAAACGTCAATAACAACGTCCAAATAAAATATTATAGAATTTGAACACGGAACAAATCAACAATATCTAGGTATGAAGTTACATTTGAAAATTCTGAAATCGATTTAATTGTATGCAACTGGTAAGTTTTTTTAATCTGAAACATATAAAAGTCGTACTAAAAATATTGTTTCGATAAAGTATATACTACAATAATTCAAAAGTGGTGGACAAACACTGTACGCAACGTGAACGCATACAATAAATTTTACTTATTATAATTACTTTATCTATTATAGTACATATATATCAAATAAATGATTCTTCCCATAATATGTTCTATCGTTAAAAATTAATTAGAGACACCCTATAAAAATAAACATTATTAACGCCCACACATAGGTGTAATGTGTGAGTGTCATTATTACAACGTGACCCAAGGCTATATTACCAAGGAAAAGTTTGGTTACGTTCAAAACGACACTCCAAAATTATTATTTGGCATTAAATTATAAATATTTGAAAAACACTGATGAAATATTCTAGTATCGTACACAATTATTATATGAATCTATTTAAATTTTACCTACTATTGATTGCAAATGTTAAAAGTTAGGAATAAGTTAATCAACGCGTGACTGTATACCTACGTATTATATATTATGACATTTTACGATTAAATTAATTTTTATCATTTGGTATTTTAAGTATTACACCATTGTTGTTTAAAATATTCAAATAAAGTTATGTTATATGCTACTGAGCGACATAAATAATATACTTATAAGTTATAGTCGGCAAATATGCGATGCAGAGAATAATTGCAGTTTATTGCGTTGACCATTAGTTATGTGGCTTTATAATATAAGTAATTTAAAAACCATAAACGCAATATAATAATTTTGGTCGGAGGAGTGAATTATTAATACATGTCATAAACTTTAAAAAAAACGTGTATATTGCTATAAAATACAAATTATTAAGTCTAAAGTCACACGAAATCTAAAGTTATATATTTATATATAATATATATGTTACGGGAAATGTAAATCGCGAATACAATTAAATAATTTATAATATTAATCATTAGTTTTATTACATTTTAATACATTACACATATTTTACATTATAATAATAATCATAATTATATTATAATACTTATAGAATAACAAAAAAAAAAAAAAAAATAATAAAAATAAAATATGAACTACTATTATTGTTTTATTTTTGTTATAAAATCAAATCTATAATGTTTTCATATAACAAATTATGGAATTTTTTAAACAAGTTGTATAAACTTAATTTTATTATTATACTATTTAGGTATTTTAAAAATTGTAGTTTTCCTATATGGCAATACCGGAATGATAAAAATAGTAATTATCGTAATAAAATCAGTCAATAATATATGAACAATAATTGATATTTTCAAATAACCAGTCGAGTGTTTGTACTTAACAATATACTAATTTGTACGTGTATAGTACTAATTGAATGCGGATTGCTTTTCACCAATCCTTTTTAAAAATAGAATCTAAATTTTAGGAACAACTAAACTAAAAACAAATGAACAATACTTTTCTCAGTAAATTAAAATATTTTGAAATAATTAATCCTTTAAAACAATTAAAGCTAGAGAAGAAAATTATTAAAGAAATATAATGCATAATGACATCACTAGAAGCCAAAAAATTAATCATACCAATAACAGCAGAAGGTAATCGTATAAAATCATATGCGTAATTAAATTATATTCATGGTTTATTATAAATTTATGTAGAATTAAATTTATAATAAAAATGAAACAATGATATATGTCAACTTTTTTTTTAATATTCCATAGATACCCATCATATTATTATTATTATTAAAATTGTTTTAAAATATTCGTTATACGTTAAAATTTAATGAAATTAATGATTGATATTATAAATTATTTGTTTGTATTCGCAGTTCGCATTGCCCGGGCAGGACCATATTAGCCGTGGCATATATATATTTCAATAAAATTGTATGTACCGTCCGAAAACAGTAATATAATATACGTTATATAAACGTAAATAGCATAGTGATTTCAAGTGAAAAGTGAATATTGATAACCACGGATCGTGATACAATAATACGACCAATACGCGTTTTATGATACTATTACCAGGAACCTGACCTTGTACTTATGCAGCTGCATAATAAGGAATATACGTAAATCGTTATATATATATATATATGTATGTATATCGTGTAGACTGAGGATGTATACAGATAATACTCATGGCGCAGTGTTCATCACGTTATAATATACATTTATACTTCTTTAGATTATTATTAGAAATCCCTTTTGGACCGATTTACCGTTAAAACGGTGAAACGGTCGTCCTTATAATATACATTATACGTATATATTATAGTATCTAACCGACCAGCGGCGGTGGCTATGGAGGTAATACGAAACCGATTGAAAACGCGGACGGGGAGGCAACTGTTGATAGGGGAGGTGGGGTAGGAGAAGGTCGTATGATAGAAAGAGATGGATAATATGAGATAATTTTATATAGGTGCACATTGAACGAACTATAGGAGAACAAAAAAAAAAAAAAAGTGTATAGAGATTTAAAACGCACGATAACGGTGGGCATACGTTGGCGTTTGTAAACGGACGCGCGAGCGAGTGTGTGTGTGTACTCGTATAATAATAATAGGCATAGGTGTTTACGCGCGGTCGTGACAGCCGCAATTAAAACCAACACAAATCACTATAGAATACAGCCACCACCGAGCACACACACACACACACACACACTCGAGCGCGCGCGTATTATACGAAATAATAATAATATTACAATGCCGCTATAACATGTATAGGTACGCCACGCACATAAAATATATATAGTTAGTAAAAAATAAGAATAAATAGTCGGTACACGGTGTACACGCGCACGCACCGATCCTATTTATTAACTGGGCCAAAGGTCAATAACGCAATACCATTAAGTACCGACAGACGGTCATACGATATTACTTAAACCCTATTCATGTGGACCATAGAAAAAAAAATTTAAAAAAATATAGGTATACGCACACATGTAAAATATATACGTATCTCACATCACATATAATATCACTATCTGGTTATAATACACGACGGCTAATATCGCGGGGTCGGGCGAATGGGAAATTAGTTCAACGTCGTCGATTTAATATTATTTTTTATTTTATTTTTTTCACATCCACGGTAACTGCCGGTATTACGCGTGTAATGGTAGCTGCAATCTACTGCACTTCGACACCGCACGTTCTCGGGGTCTACATTATCTGTACCTATCTGAATTACGCTCGCGGTTATACGCATAATACATACGCATATACCTATTTAATATAATCATATGCATTTATAAGTATAAAACAATATTTTATTTGAAGTTTTCTCGCAACACGCTAATCTACCGCTGTTGTTAAACGTTGTCGTTGAGTAGAGACGGTAGGTATCCTATATCGCGACGATTTGAACCACCGCGTCGCCTGCAGCTGTCTACTCTATACATATGTATATGCTGCACGATTGGCATTATACCGATAATATCATTGTTATTAAATGTTGCGAACGACTTTAAAGTATAAAATAACATTCGTACGGAAACTTTCAAATATGAAATCTGTATACTTTTGCAGTTTCAATCGCGTCCTTTTATTCTGCTGTGTATTATTAGTCTTAAAGCACGCGTTACTGCAATTGTCGCTTCGGTGCGCATCACTCGACTGAATAGAGAATAAAACACACAATTTAAATTAAATACATTTACGCTTGAAATTAGACATACACCCTGCGAAACGTTTATATAGCGATGTAGCATTTTCGTGGTTTCGAAAACTCGATCATTAAACGATATTCCCGACTCATCTTTGGCGGTGCGCGCAGACGTGTCAAATTTATACGTGCACTTTGAGTTTTGAATCCGCGGACAAAAATAAATTATTTCTGTCTGGACACAGCATTAGAAATAATAATAATCATGCCAATCCGAATGGTACGACAAACTTCTCTAACGGTGGTTCAAGTGTAACATGTACCGTGCACGCCCATCATTACAGAATACGCCGGCATACACACACATCATGACACATGTACAATACATAATATGTACAAAGGTGTTGTATTGTTTTTATCAAACGGCCCGAAAACGGTGAGATTGCTATGCTTTTTCCGGTCCGATCCCGACGAGCGCTCATATTATTATTATTATTTATTATGATATAATATTACTCGCGACCATATAACGTACATTATGCGTGTAGTGTTTATAATACTGTGTATAATATATTATTATTATTGTTATCATTGTTATTTGTAATACACCGCGTAGCGCGCACATAAGACGTTTTTTGATTTCCACTCGTCCCGTTCGCGTTCGTATAGATCCTTTCACAATAACATGCAAGATATTCGCAACGAAAATGTGATGACTATTACGATTATAATAGTTGGACCGCAATGATGATTGCAGTGAATAATAAAAAACCACATCGCGTGAACGGTCGCACACGCGTGCGCCCATTTGAGTTTAACAAGCCGAAATGTTTTTAACGAACCTCGACCGCGGACGTACTTAAAGCCCGAGAACAGCTTTTTCAAAATGTATAATAATATATTATAATACATTTCGATAATAATAAAAAGCATTGCGAAAAATCCAACACGAACTGCTCTTTATAATATAAATATTCCGAAGGGAACACACAGACACAGCAGTAGGCATCGTTCTCTTTCATACGCTCGTATCGTGTGTCATCGCCCATCAGCCGAATAATTACTAATAATAATACACCATAATTTGCAAATGCGCATATAGTAGATATAACATAATATTAAAGGTCCAATAATTGAGTTTAGAGATATTAGAGCGTCTCTGTGATATTATTATTATTGTTAGGTATTGTTATCGTCATTATCGCGTTTGATGTTATTTGATGTGATTATATAATATATTTTAAGCGGTCAAAAATACCACTGCATTGATATTTTAATGTCACCGTAAAACAGTACAAGTACAGACTACAGATGAAAACAGCAAACTAAAAACATAAAAATAAACGGATAAAATAAATGAAACACAAAAACAAGTGAATTGGATCATCAATAAATTAATTTAAACTGCTAAAATACCAATAGTTTTGATAAAAAATGCTAAATTTAAAATATTATGTCTGCTTTTTACACATAACTCGATCAACTACCTACTTAATATTATGTATTGGTTTTATTTCATAAAAATATATAATATTGTTATGATTACGATATTTCTTATTGATTACGAAATATGTTTAATATATGACAGATATTCTATAAAGATCATGTTTTAATATTATAAAAAATTTCAGTTTAATGTCCAAATGGCTCGGTAATTCAAAATAAAATAATAATAATAATACAGTTGCATCTATGTATAATAATAGGTCATGTTGGTACACTGCTTTAATATGTAAAGTAACTTTTAAAAATGCATTTATTTTGATTTAAGTTATGCGTATAGGTAAATATGCCATTATTTTCTTGTCCTCATGATCATTTATGTGATAGAATGATATGGTTTTTATTCACAGAGTTTAAAATATTCAAGTCCCTCAAAATGTGAAAGTGAAGTATCCTAGTGGTAATTTCAAGAATGACATTAAACATATATTCAGTAAATATATAAAATATAAATGTATGTATATTTAAGCATATAATAATATAATAAATTTATAATATATCTACTGCACACTTTCAGTATGACCTTTTAAGTTTTTTTGATATTTTATAAGATGGCACACAAGCCATCGTATTTTCAATAACTTTCAATTGTATCGCCTATAACCAAAGTGGGATGTTTCCATAAGATCATTGTGTTATATATATATATTATTAGTATTTTTCCTGTACCATTATCAATGCGTTTTAATGTAAATAAAAATCGTATTAATGCATTATTGATATCAATAGAAACTAGAAGTTAAGTAGAAATGTTCTCCATAACTCGAGTAGATTTATTCTTAGAAGTATTACTTCATATGAACAATAACCAGTGATTGTTTTTAAAATTGTCCAACTGGTGACTAAAAAATAATAACGCATTATAATATACAAAAAGCTTTATACTTCCATAGAATACGAAATGTGAAGTCTATATAGTAATATAATACATAGTTGCCTACGGTAGAATACCGATTTCAAGTATAAAATATCATGCATTCACCATTTATCAGTGGCTAAACCAAGGGTGCAGGACAAAGGTATAATAATTTTCATATGGATATTTTTTTATGATCTACCCAGCCTGTCCTCTGGGCTCCCGTTGTGTAATTTATTTTAGATTCCCACCAGATTTAACCATCGTTTATATTATTTGACATTCCTTATCAGTTATTGGTTATCATCATAATCATAAATTCATAGCACACTGACTGCTCGGTTTCCGTTACCGTAGGAGCCGTAAAAGTATATACCTACATTAAACTGACTGAAGTCTCTGTAAAAGTTATACAATAATTTATAATTATAATAATTATTTTAATGAATATAAAAATAACACATTTTTATACTTAATTAATTATAAGATACACTACTGAAAAAAAAAAAATTGTTATTTTTACAATATAATTTAATAAATTTAAATTACTTTTTAATCGATTTTTAATCTTTTATATTATTTTTGACAACATAGTTTTATAATTTGTTCACCAAACTTTTACATTCTAATGTTCTAAATATTCTTTTAATAACTTACTTTATAAACAAATCAAATTATTTATAAATAACAAGCATAAAAATTTAGACAATTTAAGTAAGACACTATAAGACACCTTTGAATGTAAATTATTTAAATCATAATAATAACACCATTTGTTTTGCATACGTACATTATTAATTTTCCAAAATAATGTATTAAAAATATTATAATAAATCAGGAGCGTACCCAGGAATTTTTTAAAGGGGTCCAAATTTTTTTAATATGTAAAAAGTATAGAACAACAAACATTTTTATTCATAAACTCTAACTGGTAAAAAAAAATAAGTATAAGTATGATTAAAATTAAATAATGTGTAAGAATTTAATAAGAATTTAAAATTCTGTCAATCAATGGTGGGGATCTAAATCCGAATCTCCCTCATTGAGTACGCTACTGCAATATATTACAATATAATATGGTTTATACTTTTTTTAATATTATTATGAGATTATTTAATAAAATTCTTATATCTATCTACAGTTATATTATATAATATCTAATATAATAAATTATGGTGTGCTTGACTTATATATAGGATATCAAACACAATTTTTCTTATTCTTATTAAAGTAATCAACGAAAAGGTCGTAAGGGTAAGCTTAGAGGTACAATAACACAAACACAATACTTCTGATCATTCATTTCTATTCAAAAAATGTACTGCTATTTTAGTATCTCTTTGAATCCACAAAGTTAGTATAAAAACTTGAGCATTTTTCATTAATTGCTTATAATAGGAATTTTTCAATCATCTCTATATTATTATATTTCTCCCCTGCAATCCTTCCTTCATTTCTATAAACGATAATGGTCGTATATTCATTATTCCCTATTGTAAATATTATATATAAAATACCATAGTTAACCATTTCCTGTCTTCTTTTCTCAATATATCGCATAGTAATTTCCTTGATGTCCCGACATTCTCCGACGTTCTCAGTTTCCTATAATATTATATCATAAAATGAATAACATAATTGCTATAGTATGTTAGTAAATCCATTTTCACAAAAATTTTAGTTATTTATAATAATTAATAAGTAATAATCTCTTATAATAGCATTAACTAACAGTTTTTAATGATAATCAATTGTATTTGTATAGAATGTAAATGTTTTCCAAGTTAATAAACTTCTCAACCAATGTTCATAGTATATTAACTATTAACTTATTCATGATTTTTGAAAACTCAAGTTCAATTTAAAATAAAATATTTATAACAACTAAGTAATAGACACTTAATTAAGATTTTGGAAACACACATAGGTACAAATACATATTACCTTAGAGTTTAAAGTTTATTTTAATAGTTACATATTCCTAAATGTCTGCAGTAATATTACATAGCTTATTTCATGTGTGAAATTGAAAGACTCGATTGAAATTTTAAATGTACTTACATAATTATTTGGGTTAGAAGTTTTTGATATAAAAAAATAAATAATTAATTTTAGTATTTAGTTTTTAACGCTAAAAGAAAAATGTATGTATTTTAATTATTAATTAAAAATTAATAATAATAATCGTAATAATAGTTTATTGTAACAATAAAAATTTAACACAATTTAATAAAATTGATAAAAAATTGTATAAAATAAAAAAATTGCAACTCATTCTATAAGCAAAAACTTTAATGTGGACGAGTTGAATAGAAATTGACATATTGTGTACAATATATTATATCAATCTTTAAAATCATTAATACATTTATTTAAGAAAGATTTTAAATGTATATTTAATTGCTTTTATTTTAAAATGAAATAGTTAATATTAAAAAATGATCACTGTATATTTACGGAATGCAATAAAAATAAATACGTGTACGCATAAATAGTGTAATCATAATATAAGCTATATAGAGGTCGTACCTATTTAAAATTATTAATGGATCGTTCAAATAGCAATATTATGTAGGTTTAATGGATGTATCATGTATATACATATATATATATATTTATTGAACCTACTGATAGAATAACTAATTAGTAATTGCACAACAATTTAAAACAAAAAAGTACAATTTTAATATTTTGTTGTAATCATAATATATGAGTTGATTCAAAATAAATAGCTTACGTTGATTCTCAAAAAATATTTTCTTAAACAATATAATAGTATTATATTGTATACATTTTTAGGTACGCGAATTTTTTCAAAACAATGCGTGATATAGGTAGTATTAAATGATTTAATTTAAATAAAATAACCAAAATATTAAATACATTTGTGTTATAGTGTTTTGATGGAAATACGAATAAATTACAAAACCTTAAATTATTTTTCAGATAACACTCAAGCTTGTAACATAAATTTTGTCATTTAAGCTGAACAACCGTATTATTGGAGTACTATTACATTTATTATACAATATAACAATTTTTGTTAATATTGAAAAGTATAACTTTTAAATATACAATACCTATAAGTATGACATTGTTATTAGACGTAATTTAAAATAAATAAATATTTCAACCGAGAAGTTATATCTAAGAATTAGATTAGTAATAAACTAATAAGTATTTAGCCATTTATCACATATATTATTTTATAAAAATCATAATAATGTTTACTCATGCTAATTGCTAATTTTATTGTAAAGCCTCATAATAAATATATAATGAAAATTAAATCATTAAAAATGATTTTCTTCTTTTAACTTTTGAATAATTACAGATTATTTAACATAAATGTATAATTTTATCATTAAAAAGTGACGGCTAATTAAATGTGAGTCATAGCATAAGTTGTTATTTAAAAAAATAATCGACCATTTGTATACTACTATAATCAGTATAAACACAAAGTATACAACGTATATTATATAATTTCAAATAATCATCGTGACCCGTTTAAAATGATGTAAATACAATTATTATCTAATCTGAACGTGTCCGATTAAAACGGATTTGAATATTTAATTATTAATAACTTTAAACTTAACTTGGTGCAATAAATAATACATAGATATAATACGGAGTTGTGTATAGTTCTTTCTTCGCGGCTTAAAAAATATTTACGTATAATTTATATTATTTTATGATTGAAAATATAAGTTTTAGTATCTAAATCATAAGACAGCCAACGTATTATCATTATTATTTTTAATAATTTTGTCATAGGTATATAATAGTGACGAAGATATATTATTTTAATTTGACATGCTACATGACGTATGCGTTTACTATTACGGTAAAAACGTTTTGTTTGTATACGGAGCAAAATAACATTAAAAAAGATAACTAGGAGTGTATTGTGTATACATAATATAATATAATAAGTAAGTATCAACGTGATAGTTTAATACTTAGATTAATAAATATTTTTCACTTCATTGTTATATATACCATACATTTGAACTAGACAAACAAAAAATATAAGCACGTGTGCCAAAAAGAAAACATATAGTAAATAAAACTATATCCCTATTAAAGAGGGACTCATTAATTATCGGCTGTCGCATACTAAACCAATATATATATAGCCATATAGGTACGAAGATTGTGCATTTATGTACTCAAGTTTAAATGGTTTTTTGTACGATTTATATTTATTATTATGTTGACATAGTTATGCGATTTTAACAGAAATTATTATACCTCAAATATTACTAGGATAAAAGAAATAAAAAAAGAAATAAATAAGCAAAATAATAATGATAATTATAACGAGAACAACTAGATCACATGTAAAGTTCATTTAGTTATACATATTACATATATAGAAATTGTCAACCGATTGTTTATCTAGTTTAGAGAGAAAATAATTATAACGTACCCCTAAGGCCTAAGGGCAATGCAAATCCATGTATAAAAATCAGGGTAGTTAAGTTAAAATTCATTAAAATAAATCACCTAAAAATATTGTTGGTTTTACATACTTGGAGAGAGTAAACGTATTTCAACTGGAGTGTAATCGAGGAAACTAAAAACTACTGTCATTGAAATTGTAACGACGAAGAGAATCGTCATAAAAAAAATGTCACTCGCTATGTACAAAAAACATTGATGCATTGTATAATTCAAAAATTTCAACGTTTTGGAATTTCGTACGAAAAACATATCTATATTAGATCCCTGTTAATGTCAAGCTTAACGATATTTTAAGTTAAGAATAATTTTCTAAATATTTTATTCTGTGTTTTTATCTAACTGGAAAGTAATGTTTATTTTCCCTGCTTTCCTAATAAGCCTAATTTTAAGTTTCAATATAATCTTTTTTTCTACTTGTTGTCTAAAAAAAAATCATCGTTTGCGTTGGATTCGGATAAAGCTGGCCAAGAATAAGACCCACTTTATTCTCCAATTGATTTATTGTTATTGCTATAAGTGTTGTCAATACCTATTCCTATTATTACATTATTTCAATGTAATTTTTTGCAATGTTTTATTTTTACTGTTACTTTTGAAATGTTTTTTAATTTAATTGTCAATTTAGCTTCAAAATATTATTTTGAATCGGGATCAGCCCGTATAAATATAATAATATGTAGGTGAACGGTGAAAACTATGTATAATTGAACCTTATGATACGTATTATGTATCGTTTGTCAATTTGTATGGGTAATATAATAATATTATGGTCATAATTTGTAAGAAACGATCAGCACACCATGTTATTATGCTATTAAAGTAAAGTCCGTGACATTTAAGACTGATGTCGTGCATAATGAAAACGAATAAACACAACTTGATAAAACGATTAAAACAATAACAATTATTGTTACCGATAAATTACACAGAGTTCTATTATAGACGTAATAGTTACACGAGAGTTCTATACATTTCTTCCTCGTACAATACAATATTATTCACAGTGTGTTATTACACCCGTTGTATTAATAATACTCACAGACTATAAATTATATTATAAAATTAATACGACCAAAAAAATAAAAAAAAATAAAAAAAAATAGATACGATATTCTGACGGCGTTGCTACAGCGTCCCGTGTTATTATTATTATAATATTATAATATTATTACACACACACACACACACACACACACACACACACACGCACACACACATATTATATATATTATTATTATTATTATTATTATTATGATTATGATTATTATTATACAAGCAGTGCCACGTATTGTGAGGGACGCGCATCGCAGCTGTACAATATTATCTGTGTCGCAAGAAGAGAGGAACTTTTTTAAACGCGACGGGATACTCGCGCATTTTGCATGGCGGTAATCGATACGGCGTAAATCCGCTCCGAGACCCCTGTGGGTCGACGTGTGTTCTATCTGAAGACGTTATCTCGCGTTAGGCGTGCGCGTGTGTGCGTGTGCGAGCACTGAACAGCGTTCTCGTGTGTGCGTGCGTATCGCCGCCGTGTGTGTAATAAACGACGTTAATAATAAAGACCGCACTGGTTCGCCTACGCGTCGTATAATAATACAAGTAAACCGTGTGCGTGCGCTGTGCAGCGCCGACGAGGCCTCGGCTTACGGTGTTGTCGGTCGCTCGCGCGCGCATTCTCCTCGACGCGGTAACAGCAGCACGTCCGTGCAGCGATGTATACGTATAATATACACATTATTATATATATATTTATATAGTCGAGCCCACGCGCTACACGGCGGCGGCAAACGGGCGCGCGTATGACAACGACGACGACAGTGCATAATATTATTATTACCGTGTACACAATTGTAATACGTTGAAATAATAATAACAATATATTATTATTTTAATGATTATAATAATAATAATAATAATTACTATGGTGCGTACGAAACGTATGGTTGCGCGTGGTAACAGACGTAGTATAAAATAGTGTCATAATAATATATATGGTTGTAATATGGGTACACGTATTTACGTAGGTATATAGCATCGGTTACGATAGTTGTACCTTTACTCGTATCAATATATACTGCACTATGTGTATAGGTAGCAGTGAACGTGATGATAGAGCAGCGTTATCACATAACTTTATATTTTTTATTGTAATAATATAATATTGTACACGATATTTTATACGAATGGATATTTGGCATATTTTACCATACAAATAGTTGGGGCGGCGGTTAGGTTATATATATTTATAAAGTTTTCCTAACATCGTCATCTAAACGCAATACTTAGTATACAGTATATACCTACGCGATTTATAAAATAATATAATATCGTTATTAAACGCGACAAGGGTGGAAAACTTTTACAGCTGAGGTCTGAGGTGGGCGGAAAATATAGTGATTAGTGACCAAAATACGGTTTAGTCTTTAATCATAATAGTAATTATTTTTATTTTTTTTTTTTATTATCGATCATACCTATATGTATACCAGAGGTAATCAGTGATGCTTTATATATTGGGAAGGCATTAAAATATATATTTTGTTAAAATCTGAAAAAAAAAAAAAGGTATTATATTGATGAAAATTACAATTTAAACGTATTTACAATGATAACTATTCAATGTCCAATGGTAAAATATTGGAATTACGTTTTGGAAAAGATCGATAAGCGCATAGCGCTTACAATAGCCATGTAAAATCGTAGATATCTCCTTTCGGTTAACTGGTCATTCCTACAATAACGATACGGGCCAGACAATCTAAAATACGAGTGCTTTTGTAAAGAAATCACCAATACTAAAAAATAAAAAAACTGTATTTCCTTTTGTTAAAACCAGATAAATTGTTTTTAATCCAATACTCATGATATTGATGAATAGTAGTAATTTTAATGTTCAAACTCCAAGCCACATTTTCCATTTAACTTAATAAATGTTAAACTTACTTTTTTTTAGCCAGGCAAGTGTCACCTACCTAACTTGTCCTGACCGAGAAATAAAAACTAATTTGAACTAATCCAATCCGTTATGATATTTTTTTTAATCTCGCGCATACATAAGTTTTATTTTGTTATGCGTAAAGGTACATACCGCTCGCTATAGTGATCCTCGTTTTGGGACCTGTTATTTTTGGCAGTTGCATACATGCGACGAAAAAGTTATTAGCAACGGTTAATCGCGGTGCTAATAACATTTAAATTACCGACGTTTGGAGATCATTATATTATACACCTGTATCGACTGTACTCAATGTTGAGCATAACAAGTTGATGAGTTAAAATTAACCCAACTTAGGTTAACTTTTAACGTGACTTTCTGCATTTAATTAGTATTAATAATTTTTATTCTCTTAAACATTAACTCAATTGATTTTTATACGATATATATTTGTATAAACTAAATAAATAGCCAGTTACTTTCAATTAAATTCAAATTACGTTTATGTATAAATGATTAAATAATAAGTATAATAAAATGGGTATTGATGATATATACCTAGAAGGAAATGAAATTCAACTAATTCCTATTGGCTAGAATTTTTTAATAGAAATAATTTACTTCTGATTCTTACCATACGGGCAAGGCTGGAAAAGTTAATGGTATTTTTTAACTGAACCAAGTTAAGAAACAGATAAATAACTTAACTTAAATTGGTTTCCGTGTCTCTTATTAACTTAACTCAGTTAAAATATACCATTAACTTGCCCAACCTTGCCTGTACCTACCTACGGAACATTATGTATGTTATACGTAGGTACTTATATTAGATATACATATCGGATGGCAACCGCGCGGGTCTAAGTGAAACGAGTGAAGACGATGACGACGACGACGATGATGATGATGACGGTGATGGTAATATAAAAAAAATAAATAATGATGTGGATAATAATAATAATAATAATCACGTCACACCAGCTGCTATATATACCTACATATACAACATATGTGTGCGCTGCAACAATATAAATAATATTATGTATATAATACGTAGTCAAAATAGCATAATTTTATACCAAACTCTATTAATACCCGCGTAAAGCGTGATGTGTATGCGATATAATTTAAATAATATAAATATATATATGTATTATATTATGATGGTATTTGTGTCTCAATAATAGTTGACCTTGCGTCAGTGCAGTATTACATTCACTGTATGTTTGTGTATTAATTTATTATATATATATAAGTATACATATTTATATAGGTAGGTTGGTAAGTAGCTGTCTTATAAACCCATCGACTCAAATTCGGTGTATATGCTGTTACACGGATAATATTTTGTCTTATTCGCCACAAAATATAACCAGCTATAATCATAATAATTACTGCACAAAACGTTTGCTCGGAAATACCTACTTGGTGTTGGGTCAAAAAAATTCTATATGATAAAGTGATGACTAAAATTTAATAAAATACAGCTGTATCCATAACTCTTTTATTTAAATAATAAATATGTTATTATATTCATTGTATGAGGACTTTTTGGCTGTGACTGGTACTAATTATTGTTTTATTTTATAGCAATGGTGGATTTTTTCCCATTAATAAATTAAACGCTAAAATCGAGTTATTATCAAATAATCTCATTACATGTAATAATTATTTAATTAATATATATAAATATATAAATAATTATATATTATACTACATTTTTTAATAATATACTAAACGTAATATGTTGATATATATGTTTTTATTACACTGGTAACGGTTCACGTATACTTATCTAACACACTTGCAATAGTATAGGCATTTACTGTATAAGTAGGTAATCTAGAGTGTACATAGTTAACCACCATCACATACAATAATTATCATAATTTTTTGTTTACTGTAGTACCTTGAACGTATGTATATAAATATGAGAGAAGTGTTATAATAAAGCACTCCACTCTAGTTTACAGGTCAAAATTTTAACTTGAAACTTGTTTGATATATGTTAATTATTATACGTATACAACGCTGTAAAATATAAGTTTTTATGTCCGAGATATACCTTTACAAATATACAATTCATACCACTATTTCTAAGTGATTACAATTTTAACTAATAATAATATACTGTAACATATACGAGAAAAACAGATGGTTTATCAAGGACCAGATTACTCGATGTGTATTTAACGATAGGTATAATATATACTTGTTATACCTATACTACATTATAGAGTTTAATTATATATGTTTAATATTCATAAAAACATAATATTATATCCCACGCACAGAAAATTAAAACCAAAATGATACCTATATACTCGTATTATTATAAATATCAAAATCCGTGACAAAAATTCTAGGACCCATTACATAATAATATTATTATGCATAGGCGTGTCAAATTTGAACGTACAGAGAATATATTATAATATATATACGTTTTGATAATAACTAACTATAACCTAATGGTTAACTCTAATAATAATAACATAACTATTAACTACCTAATGACGTTATACCCGCGAATATAGGTATGACCATACTGCTCATCCGTCCATTTTCTACGTACATAGATATACAAATCCCTATATTATGTAAAATATTAAGCATTATAGATTTATAAGTGCTTGTCACATTCATCGTATCGAAATACATTTCGATAATATTATAGGTTATTAATATTGTTATTGCTTACAGTAAAAATGTCAATACACTTAACATAACAACTACAGCGGTACATACACAATATATTATGCAGTACCTATTATACAAAGCAAAAAATTACAACATAATAATATTATTTATTGTTTCTAATAATTATAATTATAATAATTATTATGATGATATATAATAATAAAAATACCTGTGCTTTTATTATATTGTTATTCATTGGGTAGTTTTCGTAATTCGTAAGCTTAAAAATCGAACACAATATTATTAATATTATATCCCTCAGTAACTATAAAATTTAACGTGTTTCGACTAGCCAGAGTAAAAAGAGATACGACAGCTATTGGGAAATTGCAGCAAATCAACGATTATCTGAATACAGGTTTTTTTTATTGCCAATTTGTATGATTATCCTAGCTCCTACCTTTTATCATTTTTTTCACGGCAACAGATCATGGGCTAGAGAAACTTTGTAATCAATGATGATTAAAGTATTTATTAGTTTATAAGTATTATAACTACTCTTATCTATAATTTAAAATCCATAAATGTCGATTTATTTTTATATACATTCATTGAATTTGTTAAAGATTCTCCTGATATGGGTCAATATTTAATAATTTTAATTTAAAATAAAAATAAAATTTTAAGCAAAATGAATCTTGGACAATAAAATTTTTAATTACAGATTGTGATTAGACAATTTCACAAACCATAGTTTTTAACTATGAATAATTTTTTAAATTATTATATTTATTGTTATATCAGTAAATATCCTAGTTTTGATTTTTTACCGATTTTTTATTCAAAACTATACGGAAAAGTTCAGAATAAATATTTTAGTTTAGGCATTTTTAGATAAAATATAGCAAATCTTATAGGATAAACTAGATTTAAGTAAAGATTAATATAATAAATAAATATAAAATTTTATATTATTTATATTATATTGTACCAGCTTATAGCTGATACATGGTAAAAAAAATCACCCTGTATACACTGCACAATGCACATTACACCTATAGGCTAGTATAATGTATTGAGCGCGGGGGTTATAGCTATTTACTGTCATATATATATATATGTTTGTTGTTATATTATCCGACTGCAGGGGCTGCAACTCGGAAAAGACCCTCTAACGTGGCTAAAATGCATATAACTACCCTTGAATATATGGTCCTGGGACTACCGATGATGATAACCATCGGATAATGTCAACGAAATGGCCGGTATGACACATGAGCATCAAGGGGACATTAATAAGTAATAACGATAGCTCGATAGGAAAAAAAAACAAACAGAAAAGAGTATAAATTCTTTAACAACTATATATTTTTTATTTTTTTTTTTTAAATTATATCTATTAAAAAATTACAAATAGCGAGTATATTTATTTAGGCATACAGAAATTATGTATACTTAAACTCGTAATTTTGGTTAAGGGTGACGTACTATACAATACCTATTATAATAATATCATATTTAAATAAATGTGTATTTACACATGTGATATTTAATTTATAATATATATTATACGTTAAAACTTCAAACATTCGTGTTACATATATTTATGTTGTAATGTGTTAATTGAGAAAATATAATATATACTAAATAGGTAGTTGGTACAAAAATTGTAAATATAGTATGTGGCAGCGGTTCTCAAACTTTTTTGATGTACTCATTCCTAAAAATAAAATAATCGTGCCTCCTTACATAAGTAAATGAAAAAACATTTTTTATAAGTGTACCAATAATGTGTTAATATTTTCTCAAGAGAGATGCGTCTCACAGTTTGAGAATCGCTGGTATGCGGAATAATTATTCAACTCATTATATTTCATTCCGTATAGGTATGCATACGCAAATTAAATGTCCACATCTTGTATTTATGCATAAATAATTAAAATTAACTTAATTTATAATTGAGTTTTCAAACAATTATTTATTTTTCCAATGCTTTATTTTCTATGCGTACACTGTATCAAATAAAAGTAACCCGTTAAGGACGATGGGTTTCTGTGGAAAACGGTGGCAATAGATGTGGATATATTACACGCCGAGAAATGTGCTCTCGGGAATATCATTTTATAATTGTTTGACCTAATTTAATTTAATTTTTAAAAAAAGGCACAGAAATTAATCATTTTGATCATCAGGAATGAAAGCGGACAACAAATATCAACATAATATAATTTAATCGATGTGGTCTGATCCACGTCAATCCGGAAAAAATTCAGTCATCGTTTTTAATTTGAGACAGAGTAAAGGTATGATAATAGTATAATAGCGTACTTATTACTTACTAAAATAACAATATTTTCGTTTATTCTAATGAAATATAATAAACTATATAATCAATATTCAATGGTTGCACTATAATATTATATTTGCTTATACATTTTTATTTTTATGTTTGAATAACTTTTTATAGTTGAAAAAATATAAACTGAATTAAGTCGAAACTTTAGAAGGCAACAAGTATGGTTCACTTTACTTTACTTAAAAATCAGAAAAAATATTTATTATACGCGTATATTATAATATTTTTTTATTATAAATATAAGGTCTCCGCTGCATTGGTCATTGGTCGTTATTATTGGGTTTTAGTACAATATCATGAGAACATAAGTTTTTTTTTTTTTTATACAACATTGTGTTTATTAGGCAAGTATAGGTAATAACCAACAATTTAAAATAAATAGATATGTAATTTTTTGCTTTTGATCTGATTATATGATATCGTGGAAATTGGTGTTTTTGTTGAATTTTAGTTACTTATAAATGTTTATAGATTAATTTTTGAGACATGCAGAGTGGCTATTTGAGATATTATATTTTGATTTTTCTTCATTAAATTAACAACATTATAATAGTAGATGTTCAACGGATATTTCAGAATCGTTAATAGTGCATGCTTCGGGCTCTGTTTTATACGTATGATGTTTTTGAGTATGCCAGGTGTATCCCATCCTTAAGCGTATGAGTATTACATCCTGTTCTCTAGTTAAATTTAGTGGATTAATCCATCTACCCATGGTATATTTTATTTACTTGAGTTTTTGATCCTTAGTAAGTGCCATCCTTTGCACTCTATAAGTTGGTTGCGGTATTTATGGTTTTTCTTTTGAGGTTATCTTTGGAAAAATGTTGAATATTTTCGATGGTTTAATCACTCGTTGCTATTATTATATTATTTACTGTTAGGTACGCACAGTAAAATTTTCAAAAATTTTAGACTAACTTCAAAGCGTATACTACACATTTATTCCAACCGTTTTACAGCATGTTATTATTGACCTATAAAAGTTAATAGAAAAATACATTTTATTACTAAATAGTAATATTAATATATAATAAAATACTCTAAGAAATATAAGCCAACAGACAGTTACATCGTTGTTTAGAATCGCTTTTCGTATACAATGATTTATCATTGAATTTAAATTTAACACTTCCATCACAGTGACCTACTCAATGACCAATAACACTAATTGTAACCTACGTACTATACAGCTAAACAACTTTCTTGGTTTTTGATTTTATATTTTAAATTTTAAACTAAACCCACTCTAAACTCTTAAGTAGTAAAGCAATAATATCATATGCATTAAAAATTAAAATATTATAAGTAGCATTTTATACTTTTTTTACAAAAATGAAAAAAACATTAAAATATATAAAATATTTTAATTTATCTAGTAATATAGATACTTTTATTATATATACAAAAATATTTTCAAATTTTATTACTTTTGATAAAAATAAATAAATAAATATTGAAAGTTAAAAGTTTTGTCAAATAAGGGCTATCTATATTATGTTTATCTGTACAAAAGCTCTTTATATATTAAATAAATAAAAAACATGGTATTTTATATCAACTAATAATTTAAAATTGTTTATTAAAAATAACCTGAACCTATTAAAAATAGTTTTTTTCCTTCCAGCGGTTAATCATTTCTCCAACGTGTTCAATATTAAAATAAAACATAGTTAAACGCTTTACAATGAATAAATAAAAATAATTAGTTAGCATCTGAAATTATTAAATTTATGTACTAGGATTATTTTTTGGTATTTTTTATAGACCCTACAAAACTAACATTTTAAATAAAATATGTGACATTACTGCAATTATAATTAAACATTAAGTTACATATTGACAAATCTGTAACTGAAATTTGGCTAGAATTCAATGAGCCGTAATAAATAATACCTAACTGCAATGCAGATGATATTTAATACATCAACGTAATCTGTACAAAACCATATTACACAGTTTATAAATAAAAATCATTTTGTTGAGATAACCTAAAATGTATATTATAAGCTAATAATAATTCATCAGTACCTAAGGCTATTTAGTATTTATACATATACAATTTGACAGTTTTCTTAAGATATTTTGTACTGTTGAAATTTAATTATTGTGAAATATCAAATAGGACATGTTTTATAGTTTGTGAAAATTTAATTTAATTTTTATATTTTTAATAAAAATTTCTAGGTACAATATTTGTATATAAAACACTTGTTGATACTATCGATTATTAATAGACTAAAATTTGAGGTAATAACTAATTATTCAACAGTGAAAAGTTTCAAACTACAGGTATCGATAGTTGAAACTATATAATAATAAAATATTTAAATATTTGACAATAAGTTACTATCATATTATTGATCACATATTTAAAACATTCATTTGCATTATTTACAAGTAGAACTTAAGGAAAATAAAAATTTTCAATCTTGATTGCAATATATTTATGTCTATTTATTATATTTTTTATAATATAATTTCGATATCTAAATGAACACATATTTATGTAGTTATAGTATCAACAATTCTAAACGATGAATCTATTAATTTTTTGTTTTCGTATTATAAGGTTATCAAAAGACACAAGTATATAAGTTGCCTAATACTAATATAATATTTTAAATGTATTCAATGGTACCTGTTAATGTTTTATTTAATTTTCCTTGGTCATACGAACAACATCTAGTTGTAACTTAAATTAATTTCATATATACCTAATCACATTATAATTAACTTCGTTAGTTTTTTAGCTTTCTTTTAGTTAATAACAATGGTGATACGACTGTATTCCCAAAATAAGTAGTCACGTGGCATGAAGTCAGGTAACCTATGAAACCAGGTGCAAAGTATTGAATAATTAATTTAGAATAATCCTGTATATATTAATAGATTATTTAAAACTTGTTGAAATTATATATTGAAAAATATTTTACATTATTATTTGTTCGAGCTGCAGATGTTTGAAAATCATTATTTTACCCGTTGAAAATATTACACAATTAGAATGGTTCTTAACACAAAAAAAAAAAACCATTCTATTAACACGACATACGATTATACGGTCAGATATAACTATAAAAGTTCATTTTGTACACGCGTTTTGTTATTGTGTTTAAGAACTATCGTGCTTCAACGATATTTGATTTACTTTTAATAGCATAATAAGTGTTTAAATTTTATGCTTGATGGTTCTCCTCACTGGCATTGTTTTTTATTTATCATTATTAACACCATATACTCGCATATACGTGTTAAAACTATTGTACTAGTATGTAAAAAAAAAAAAATAACAATAATTACAATGTGTTTGTTATCATATTATACATTTAATGGCATTATATGTTTTTGTACACTCGAAATTGTAGGAATTATATGCGTATATATTTAATATTTTCGGGAAGTTAATGAAGGCTATATAGGAATTTTAACTCACATAATATTTTCCGAGGGCCACGATAATGATGTATAATATAAATTCAGTTTTATAAAAAAATTAAAACGATACACGTTTTGTGCAATTATAATGTATAATTGAGTGTATCTATAATTTAAAACTATTTATATGCTGATATGTGGCACAATATTGTTTTATGCCCGTGAGTTAGGGTTTTAAACATTACCATAGAATCAATTTCCCTGAATTTCTACGAAATATTTATTAAAAATATCATGATTGAATATTTTTACCTGCGTAATATAGTTTAATACACAAATACTGTATCACGCTGTAGGACAGGTGGATATATTATATATATAATATGTGTGTGTAGGATAAATGAAATTTGATCATAAGTCGGGCTTGTATATAAAATATCGTAATGGGGAAAAATGTTTAATTCATTTTATTCTAAATTTAAACCAATAATTTACATAAAATAAAGCTGAGTCTTCATGTGACATATTTTCATAATCTTCGTCCTTCCTGATCAAAAACATTTTAAAAACGTCTCTTTTTATTGAACATATTTTCTTAAAGATGATATTCATAGAATCAGCAAGCCTAGTGTCTTGTATGATGATCCTCTTCGTTATCCAATACTGATACGTAGACATACTAACTTAAATGTTTACTGTAATATATTAATATAGAAATGCGAATAATGAGATTATATACATTTTAAATTTGTAAATAAAATGCCACATACTTATTCTATTGATGAAAAATGATTTATGATCCGTTAGGATGATCATGGAAAATCTAAAATTTTAGTAATTCATTTTTTTCATAATATTATGCATTATAATCTATATTTCAAATATTTTTAAAAATAGTATTATGGTTATAGATAAGGGTTTTTAAATATTTAAAATTAAATATGTGCGACTTGTGTTTTTAAGTATGAAAAATATATATAATTTAGTACATTCACGAATATAAAATACTTTTATCACTCCGTTCAGAATCTTAAGTACTTAAAAGTCTTTGAAAAAAAACTTTGCATAACATTTGATATTTCAAGAACTATATTTAATTAATACATTACTCGTGAATATATTATGTTAAATTATATTATTTCCTAACATTTCTCGTACAGCCAAAACATTTCGGTGAAATTACTTACACAATAGATAATTTTAAATCAAGATTCAAAATTCATAAAAAAAACAAACTGTTTAAGTATTATAGATATCACTGAATTAGATACGTATTTAATTGTAATTAATATGCTCAATGCTCATTGTGATTGTATTGTAATACAGGTATATTCACACGATATAATACGTTGGTTTTCATAAATTTATGCAGCCATATAGGAACTCTGTTATAAACTAATAAGTAATTTATTTTTCCAATGACACTGTCGGTATACCACAGTAAATATCGTGCACACGTATACAGTAACGCTGTAATACCATTAAATATTAAAAGGCTTATTTCAAAAGCCCATGTAATAGCACGTTCGACTAAAAACTAGGATTAACCGTTTTTGGACAATAAAGAGCAAACAAACTGTTTTATCATGCGGAATATTATATATAATAATACAATATATCTATGAAACAATAGTCCCGTACTCTCGTGTAAATCACTTTTAAACCTCTCCTGGACAAATACATCCTAACCGATAACAGGTTATTAATGTGGACGAGAGAGTGGGTCCATAATAATATTATAATAATTAAAAATATAGGTATACTAAAGCCGTGTTATATACGTACTGGTATATTATATACTTCATTTTTTCCCAAGTATTACCTACTTTATTTATTCACAGTGGTTATAGTGAATTTACGTTATAGATTCGTAGTGATGATGTCTAATAATAATAACTTTAACAAACACACACGATATCGGTATTGAAATATGTGATTCTATATTTTTACCGACTAATAATAGTCCACCAGCAAAACACAACGTTTAACACGTGTATAATATAACAAAACATAATAAATAATAATGGCCCGTTGTCTAACACGCTGCAGGTTTGTGATCAATTTTTTTATTCATATACATGCGTATTAATCCTTATCCTGCTTCCCGTGTTACCCAACAACATAACCATGGTCGTGAGCGCCTGCAGTGACAGTACTACCCGCAGCGCGCGCGTGGGCAATACAACTGATTCTACAGTATAAATAGAAGTACGCACGCTAGAAATGTCACTATAATAATGTACATTTATATATCTAATGTAAATTTAAATACGTATTATTTATTATTATTTTGATATCGTTGTGATTTGGCGTGAACTATTGCGCAATCCGTGAACGACTTTGTCAAAAAAGTTACAGAACGAATGTTGCGAGCTCCCCGTTGATATAGACGGTTTCTATTTTTTTTTCTTCGAGTGGTGTCATTATCGAACTTAATGTTATAATGTAGGTATATTATGCTCTAAATCCATGAATAAACTTAAAATAAAAAAAAATCGAAGAAGTCGTTCTACTATATAGTGAGTTTTGAGAGATTTCGACGTCATAATAGTGCTATTATTAACGAACGACTTGTCACATATTTACTCATACATGGGTAAAACTATCTCTTTTCCGTAAGCGTTCTCTAAGTCTAGATCATTCATCTTAGAGTTTTTTTTTTTAACCCAACCGTTGTCATAGCATATATTTCTTGGATTCCGATTGAATAATTTAATATTTAAAGTTTAATCACGATTGAATTTTTTTTATGTACTTTATTATGAACTAGTATTTGTTATACTATTTACAATTATAACTTGGTAATTAGATGATATTATATCAGATTTGTATACGATTGATTAAATTTTTCAGATTTTTGACGGATGATATTTTTTAATTTTCCAACTAATATATTTTGTTCTGTTATTATTTATTTATACTATCATTCAAAGTAATCATACAATCAAAATAGACGAAGGTACCAGGATAATTAATAAACTGATATTATTAACGTAGATTGACAGACATAGGCACTATTTACATAATATACTTTTAATGGTACTTATTGGTTAGTGCTGGATCACACTATGCATTTTGTCAGTTGCCGACTAACAGGAGCCGATCGGTAATTGAACCACAACACTCAAAAAAAAAAATAATAAGTTTAAATATAAAATGTGTTATCAGGGCCAGACTAGACCAATTTGCGAAACCGTCAGGAAGCGACCGCAACGTGTTTAAAATTTACAATGGAATTATTACGTGTATTATTCACTGTTCCAAATTTGTTAGTATTTTAATAATTATTGATAAGACAACATTTTGAGAATGAAATTTATATTGTCACATAAGATTTGAAAAATCCTATGACCTAAATATTTATATATGTGCGCGCATATGTATGTGTGTGTATTGAGTGTTCTTTTCAATATCCAACCACGTGCACAGTACAGCATAATAATATAGGTACAAAAGTCTTGTGTCTTGTTTATATATAGATTGTGTATTTGTAAGTGTGTGTGTGTAATGTGCATACACTTGCTTTAAATGTAAAAAATAAATAAGAGCATATCATATGATTTGGTTTAAAAAGTTAGTGGATAGACAGATGAGTTAGATTTTGTATTCATCTAAGCCTTATTAAAATTACAATACTATACAATACCTACTTTATCTAGTATACAGTATTTAGGTACTCACATTTTATCATCACCATTTTTATATTTTCATTGTAATATTCGCAGTTCATAATTCTATTTTTGACAAAATATTATCATTTACCACGGACAATAATAAATACCTACTATTATATTAATATTTTATGTTGTATTTAAAATATCTCCTACCTAGATTCTTCATAGTATATACTAAATAGTATGTATACATAATAATTTAGTAAATGATAAGAAATATAAGTACTTAATTTGTTCATATATAATATTACTATACTGTAGTTACCACACTTACCTTTTACGGTTCCATGCCATAATATCTTCGGTCAAAATATTTTTTGTGAAAATATCTTATTACAAAAATGTCTTTGATCAAAATATCTGAAAAAATCTTTTAAAATAAGATAAAATAATATTTATTAGCTAAAAAAACAAAATAGATAAAATAAATACAAGAATAATTAATTACATCACATATTGTACAATATTAATAAATTAATAAAAACAAATGAATACAAATTCACTACTGAGGTAGTACTGTATTAGAGTTTTTAAATTATTAGGGTTAGGTCTAAATCATTTATACATAATAAATATAATTAAAAGTTGGTTTACAGATGTATATGATGGTTATTTAATAAATTTAACTAGAATATAATTTAATAACATTCACAATTTTTCAATGTCAAAAAAGTATATATTTTCAAAAATCACAAGTAATTATCTGCCCATCTTTTGATATATTATTTAATACAATAATAATATAATATAATACATAATGTAAAGATGGAAAAAACATGTAAATAAAAAAATTAAAAAAGAACATATTATAGGAATCATTTATCGTAGAATTTAAATAGGAGATACAATTATATGTAATAAGCCAATAAAAATAAAATAAAATAATATTTTGTTCAAAAACATTTTTGTTTAAAGATACTTTGACCAAAAATATTTTGACTAAGATATTTTGACCAAAGATATTATTTCGAAGACATTTTGACCGGTCATTCATTTTACCTATTTATAACACTTTTATTACTTTAAAATAAATATATTTTGACTTTGAAATTAGTACTTGTCCTATCAATTTTATTATAATACAAAAGTAGGTATATATTAATGATTTACTCCAGTTATGCAACTTAAGTCCATTCCTTTATTTATATATTTAAGAATGATTTATTTTAATGTCATAATGCTGTAAGTATTAATATCATTATGATAAATTGTTTCATTTTCAACTGATTATTTTCTATGTGTATATTTAATCTATAAGAATAATTATTAAGTACACACTTTTGTGAGTACTATCTTAAATTAAAATATTCGAAACAAAACTTATATACATTTTGATGTTTATTTACAACCATTGGCTTTTCAAATTGAGTTGCTTTTTCTGCACTACGTCAAAAATGTCGGTGAAAAAATATGTCCGTTCTAGTGGTTTTTGTGCTACTTGAATTTATTCAGGTTTATTTTGAAATACAAACACTGGAATAATAAAATAGTGGTTATATACTGTACATAGTAATTTATTAAAAAATAAATATTCTCATAAAACTCCGAGACCGATAAAAATCCATTCGAACCACGAGGGCGTAATATTTCATTTTCCCCCATTGAGTTTTTGGTTTACAAGCTCTTAAGAAACCTCTTAATTTTTATCACGCTTTTACGTTGCTAGGTAACATTTAAAATTAAAATCCCAAATAATTTTACCCCTTTGTATTATTTTAGTTCTTTAGAAGTTATTTATATCAACTTTCTTTAAATTTTAAGCCATTGAAACAAATAATCCAACGATTATTTTTCCAATTGTATACGTTTATAGCTGTTTATTTTTTGCATGTTACTAAAAAATTGTCAACTGTATTGTACAGGGGAGTATAGTGTTATATTAAATTCTATATAGGTAAACCTTTTAATGAGGAAATATTATCCTTGAATAATATTATATGATTACTTTTATTTTTTAGGTCAGGGGTCGGCAATTAAATTCTATGGAAGTCCAGAAAATCAAAAAAAAAAAAAAATTTCGAGAGCCAGTAAAAACTAAAAACTTAAATATTAGTTAATAATTGTTGTGTTATCGCAACTATTATTGTAAATAGCAATAAACGATAAACACCATCGTAATCTCTAAATACATCATAAAATAGATAAAATATATATTATGTGTGAAAAACCAGCATTATTAAAAAAAATATTTTTTGTAATCCAATTATTTTTCCTTCACAGCCGGATTTGGCCCGCGGGCCGCCTATTGCTGACCACTGTTCTAGGTTATTAATTATATTTATGTATAGTCTTTGGTATAAAAAATATTATTGTCAAACTTTCTAAACGTATAAAAATTTTTCATAAATTTAACATTTGATAGTGATAGTCGCTAATATCACTCGTGTATTTTTTGTATTTAATTTAAATTAAAAAATATTTAAGTCAACATATATATAATAGAATATACTGTAAAATTTTTGATATGAACTTATTTTACTTTATTTTATTCCATCACCGTACCATTTAATAGTTTATTGTAAGTTATGAAACATAATTTGAGCGGTGTAGCATTTTTAGTTAAAAATATACATATGAGTATAATATATTATAGGTACTTACCTACATCATTTTTATTTTAATGTTAAAGTATAAATTAAATTTTTGATTATAGAATTAAAGCAAAACTGTACTATGTGTGCCGTGTACTTAATCTAAAAACATCATTAATTTATAATAATAGATGAATTATAAATTCTAATACAGTTTATAAATTGTAGTTAATTGTTAACAAAAAGTAATTAGACGGGTATGAATCAACAAAACACGGTACAGGTACCTATGTTATTTTTGCGTGATCATTATAGCTGAGTGCCCGCGAGTATAATACCTATGTACCTATGAAAATTTTACAGCATTAGATGAACTCGGTGCGAACACATATTTATATATATATATATACATAAGGTAAGTATGATACTTATTTCACATTGTTGAATAATAAATGGTATTTACCATTATACTTCGTATAAGCGCATATAAATTGTGTATGTACAATGATTACCACAGTTTAATTTTAAATACTCTTGACCATTGTATTTTCTCAGAATCAGGTGTTTGCAACGGCTCAACACCTGAAACATTATTACATTATTCGAATGATGGATTTAAAATACTGATAATATCATACGAGAATATTATAATCGATCACTATAAGTTTAGCTGATCTAATTAGGTACTTAATATCTAATAACGCATAGGTAAAATAAAAACGAAAAAAAAATATATTAACTATACATTATAATGATAGGTATGTTATATTTTACTACTATTTTACCATATAAATATATAGTAGGTACAATTATTTAATTGATTTAATCTATATTTATAAACCATTTTTTTTCTAAAATAGTTATAGCTAATAATCGAAAATTACCAAACATTTTATTATTCTCTTTTACCCACTCGCTATCCCCGAGTTTTATTCTCGTTTACAGTATTACTAATCTATACAAACAAGTATATAATTATTTTATACTATCATAATGTTTGAGGTTGATTTGTAAGAAATAAAATAATATTACAACGCGTACCGGTCTTTCGGTTAAAGTTGTTCACAATGAGATGACGATTACCTATAATATAACAACGTGATATTATGTATAATAGACAATACCTCACACTATAGTGAGTATAATTATTGGTTTTATAATACACCACAGTAATTGTATAATCTGTAATATCTTTAATAGTATAATACTCGTATATAGTCGTATTATTAAATCAATGGTATGACTCAACATAGAAACCGCTACAGTCATCGCGGTTGTTCTCGAGTACAGTCACATTCACTCATCGAGGAAACTAAATATATTCACATAATTTGATGATTCACTAGTCTAAAAGTAAAACACAATTGCGAGGAGCAGATAAGTGAATACTAAATTTGCCTTAATTTCTTTTTGGGCGTCTACTTATGTACATAATATATGTTTTTGTTTTAACAAAAATATTCCATCATTAAATGCACATTACACAAATGACAGATAGACTATTTAAGTTGAATTATTTTTCTCTCTAAGTTCATTACTCTATCAAAATTTATTTTAGTATGTCGTGTTGAGTTCCAGTTACTCAGTACCATATCGTCACATTTACATAGTATATGTTATGTTATATATAGACATACTAATGTGATTTAAATTAATATACTTATTACCTAGTTGTCTTAGTTAATATTTGTTGATTTGATTATTTTTTGTAAATCAATGATTAAATTTCTTTTATTTGGCATCGTTGAATTCTATAGTAATATGCTTAGTTTATTGCGTGTTTTCAGTATATTTTACATAAATTACAATAATGTATTAAAGCTAAAAGTTCAACAGCAAGATTGTAGAATATCAAACAAATATTAAAATGATTGACATATTATTCAGATGTACATATACAAATCTAAAAACGTAATAATGTTAAGAAAGAAAATAATATTAAATTAATAACTACTGAGAACGATTAATTTATAATTGAAAACATATTTTGTATAAATAACGTATTAGAGCTTGTTATCACTAAACAAACAGTTTAATACTATTTTTCTAGAAAGATTTTTAAATCTTAGATTTTAGATTAGTATACATCTACATCTATTTTATTTCAAGGCTATTTATATAATATTATGTTAAGACATATAATAATATTTTTTTTATAATTATTATTTATTATTAATTTTATACTTATGTAGTTAAATTTAATATTATTACGTTCGTTAAGTAATCACTAAAAATCTCTTAAATATAGTTCAATACTATTAACCACTTTGTAATATGTGACTTTATTTTTAACCACTGTAGTATAACAATGGTAACAATCATCAAATCTGTGTAGGCACTTAAATATATTGTAAAAAATTGTCTACATTTAATTTACTTTTAAATTAAAATTATTTAAGTAAGCCAGCATTAATATAGGTAATTTTATTATTATTGACGCAATATAATTGTAAACTGTAAATATTGCTCTATAAAGCCTGATAATTATGGTATATTTTTTAATTTTTTTTTTTTAAGATTGAGTATGGCACAGGGTGTTGCTATGTAAATAGAGGACATTTCTATCCTAAATTTTCTATGAATCTACATATTCTTACACAGCAGACATTAGAGGATTTTGAGCTGATGTTCCATAAGGAAAAACTTTAATCCTTGGCATACTACTGTTAAATATTTATACCTCATACCAATTATTGATCACGTCTAACACCTTTGTAGCGATTTATGAGTAATAAGACTTTAATATCAACTAAAAAAAATATTTTATAGTTTCCTTTCATTTGCATAACCAAATAATGGTTTGATGCCAAAATAACAGTCATCAAAATATTATCTTAAAAAAATAACAAAATATTTGACAATCACATCTTTCACGGTGTATTGCGCCTAAAAATTGTTTAGGGATAAAACTTTTGCAAGTGATTCCGAAATAATTTTGGTGCTTTTATCAACCTATTTAGAATTTTGATAAATTTATAAAATAAAATTATTTGCTTTGACAAATAATAATGAAATGTATAGAACCGTGTTATTTATTTATTGTGTTGTTGATATTTTATATACATATATTATTATTTTATAGGGTAAGAATAAAGACATCAGCTGCAGAGTAAAGATTTGAAATGTTATTTATATCGTGAAAAAATTCTCTGAAATGATAAATCCAAATAAAGAAAATGACATGTAAACACTACACACATACATACATATGCGGTAGAGTTCCCTGAGGGCCCATGAATTTGGAAACAATTGATGCCTAATAGAAGTTTTCACTTGGCTGAGTTCTCAGTCATATTTGTATACATAGTTTCAGCGAATTACGTTTGATTCTTTTTTTTCTTTCTACCTCTCTCAATTACATATGATTATATCACACATGTTTAATATGTATGTAGATAGAATAAGAAACCAAAAGAGGGAGATGAGAGAGAGAGAAAGAGTTGTGAAAAACAAAAATAAAAGATTTATGTGTACATAACTTGAGAAAAAAACAAGTTTATACGGCAACTCGTTATTTGACTCGGAGTTTAATGCAGTGATAAGGAATTAGTGTGCATTGGTGTGTAAAACGTAATAGTGGTTTAGTATACTACTCTGTTTTCGGTTGCAGCGAAAACTCTCAAGCTCATATAAAGTATAAATAAAATTGTTTAAATAATAATACATTGATACGAGAACACTGTGAATGCTTTAAACTGCCATACTTCAACGATAACGATTTAAGAACTATTTTTTTTCGTTATTAAATAGTATGATATATTATCAATGGTTTTCAAAAAGTGTGTTTAAATCTGGCTGTGTTTATTAGATAGTTGACATTTCCGTCTGGCAGGTTACTATGTTAATTATGAAAACCTAACATGGGAATGATTCTCATTATAATTATCTCCGTGTTTATTTTATTTCACTCTGATAATGTGTACTTTTCTTGTTAATAATTGCAGTAGCATTCACGTGTCGTAGACACAAGTATATATAAATACATCGTAACATATCATAATAATCGTCTGTCAACACATAGTAAACAATCATATAGAGCTAGGTTTGTTTTGAAAATTTCGTTAAAGTATGACATTTATATAACTTTTTTCGAGTCACGTGTCAACATAATATAAGCCAAATTTTAATATACATGTATGGATGTATGTGACAGTAATACGATAGTGATTAGTGGATTAAATAAAAAATGAACTATTATTTTTTAATTCAGTTGCATATTTAATTAGTTATGATAAGACATAACCAGTATAAGTATCATCTATCAGAATATAATTCATTATAGAAAACTTTTATAACTATATTTTAACACTAGTATTGAGTGTTAATATCATTAAATGAACCACTTTTTTCAAATTAAAAGATTATTAAAATGTGAGTTTTATTACTTAATAAGTACATTTTTTATTTAAAAATATTAAAAAACTTTTCACAATTATTTTTATTTTTTTATAAAATACAAGATTTAATAAATGATATGAAATTATTTTCGTGTGCTGTTAAAGTTGATCAATCTTAGAACACGTTTGCTAACCTCTGATAAATATATATATATATATATATATATATACTATATATCTATAAATAGTACCATAAGCATATTTTATCAGTCAATACCTATATTACATATGTATAATCATATAGGCACTAGTATATTGTATCAAGTGTGTATCGATAAGATAAAATAAAATAAAAAAATAAAAAAATATTCACGTTATTTTTATTAAAATAAATTTGTTATCTGTGTCATATTAAGTGAACCAATAAATTAATTTCCTTATACTAAGAAGAAGAAAAATCTTAACAATATTAGCCATTTTTCGATTTGAAAAATTTTTCTGGAAAGAAAATTGTTTAGGAGTGAGAATGAAGTCACAATCCAAGTTAGCGGCTGTTCCCGTAAAATTACACACCCTTTTACTCAGAAGTAAAATTTAAAGAAACTTGTACCACGTTATCAAAAATGTATGAAAAAAATGGTTACTATGTAAACAATAAGTTAGCATCCTATTTTAAGTAAATACACTTTTTTTCAATTTTGATGCTTCTTATACATTTTCCCGGAAGAGAAAAAAATATTTTTTGAATATTACTGGTGTTTTATCATGGATCAAAATGGTAGTATGAAAAAAGTTTTTTAACCTTCATTAAACCTATGATGGAACTGGATTTAAAATCGAAATAAGAAACACGGTTGGTTTAACATACTTTTACAACAATGTTTGCGACGATTTTTAGGAAAAAAATAGTGATTTATAAATGAACAAGGAGACAGTATTTTAGGTGGTGGGTTTACTTGGTTTTAAATTTAATAATTTAGTTCAACGTAGGTGTCTCGTCTTGTATGCATATTTGGTAGTTATATTCGACAAAATTAGTTAAAGGGCAATAATTCATAAATATATATATATATAAATATATTAGTAATGAACATCTACACGAAAAGTTATACATAAATAGCACATGAGAATATAATATGAAAAAAAAATAAACCGGTCGACAAAACTGTTTGGCTAGAAACATGTCAATAACTAACTCTCAAGGCTAAACTCGCCACTATACAATAAGAGACCTTTTTCACAACAGTGACCGAACATTTTTAAACTTTATGGTAATATATTATTATAATGGCTGACGTCGTTGTATGATAAACCATATAAATGTTATATCTTATAATAATATTATGTGTATTATTCGGGATTTATCGTTAGGACGAGTAATGTATCGTTTTGAGCAGAAAATTATAGCTAACGTGTTTTTAAATTTAAAGTACATTGCACGCTATATGTCTGTTATCCAAACCAATTCAAGACTAGATCACTATTTGGTTCAAGCTGGTGGTTCTGGTAATATTAAAATCATATGCAAAAATCTTGCATATTCGTTGTTTTCGCTCAGCATAAGTTTCAATTTCAAAAGGATAAATGCAAACAGATATAGAAAAAAAAAACGTTTGAAATAAAAATCGTTCTAAATCGTAAATAGTGCGAGACTTTAAAGCGCATATTTACGTTAAACCTTTGCTCGAGCCAGAAAACGAACTGATAAAAGAAAGAGGGAAAATACGTAATCGTTTAACGGAGATTGAGATTTATTTTTATGGTATAGCTAAATCACACTGCGAGCGTATTCTCAATATCTGCAGCGGAATGTGAATATTATAAGATTAAATTATATATATATATATATATTCACATATTATACGCACACACGTATATGCACTGTTGCCCACAAACCTATAGAGGGTGTGAAAATGAATTCGTTTGAATAAGCGATGAGCTGAATACTTTCAACAACGCGTTTAAAATCTGCGGAAACTTAATAAATCGTATAAACTGAATAAAATAAAGACAATGTGATCCGAAAACCAGTGAGATAATACCATATAGATATGTCAATTTAATATTGGTGAATTTATTGACATATTGTATTATATTATAATTAAATAATATAATATTGAAAGCTTTGAAAATAAAAAATGAATACTTAAAGTGATTGCATGCAACACGTACACAAATTGCACAATATACGATAATATGACGTGTAATAGACAATTAAACAGAATAGACACGCTATTTTTTATTGCACCAATTATTTAAAACTAAACTATATAAAACTGTATGATATAAGATAATATCGTGGAAAAAAACAAACATAATAATTATTGGATTTACATGGTTATGGTTGTATGATATAGTCGACTTAACATAATATAATAGATAAACATGAAAAATAATAATACACACTCTTATTAGTATTGATAATATGTACACTTATTAATACAGTAAACAAATCCTCGATAATCCAAACTTAAGGACGAATTCAGACCGAGTGTAGTCCGGATTAGTAATTTGTTCGGATAACTAAAGGTTTTTTTCAAGAATACCTTCACCATTGATTAAATATATATTATTAATATATATATATATATATATATTTATTTAATATATACTAAACACTTATACCTACACTCAAATGAACAAGAAAATTTGACTCACTACCTTTCTTTTGTATTAAATTTAACAAATTACAGAATAAATGCATTAAATACAGAACTTAATTACTTATAACTTATGTTTTATTTATTAGGAAAAAAATCAATATTTTTTTTTTTTAGTTGTTCACTTGACTTTAGTTCGAAAGCGTGTTCTCTAATTCTATGCAGCATAAAGATTTCAACACTCTCTTCTTGTTTTGATTTTTCACCCATTAAACAACAATTATGCTGTAATATGTTGTAAGTAAATAATGTTCTGGATTTTGAAACAATTCCCAACTTATGTGTGTCGTTCAGTTTACCACATTCAACGAACTATCGAAGTTCCAATGTATATTTCATACTTTCGCATTCTTTTTGAGATATCGCATAGAAACTTTAAATTCAAATTCTATAAGATTTGTGTTCCAGTACAGTAATTACAATAATATTCTGTAAAATTCGAAATTTAAAATGAAAAATTGTAAGTTTATGTACGGTTATTTATTACTTATATTAGTTATCAGTTTATCACTATAATTATTAATTACTGTCAATTGTCTGTTGAATGTGTTCACAAGGCGTTGTTCGGTACCTATACGGCTATACGTATAGATACGTCATATCGATATTAAGATCACGAAATGTCACCACTGAACGTCTCGAACCAATTAAAAAGGTCAATAACTCTTGCCGTAAAAACATGATATAATATACGTATATAATATAATATGCATTATACACCGTGCCGACCACGGTCCGTTTGATATCGGCCCTGCCGCGAGGTCACGACAACATACGCGCTCCAGCGAGTATTATTATAATACATATATATGCTATTCAAACGGGTGTGTTGTATATATTTATTATTTTACTTTATCACGACCGCCGTCGTTTCGATTTGTTGTAGAACCAAAAATGTGGCGTATACACGAAAACTACGACCACGCAGTTGTAAATATATAATATCTAATAAGGCACGCGATCAGTGGCATAATGTCTTGTTTTATTTATTTTTTAATACTGATAAATGATAATCATGTGAATAATTAAGACTCGTTTATAAATGTCGTCGTTATTTGACCAAATTCATCGGTTAGGCACTTAAACTAGTATCAATTATACTAATATAGGTTTTTTGCATAATTGTAGCCCACCGAATAATGTCTAAGTCCCCAATTCACGCGAAACGCATAACCAGAGCCCATATAATAATATAATATATATTTCACCTATAATGGTTTAAACCATAAAATTATTATTATATTATATATTATATTCAATCATTTATGTTAGTGAATCACACATTTTTAAACAATAAAAGCGAAAATATTAAATATTCATTAATGTTTATTTAAAAAAAATACAGTTTAATATCTCTTTACTATTATCTAGTTATTACTTATTAACTACTAAAAATAAAATTATTGATAAAGTATAAAATGAAAGTTTTTCAGCAGCAATACTTAATACTTGAATAACTAATTAATAGGTAGGTATCTATGTTTTACTAATCCATTAATAATTATTTGTACCTATATATAAAGTATTACAAAATTCATAAAAAATAGAAAAGTGTATATTTGTGTATTATTTTAAAAGAAAATACATTCATCGCCCCGTTTAGTATCTAAAACGCAGCGACTTGTTCATCATAACAAACTATTTATTTTTACTCATCTTTCTTCGCAGTAATCTTGGCTGTGCTCGTTGTATTGATACACGTTTAAAAATATATTATCAAAACGACACTATACTGATACGTGTTATCCAAAACGACTCGACTAATCGATGTTATAGCCTGTAAAATAAATAATAGGCACCTACTTTACTCGCGGTTAACATTCAGTGTTTATTTTCCAATTTCAGGCAGTCGTATGTCCGACGTGAGGTCACGGACGCGCTTTACATTTCGGCGGACCATAATCGTAAAATAAAAAACATAAAAATAATATAACTATATTGTTATTATACGAATGTAATAGTCGTTATATTGTGTTATATTATTATTATTATTATTATTATTATTACGATCATAGCGAAAAATATGTATACATAAAAAATTATAAGTTTCGCTAACTGTTCTATACTCCTCTATACACTTTTCTCGTCTACGGATCGTGCAGCGATTGTGATATATTATAATTTTATGATCGCGTAAAATAATAATAATATTATCGTTCAGTTTATACACACACATACATATATATATATATAAATAATATATCTACTATAACGACCACTATGCGACGACCGCCCCCTACGCAGTGCGTAGGTCAACAACCGGTTCTCATTTGAGCGTATGTGTGCGATGTGTGTATATTATATACGACTGACGGTGAACGGTTTTACGACAAAAAGTTTACACCGAAAGAAATTCTCTACCGCCTCCAAACCACTGTAGGCCATAACTATAATAACGACATCGTCGATCTTCGTAACGTGTGAGAAAAAAAATGAAAATAAAAAACAAAACAAAAATTATACCGATTTTTATTTTATTGACTTCTCAATATTTTTTGGCAGTAATATATTCTCCTGTTGTTATTACTATTTTGATCAGTGAAACATTTATGTTTTCATTATTTTACATGTTATTTCATATTTTTATTTTTATTTTTAACGATCGATTTATCATTATTATTATTTTTCTTTCAAAGCATAATACCCGACACGAGATAAACTTTATGTTTTGAATTGTGTTATGCAGTTAAAAATAAAACACTTGGCTTACTCGATAATAAGAATAATAATATTATTATTAACTTTATACATTTATCAATTTTTGGTTACAACTTTACGAGTATATTTTAATATACATACATGTATATAAATAATACTTATATTTATGGAAACTACTTATACATTTACATTTTGACCTTGTAATTCTCATGGTTTAATGAAGCTGTGAAATCATAATCGCTATCCAATAACTCAAAATATGTCTTAATTGCTTAACACAAATTAATAATAATTTAATATTTATTATTTGATTAATTTAAAATTTAAAATAGGGATGACAAATACTAAATTCCTAATTGTTATTATTACTATGCTCAAAATATTGAAAAAGAAAATGCCACAATCTAAATCAATAGTTTCGTTTTCCAATGCTTCCCTGAATGCATTATACTTGAATGCGTGTGTGTATAAAATAATGTGCGATGGTTATTTTGATATATTATTGTATACAAAAGAGTGTTGCAAACGAATAATTCAACGACAAAAAAAAGGTTACATGTGCAGTGCACGGCATTCCTCCAAGTTTTATTGTGCAATTTTAGCATTTCACATACAAATTGAACATTGTGTTTTAGATTTTACTATCATTGATGAGAAGAAAAAAAAACATTAATATTTCTTTAAACAAAGTGTTATTTCATCGATGGTGTACATTAAATGTTTATAAACAAACAATACTCACTTTTTTGCGACATAAATCTCGTACTTCCTATGCTATAATTTATATTATATAGTACACACGAGCCAACAGCCGTATAGGAAGTGGTTAATATAATCCTGAATTTATTATCATGAAAATACAAGCATTCTTTGAATATGGAAATATAAACAATATATCACCGATTAAAATAATAAAACAAATGTATCATTAAAAACTGCAGTTTTTAAATTATAAGTGTTAAGTTATATTTTTTTACACAGTTAATTGAAAGGTATAAACAATAATAGTGTTAAATGACGCAACGTGATTTTAAAATCCCTTAATGACAATGATTACAATTTAAATTATTTAAATTAGCTTACATAATATAGTAATTATAGTAGTATGAGAAAGAAATTCAATAACATTGGTGTAGATGTTTGCCAATATCAAACCTGAAATTTCCGAATAAAAAATTAAAAAAACATCCTTTCCTGTGAATTTGTTACGTTTTGCTCACATGCTAATTACCATTTTGTTATTAAATATTATATTTTCTGTTTTATTCATTTATTTTCATTACAATTATGTAGAAAGAAAATAAAAAAATAAATAAATATTCAATCGGAATTAAACGAGTGTTGAGAATTAGAATCGAAATGATGAATAGATTAATCAGAAAAACGAAAAACTATTTAGTGGTTTTTTTTATTCTTCGATTTTCTTTCTACACATTAATGTACCAAATGTCAAAACATTTATTATACAGTTTGTGTGTATAGACATAGAGATTTTTATTATTTTTTATACGACTTAAATCATTATCAAGATATATTGAAAATATAATACTACATTATTCTAGTCGCTTCCCGTGTTACCCAAGTACTTGTTTTTATCGTAAAAAATGTAAATTCTAGCTGTTAATAGATTCCAGTTTACATATTACATACGATTCAACTAAAAACGAGTAGTCGATAAACTCGCCGTGTGAATAGTGATCAATGGCTATATCTCATGGGTCTCTATGACGTGGGTATATTAATTAATGGGTGTATATGCGTAGAACATTCGATAATATACAATATACATTTTTACATTATTTTAGTGTACATAATTATATGTACAGGTGTTAAAATTTGGAAGAGAACTATAAAATATTCCTAGAATTTGGTTAATTTGTATATATAATGGTCCTAAGATCAAGTTTTGTTGAAATATATACATAATTTTAATTTATACATATATATTTAAGCTGAACGTCGTATAATTTATTCGTAATTTATGTAAGTACAGGAACTATTTCTACAATATTCTGATGTATTTTTAACTCTAAATAGTTTATTTTAGTACACCTACCTCACCAAAATTTAATTATTCTGTATCTTATACAACAGCATTATTTATGTAAGTAGTTATTTTTGTACGATTCAGAAATATTGTTGTATATTTTTTATACATTAATTAGTATCAATTTTAATTAAATACTATTTGCAAACTAAAATAGATATAGAATTTAATTTAAGTTAGTATGAAACATTCAAAATACTTCGAAGAATTAATTTTAGATAACAACACATTGATTTGACTTAATATTACAGGTAATATTATAATTTATTAATTTTTTTTTCTGGACATAGTGAAAATATTAAGTTCCCACATCAATATACTTAATTAAATACCTATAGACAAAAAAAAAAAAAAATTATTATTATTCTATTTAAAATGTTTATGAAATTATTTATTGAAATAATATAATATACTGCTTTATATAAAACTCGGTTAGTGTCAACTATCAACTATTGATAAAATTATAAAATATGCAATAAGAACATAATATAGTAAACTAAGTTTTATTCAGAGTATAACAATAAATGTATTTCGTTTTATTCGCGTGTTATTTTTTATTTAAATATACTTATATAGGTACGTTATTTAAAAACAAGGCAACGATTTGTTTGAAAATATAACTTTCCCGTTTGTACTTTAAATAAGTCATGCTATTCATCAAAAGTATGGATTCACTCGAAAATAGTTGAATAATATAATAAATTACCCTTTAAGAACGCAGTTGGATGACGAAAATTTTTGGAATACCTCATACTATTTTAATAGGAAAGCTGATAAAATTTCAATAAATATCTATCAAACGTTATAATAATATAATATTAAACGAAAATGAGCATTATTCAATAGAATACATACAATTCAAAGAACCGTTAGTAATGGCTTCGCACGGAAAAAGAGAAGGAAAAAAGCGACTGTATATTTTGTTGAAGTCATAACGACGAGCAGGCTTCGTTCTTTTAATTATTTCACTCTACGTCTTTACGTATATATTATTATGTATTGTAATATAGTCTGAATATTAGATTGTCTGATAGAAGTTAACATAAAACTTTTAATACGATATAATATATAATAATAATTGAAACGAACTAAAAGCACGTACAGCATCTACGTAGATTATGTGAAAATTAACGATTTAAATCGTTTTGCACGGTTTCCGGCCCATTATCGTGTAACGATTGGATCGAGTAAATTATTTCACGGTTCCGCACTCCTGTTTCTTTTTCAATAAGTAAGTTACATAACAGTATAGAATTTTTCATGAAATACTTTAATAATTATATTATTATTAATATTATTATGGAAACGTACGAGTATTCCATATGAAGATAATCTTTTCTGGCACGCTCGCGTTTTTTCAGCATACTGCCGATTTACATTATTATCCAACGCGCAATATTCAGGCGAGTTTAAATAAAATATACTATAATATTATCATGTATCAGTGTTTATTGTACATGTGGTTTGAAAATAAAAAAAAAATGCTTTAACGAAACCTTAGTTTTCTCTTCTTATTCGTCGGTATATACCGATGTTGGTCACCGAAGGGACGTTAACACTACACCAACCCGTCGAGTGATTTTTCAGCCTCACCACTTTATATATATATATACATGTGTGTGTGTGTGTAAATCGTATACCTTTATATGTAAGACTGCTGCCACCGAGCCTTCCCCGCCCTCCCTGCCAGTTGGCAGTAATTGCTGGAACCGTATCAGCGGCACTCAGGGATCATTTCTCTTCGATTAAATCGTACGCAGCTGAGGGGGTGCTATCTAATTCTACGCGTGCACCTCTCTTTTCTATATATATACACACTTCACCTCCACCCCATCATCGCATACCGTACCGACTACTTCTCACCCGCCAACAAATACTGTTCAGCCGAATGAAACTATATATCCGGGGGATTGTTGGTTGTATGTACACATTCACGTATGTGTGTGTGTGTTTCATATAATATAAGTACCGTAGTCGTCGTAAGCCAAAGGGTTTCCCAAAATGGGCAGGAAATTTAAAACTAAGAATCGATTCGTACCGTGTCGTGCAAAACATTAATATATTGTCAGTATTATTCCAACAACTCGTCAGTTTTTAAAAATATATTTTTCCATTTAAAACGCATAGTTAAATTTATAACGCTTAACTAATAAGGTTACCACTAAGCTAATACAAGGTATTAACTATAAAGTAACTTTTTATTTCATAATTAATTGTATATAATACACATAAACACGCAAAAATTACAATAAAGCCCTGTTCAAAAAATATTAATACACTTTAAATGTATATTAGGTTCGCGTTTGTTGATATTATATTTGACTTTTAAATAAACAATTTGATACAGACTGAAATTCGTTTTATATTGTGTAAATACCCACAGTTCATAATAATGCATGTAATATGAATATATTAAAATATCTAGGCAATATATTATAGTAATCTCATAAAAGTAAACTTAAATCCATTTTTGTAGCATTTTGTTTTTTCATATATATAAATTTACAACTAAAGGGCGTAATAACAATTTTAACGGAGAAAAAAGGTTTCCGAGCATCAAAATTATGTATTCAAATTATTATAAAACTACTTAAATTTGCATTGAAAACTTAAAACATTTATCAAAACGTAGGAATTAATTAAACATCTTTGAAATTTTATTACGAATAATGCTTATTATGTATTACAAGTAACTGTATAGAAATGAAATACTTTGAAAATATTTAGATAATCAGAACGAATTTTATATTATAATTTATAACAAATAAAAACTCTACAGTCAAATATTATGAGTATATGTATAGTATAATATTATATTAGTATATTTCACGTTTATAGTATATATTTATAAAAAAGAATTTAATATTTGAATATACAAAACGTTTACTTAAGAACTAATTAATATTTTAATATGTTATACTAGTATGTATTTAAATAAAAAAATATATATTTTTCAATTCTACCATTTATTTACCATCTTATAATATTATATATAATTTACCTATGTAAATTGTTTATAATTATTTACTAATTTATAATTTAATCAGAATAATAACATTATAACGTCTATTATATCGAAATAGATTATTATAAGGTAAACACTAACATTATATATATTTAATTATATTATTAAACAAATAACTCTTTTACAATAGTATTTGTATCATAGTTATGAATAGTAATAAAATGTATTTGGTATTATGACGAATTTATAACATATACAGTATTTACCTACATAAATTGTTCGTATGTATATAAAAAAAAAATAAAAGGTTTATTTTAAATTTTGTCGCTTAAATGATTTAATTAATTATAATAAGTCCCGTTCATCGTTATAAAGGATATTTGCATTTTAACGCTACCAGGAAATTATTGGTACAGGTTAAACACGAAGTGGTACGTATCCATTTAAAAATACAATAATATTAATTAATTCTATACAACACAATAAATTTTAAATTAAAAAAAAAATATATAACTAATCAAGTTAAGTATCGCTAATGGATAATTCCTTAATCAACCCTTTCCAAGTTATACCTTTTTTTAGTATGTGAGTTTATTGTTCACTTTCGTATAAGTTATATATTTAAGACGAAAAAAAAATACTTATTTTAATTATAAAACTGCTAAAATTAACTTGTATGTTAAGTGAATACTGTTACTACTATTATAAATAAAAATTTGATTTCAAGGGTGAGCTCTATAAACGTCTATTAACATGTTTATTTTGAATAATATTTTTGTGTGATCACATTTTTTTTAATACAATTTAAAAATAATTAATTTCACACATAATACTCACTAGATACTTCAGAAAATATTAATTAGTAGTTAAATAACTATAATGTATCTTTATAACAGTAAAATTAAGTTCTTTTAACATTTTTAAGAACTAAGTCACAGAAATTTAATAAATGTATTAAAAATAAACATTTTTTGTGTCGCTTAAAATGTATAATTAGTTATTAAATAAACAAAATAAAAATAAATGGAAATCACAGTTAAAATTTAATTAACACACAGCACACTATACAAAGACAATCAATCAAAATGCAATAGTTATATATTTATTATACTTTATACCAAAATTCTTGAACCAGCATTAAACTGTAACCAATTAAATTCAATTTTCTGTATCTGGTTAGTGGTACAGATGAGGGATATTAATATATTTTTTAGTATGGTTGCTCATATTTTATTAATTAGGTAATATCATATCGTCTCGGCATTGGTCTAGACCAGTGGTTCTCAACTTTTTTGGATTTATGTTCCCTTATCTACGATAATTCAATATTACGTCACTCTAACATCAAAATATTAAATAATTTATCCTGTTAATTTTAGAAAAAATAAATCGAGTTTTAAAAAATACGATACGCAAAAATATGATAATTGCGCACATTTTATTTTAGTTGTAGTGTCGAATAAACATTGTCATTTTAAATTAAAAAAAAAAAAACACAAGAATGTCGATAAATAATAATGAATTGTATAAAATCTGAAAAATTATTAAGATATTTGATCCTGGTGGTTTCTATAAAGTTTTATTCAAAAAATTAAAAATTCTCTTTTATTTTTATTTTTTCTGAGTATTTTGTGTTACCCTTACACTGGATTCCCGTCACCCCGGTAGAGATCCACTGGTCTAGATCAACTGGTTTAGATCAACGCACAAGAAGTCATTCTATATTAGTAACTGACCGTTGAAAGATTAGTCTTGACTCTTGGAAAACAGAAAATACATGCTTTATTCACTTTTTTTGCCATAGTCAATTTTTCAAATAAAATATAATATTATAAAATACTATATGTTATCAAATTCTATACGTAGATGGTAGGCCTATATGTATGTTAATTATATAAATCTTCCGAACGGTTTTGATGCTCTACGTAATATAATGATAATATATGACGATTACGTGAAACAATATGGGTCTCGAACATTTTTAAGGTCTGAACTTATCAGTTTGGCGATCACTGCACATTATAATACACACACACACACACACAAACACATAAAAATATACAACAGTGAGCCAGATAGGTTGTCCATTATAATAACAATATGATCCTGGCCAATGGATTACTATTACTGATTTTTATCGGAAAGACACGACCGACTAACGAATTGTCTTTTATCCGTCCCCGGAGAAAACTGCATGACATCGAGGGCGAGTCTGTACATATTATATAAATGCTGCTGCCGCCAAAATGTCGGGCTGGGAGTATACTATATATTATGTACAGGACCTTATACTATTACACTGTGTGCAAGCGGCTGTCGATCGATCAAACGAATCCGTCTTGCGTTATGCCGCAAAAACGCGTTATCTTAGGTCCATCGAGTAATAATAATAATAATAACAGCAATGACATAAAACCACCACCGCAGTCAGTTTCACTACGTGGTGGTCCGAAATCGATGTCCCTTTGTCAATATGATTTTAATTAAACGCATCGAGAAAAACAACGGGAGCGCGGTTTTTCTGCTGCTATCGTATTACACTGTTTATAAAACGTATAATAACGTAAATAATTCTATACGCAATTTTTATTCATTCCCTCAAATCTCTAGTCTAAATTAATAGTTGTGACTAATAGTCTGACCAAATAATGGATCTGATAAAACCCATTTTAAGATTTTTTAGAGAATAAGTACCCGAAAAAATATAATTTGTTTGACCTACAATGATACATTTATAAAAAATAAAATGAGAATAAATAAAACAAAATTATTAAAATTTGAACGGAAGCAGTGACATTTTCATTTGTCATAGAAGAATATGAAACGAAGTACAGTATAGATACTAAAAAGTCAATAATCTCCTATACAGCTTGTACAACTTAAGTATCCAAAACATAATAATGATTGATTCAACTTATTGTATCTCTGACATAAAGCATAAAAACCATAAGTGCAATGAAGAGTAAAGGTATATATTTATGATTTATTAAACAGTTTTGTCCATAACTTTCATAAACATCATTATTAGTTATTTTAATAAATATAATAGCAGATACTCATAATATCGATATAATTTGTTAGAACGTTTAATAATTCATGGTATATAAAAGAAAATCTAATAATTCCATTTAAAATTAAACATATACCACCTAGTTAGTATTTTAATTAACTACATTGATCACTTAATAATAAACAAGTAACATTGACAATGTATACATTTACAAAGAAGATAAAAAAGTAATTAAAATTTAAAAATACAATGGGAATATTATGTAAAAATAAAAATAGTAAAAACAAAAAAAAATGTAACAATGTTAATTTAGATGCAGTGAATTAATTGCATACACTGGGTTTTGTTTAATTTAAATTTAGGAATATAAAGCGAGGTAAAAATAACAAGAAATTTAGTAAATCTTCAATGAGAGTAATGGTACAGTAATCTAACCTATCCAAACCTAATCATTTAAATGTGTAGAAACAGAATAATTGCCCATCATAGTTTTAAGAATATAGTGGAAGAATTTAATATAGGTTTAAATTACAATCGAGAATCATAGCTAACCAATTGGGGAATTAGGTCATAAAAGATAAACATATAAACTATCTGTAAATAGTAAAGTTTTAACTGTAGAAAGAATTTTGACAAACTATTTAACTGGTACCGTAAACTGATATCGCCTATTTGTCGCTAAATATAAAAGCCGAAAATTGGGAAATCTGCTCTTAGTGATTGATAAGGTAATCCAGTATCGTATAAATTATAACCAAAGTCCATGAGGATAATAAATAACAACATTAAGAAAAAATATTAAAAAAATTTTTTTGATGTACTTATTAAAAAAAAATCATACTATAGTCGTTAAAAATACAAACCATTTCAAAATAATATAAGTTGTAACATAGATAGTTCTATTTACATACCATAAAATATTCTACGTCTTGAGGCGATTTTCAAATTCAAACGTATACTAATAACCTTTTAACCATTATAGTTAAATATCTATTTTTCATATTATAAAAGTTTATACTAAGATTATATTATATAGATCCAATATTAGACCCCAAAAGTATACCAAGACTTATATATTTTAAGAAAATATAACCAACTATAAACTAAAATGGGAAATCTAAAAGAGATTTCAATTTTAATTATTTGTCATAAAATTATAATAATATCTTCTATGGGTTAACAATCACATTATTATATTTTTGTTAACCCAAAATTTCATCTTATAATAATTAATATATTTGTTTAATTACACTCTACGTTGCATCAATGACTGTAACTGTGATTGCTCAACGTTCTAATTCAAATATAAATTATATTGGTCAAAAAAAAAAAAAAAACTACATGAAATCACATTAAATCGAAATATTAATTAATTTTTGTATGCCAAATAGAAAGATGGAAAGTTAAATCTATATTATAACCAAAATGTATAGTGGTCGTATCCGGATATCCGGGGTTTGTAAAAATATTATTTTTTTTCTTTATTTAAATAAAAACAATGAACAACTCACCAAAATATATTACAAACATTTGTATGTAAACACTTTTTGAAATATCACTGTACATCCATTAAAAATACTCTGGAAAAATAAGCGAACGATAGTGGTATAAATGAATTACTAATAATTAATACAACTCACGGAATCATAACCGGCTGGCCTAACGCTGATTGTTACAATAATTTTATCATTCGAATGCACAAACATTAAATACATTTTTGACGCCAAAAATCGGACTAGTCCTGTACTTCTTTTGAAACAGAATTAAAGATTATACGATATGAAAATTTGGATTTAGCTATACGAGTAGTATAGATGCAAAAGCGTTGATTATTAATGGACCGTTAAACTGATGAACAACAAGGATGTTGTAAATTATGAATGACAGATAAATCAAATACAAAGACATTCATACTCATATTATAATCAAGACTATAACTTTGTTATATATATTTATACATACTTTGTTTGTAAACTAATTAAGAGCATACCTAATGCGTATTTGTATATTAAAATCACTATATTTCTATTTATCCTCCCCTTTGATCAAACACGCTTTTCGTATAATATTTATTCCATTTCCACATAAACTCTAAGCACTTACTTAATATACATTATTAATATAACTTATACTTCGTATTTTCAGGAATTTGGTTTTGATTTTATTAGTAAGTCAGCATAATAGTATTTAAAATGTGAGGACCTAGTAAGTTTTAATCAAAATTTTACTTACACATTAATACCACTTTCTTAGTAATTAATATTTAATAATTGCAGATCGAGTGAATTTTTTATCAACATTTTTTTTCGATTGATCTGTCCTGAAAAATATCAGCCGACCAAAGATGCAGCAGTAATAATAAGCATAACAAACCATAATATTTTTAATAGTTTTAATTTCTTCAACAGTAAGTCAATAACAACAATAATAATTCCTATTACAATATTTAGTATTTTTATAGTCTTCATCCAACATTTTTTTTGTCCTGTATTTTTTTAGTACCACTTTTGTTATTTTTCCTTTTTTTTTTTGCATTTGACGATCTATATAATTATTTTTTGAAATAAAAAAATGGTGCAGAGATTTGCTATTTAATAATAAAAAAAAAAAATAATTATAATAAATAAATAATTAAAAAGTGGTATCATCACTGGGTAGCTTCTTCCTTCATATTTTTTTTCATATTCTTCATTTTGTAGCAAATATTCATATTTTACCCTTAGACACAGATTGTATATAACTTGTAATAATAATAAAAAAAAAAATTTAAATCTAAATTGCTACTTGACAATTTCTTATACACTGTATTTTCAAATTCTAAATTCGGTAATTTAAACAAAACTTAGCGTCGCAATTAGTTTTGGCGTTATATCAATTTGAAGTAAGTTAATTTCTGTTGAATTTTTAAAAAGTTTTAGGTTCAATATAGATACTTCAATAAATTATAATAAGTATATAATTCGATTAATGTGGTATTTCAAAATAAATTAGAAATATTTTAGATTCTTGGAGTAAAGTGAGAGGAATCCTCAACAGGTGCCATCAAACTTGATAGTACTTGCTTCCTAAGATTCATCCATATTTTTTATCTAAATAATTTTCAGAAGAAATTATAAGATATTTTCAGTAGTAGAATATATCTTCTAATACTATAGTATTATAGTAGTTAATAATATGTTTAATTAAAATTAATTATTTTTTATAGATATTTAAATATTATTATGATTTAAGGTATTATGAAATATCATATAATCCACATATTATGATAAATCTTATGCGTGTACTATTTCAAAAATTGTTTTTATAGTTTTTATTATTTCATATAAATGCAAAATGAAATAGCATTATAAAGTAAATTAAGCCAAATATGTAGTGTTTAATCCTGAATATATTTACAGAGCCTCAAAGTATAGAATTCGAAATATTTTAAAAATAAGCTGAAAAATCCAAAAAATAAAGTTTAAAACATTTAACAAAAAATTAATTTTTTTTAACAATGTTAAAACTTAAACTTCTAGTTAGTTATGACGTATTTTAAATTCCAATTTTATGAAATTAACATAAACAATTTAAAAAAATGACTATAAATATTGGTTAGGATACCACACAAATTTAGAAAATGTAGTAATGTCCTCACTTTTATTCATTAAGATACTTAATCATAATGTCTATTCTTTAGAGTGATTAAAACAAATACCATATTCTAAAAAATGTTATACTAAAATATTAAAAAAATCTGATGTAATTCAAATTGCAAAACTACAGAAGAGATGATAATAATGATTATTTATTTTTTCGATCATGAATACATTTTAAAATAGTTGTAACATCACTTCAAACTTAATTTTCTTTAATATTATGTAACATACCTGTACCGAATATAGTTTATATATATATATTGCAGGCGTACATAGCCACAATATATACACAATCAAATATTGTTTGATTTAATAATATATTTTTATAAATATATTACTAAGTTGCAAGTAATAACTTAAGTCTTAATAGTAAATCATTAGAAATAAATATATTTTTTCGAAAACATTTTAATGAAAATTAAAAAAAAATGTAAGATTTATTTCAAGTGTCTGGCAACTATTATAATAATATGATAAAATATTGGAACACGTCAGATCGATCAACTCGACAACGACGTGTCCGGGCGTAGACCAAGCACGTTTAGTATGTACCTACCTGGCTACGGCGTCGTAAATGACGTGTGGCAATAACCTACACACCAACAAATTATTATACTACATCAACCACGTGTATGATCGATAGGCCGGAATAAGTGTACTGTACACTGTCGGCAGTCGCACGGTTATATAATATACGTATATAGGTACACATACAACTATACAATGGTCGCAGGTACAAAATTATTATAAAACTCTATACATGATGGTCGGTGGTCGAGTTAAAAATCGCGTAGTATAAGTGATGTTATTTAAGGGAGGGGAGGATAAACAACAGCTACAACGCTAAAGGACACCACCCAATTAGCAATGATAGTCATTTACAAAAAAAAAAAATATCGAACACGCGTGTGCATACTGCATAGTAATTTAGTACGTACCTGTTCGTAATATTATACGTATATGTTTACATAATGTATATATATATATATGTATGTGTGTGTGTGTGTGTGTGTGTGTGTGTATGTGTATGCATTGTACACTGCATTATATATACACATAAAACAGCTGATTATTGTAGAAGTGTGCGTGGCTTAAGATACCTATAAGAATATGTAAATGTTTTCCGTACCTACCAACCCCCAGTCCACACTCGTGTGTCTATATAATATGAACTGGTCGCCTATAATCCGTTTTATTGGATATTAAAACACTATGTGACCCTTATCGAAATAGTAAAATTCATAGTTTTCAGAGCACGTCTCAGGACTCAAACGTATACGCGATAGGTACGACACAGGTAGTATACAGTTTACAACACGTAATACTTATTATACTTCCGTCCGTCCATAAATTATTCATCGGACGTAGTTTTGATAAGCTCGCGATATAAACATTTAAATTATTATTAACTAACCGTATGCATCTAAACTACACGTCGTACGTCGTTTATGAGTCTATACCTAAATAATATATAATATATTATTATTACATTAAATGTGTGTACAAACTACAATGTACAGATAAATTGCATAAACCGTACTAATAAAACTAAGTACGTATAATATATATATTACAGTTTCTATACGCCAAAACAATATTCACGCTGTAAGTAATAAAACGTCTAAATGCAATAAATTTTGAGCAAAAACCTTAAACTTCTATTTCCTATTTAACGTGCGCATATTACATACATTATTATTATGTGTATCTATAATATATATATAGGATATATGTTTTAAGTCGAACATTTATGTGAATTTTCATCAAATAAACGTATTTGAGCGGTTTTCATATTTAAACATTTTTTTTTCCAATTACTTTTAAAGTGATTTAAAAAATATAATAATAAATCTCATTAAAAAACTCATTCTCATTAGTTCCTCTCGTGATAAAAAATTATATTAAATCAAACATACGTTTTGGGTGCACACATGCATACATCATTATTATTATGATAATGCCGTCTAACAAATTCATTTTTTTTCAAATAATATTAAATCTAAAATAAGCACGGCGAACCATATAATTGTTCATAAATAATTCATTCGTAAACTCATATTAATAAAATGTGAATATTATATATATATATATATATATATAGGAATATTGTATTATTCAACATTGAAATATAAATATTAACGAAATGAATAAATGATTTCACATGCGTATTAAATTATTGCATCAACACGTTCACCTTGTTTAGAATATTATCAGGTTCATGTATTCAATTAGTTTATTTTACCATTAAAAATAAATAAATAATTAAATATTATTATTTAAGTACGTCATATTTTAAGAAACTATAATTTTTGTTTTTAAATATTTGATACTTATTAACGAACTTAAAGAATATTGAATCCAACAACCTATAAGTCAAGGTCTTAAGACTAAAATTTAATTGACAATAGTAGTAAAATTAAAAAAAAAAAAAAAACTAATAGAATAATAATATTTTTTTTTCCTTTCAACTGACTTTTGTCCGAAATCGAATTAATCAATTAATAAAAAATATTAAGCCTGTGTTTTACAGTTTAAAATAAAATAAATTAGTCTATTCACTTTAGCTATTAAATTTACTATGTTTACAGTTTGAAAACACGTGGTTATAACTTTTGATGATCAATATCAATTATGAAATTAATTTTAATTTGCCATTGTGTTCGAAAATCTATTCAAAGAACACGCAATAAAAATCTTGTAAAAAACTAAATTCACTTTTGAATAAATAAAAAAACTTTAACAATGTCTGATTATACGACATATTAAATTTTAAATCTACCATTAAAGGAGTTCCCTTACAATTTATTAAATTGTCTAATGTATAAAAAAGATTTTCATGACAAAAAAAAATATATATATATATATATATATATATATGAACAATATAAAACAACATTTAATAAACCTAATGATTATTCAGATTGTATAAGTTAAATATTGACTATACGACTTTAAAATTTATAAATATAATATTTATAAGTATTTACATTTTACTGATATATTCTTATGATTAAATTAATATACCTTAAAATAACATTTTATTTTATTTTTCGAGCTGAAGAAATATTTCAATAATGTTGATTTAAATTTATATATTTTATTAATTTACTATAGAAATATTAAATAAAATTAATTGACATATTCAAAATAAGATATAATTACATAATAGATAATATTATGTAATTGTAAAGTATGTATACTAAAAATGATTGTTTTTTCTTTTAATATTTTTACTTTTGATTTCTACCTATATCATAATATTTAAATTTAAGATTTTCATTGAATATTAACCAATATATCAATATATTTTAAAAAAGTAATCTCTTTAAAGAAAAGGTAACTTCAGTCTAATATTAGATGTTAAGTTTATATATTTTATTGTATAGAAAATGTATATGTATAAAAATGTCTAGGAAAAAGTAAAGTTATTAACGACTTTTAAATTAAAATAATTTGTCGATCAATTTTTAACTCATTAATTTCAAATATTTATAATTAAAATTAAAAACTTTCTTTCATGTTTAACCAAGGAAATGAAAACAATATTTGAATTTTGAAAGTTTGACATCATAAAATATAGCAGAATTTTGTTTAATAATATACTACTGGGATTATTTTTAATTATTTATTTTATAAGTATTTAATAAAAATTTTACAATTTAAAGAGAAAATCAATTACAACTGTTTTTTGAACAATTTAAAAGCCATTTCAGGTCTTTGAAATATTTAAATATTAAACATAATTATAAATGTATGTTTCTTTTATTTTAATTCATTTATTTAAAAGACTATTTGTGTGTGGTTGTAATTTATAAGTTCAACAAAAACTGCTCTGCCGGTTTTGATGAAAATTTTACTGAACCACATCCGAAGGTAGTGCGGAACAATTTTTTTCATACTTATATCAATTAATTGTTATATAAACTACTATTTTAAATTTCTAACAGCAATATCAAATGCCATGTTTTAAAATTATTATATTTTTTATACATATTATTATGTTTTATTAATTAGCTATACTATACTATATTGCTTAACCACCAGTGAAAAAAATTATAAAATGCAATACTCCATGTACTTTTTTTTTTGTAGTTTTTCCTCAGTTCATGAACATGTCGGTGTTAGTGTTCTTCGTTTTGTAAGCAAAACGATTCATTTTCACGGACAGAGGTTAAAACCGTTTAACTTATGAATTTTAGTGTACTTAAACTGAAATCACAAAGCGTTTTATCCAATCCACTATAGGCTAATTTCCTATTTATTTCGGTTGAATTTTTTCTCAAAGCTATGTACACTACAGACACCGACATGCCGTGAACTGAGATACACTAAATCAAAACTCACCACCGAATGAATGCTTATCTTATAATTGTTCATTTTTTTCCGATCCAAATCAAGTAATGTAGTTAGTACGCATTCTATAATATATTAAAATAATATGCCACCTGACATCAGTATAGACTCAAACAGTAAATTTTTTAATAAAAAAAATATTTTTAGATTATATTTTAGTCCAGTTTTTCATCACACGTGTAAAATGGTTTTGGTATTATCATACGCAAGCATTTGTTTTTCTCGATTTGAAAAATTAAATATGTACACATTATACATAAATATTACTATTAAATATATATAATATATATATATCATTCAATAAATTATAAATTAAATAAACATTTGAAGTGTATCAGACTCATTTAATTTTCGTCCCATATTACTTCTATCGCCGGACGTTTATGCTATTTATAATATGTTAATAAATATATATTTTTTACTGTTGTTTTTATAATCAACCATATGAATTCCATTTCTGTATAATATTCATATACACGAATTTATATTATTATACTTATATTTCTTACAGGGTATATGAGATTTTTGTGGTTCTCACATAAAATCCAAATTACCGTGTTAATATCTCGTTTATAGTATTTTACGGTCTATTCCTATTTTTTTTTTCATTTCTTTTTGAATAATATCACGACCGCATTATCGTACCTTTATTATGCGTGTACGATGTTGTATGCGAGTTGTTGGCGGCGGGACGTAGGAGGCAGACGAAGGCCAAGGTTGAAGTCTTGATTTTCAAGACAACCCCAGCATAATAATAATATATATATCGTAGGTATAATATACCGTACGATTTGATTGTATTTTATACTAATTCTGTTTTTTTTCTTTCATTTATGCTTTGTCACCGCGCCTTTTAAATACGACTTATTAACTGCAATAGTATATATATTATATATGTAGGCTTATTGTATATTATGATGAGCAATGGGGTCATTCGTACATAATGACCTTGTACGATAAATTTTTATCGTTTTTACGTCGAACTGTTTATAATATTATATTATTATTTGTTGTTCACAAAGAATATGCTGCTCTGAATACAAACAACTAAAAATGGGATTTTACTCCAAAGCCGCCACCTAATATTATAATGCAAGTAGAACTACGATCCTTCTGAAAATTGGTGACCGTTAAGCGTTGTTTTGGTCACTATAGATGGATGAAAAGAGGGAGGTGACCTTATATACAAAACCAGACACGCCTAATAACAATTATTCAAAGTGTCAGCGACAAAACCCCAATGTAAATCATGGCATGTACAGAATTTTGTGAAAACCCGTAGAGAGGCAGTGCCACTAAACTAGAAAAATATTATTATTATATGCAACACGCGAGGGACGAGTGGTAATGCAGCGATAGTGTTGAAAAGAATGAAGTATTACTGGCGTATACGTTTATGAATGTAAAAAAAAATGTTTACCCTATAGTCTCACGGCTTGTGAGCACCCTTTAAACTTGTCATTTTCGTTCGATGTCAATCAAGATTAACCTCTAACAGCAAATTTGACCGGTCGCAATTTGATTTTCAATTCAACTATTCAACACGATCAAACGAATTTAATTATTTTATTATATTTTTTATAGCTTCGATAAATACGTTTTTCTCGATCTGGGTAATAAATATAATCGACGCTTGGTTTTCATCTTTCTGACATCAACTATTATTAAAATCGTGACCAAATCTATTTTTTGTCAAACTCGTTGTGATTGATCATTTAAAAAAAAAAATTAATTTTCAAATCCTATTCTTTTTTTTTTTTGTTTGCTTCTCGTTTTAAAGGTACACAATAAGTGTATTTTTTTCAGAATCATAATACTAAGAATACTAATACAGTATCCATTGAAAAATAAGAATTCAATAAATCGAGTGCATAGTAAGCATAATAAGTAAATTATTTGAATTTATTATAAATTATAATTCATAACTACAATAAAAGATACTTGAAAACCAAGTGAAGTATGCATAGGAAAAAATTATGTAAATAATAATAACGTTATTATGAAACAAAATCCGCACCTGGCATGTTGTATATACCCTTTTTATCCAACCCAGCTCTAAAGTATTCGCTAGTTTAATACACTCTCCAACTTTTAATGATTCAAAATAATAGCAAATTGTACTAAGATCAATTATCCTTTAAAAAGGTTAATGTACTGAAAATAAAAATATATTCAGCAGATGGTACGATATAATAAACGTTAAAAACTATTTTATTAAATGTTGATTTAAACATAAATATATGTTAATAAATTGATTGTATTTGTTTTTGCTCTTATTTTATATTTGTATTTACTAAAGCAAACAGATACGTTTATAAGATGATGCAATTTGGAATTAATATCAAGTTTAATATTACATAAGATATATATAAGTAAAAGCACTTCATTTTCCGCAATTCAAATTATTAATACCAAAAGTTAAAATTAATTAAGAACCAAATGTTGTTTACTGCTGCAGCATTAGATAAAAATAAATAATTAAAATTTTCATATATTTTAACATACCTATAGTACCTATTTTGAAAATGAATATTATAAATAATAATTGTATGTGGCACCTTCCTACTATAAATGAGTATGAAAGGTTATATTATTTATATTTATAGAGACTCGCGTTCAAAATATTCAAATAGCTTATAAATATTTCCTGGTCATAAAATACAATGTTTTTATTCATTCCTCGTCATATTTGATTCAATAAAAATAACGAGTTCTATACATTAGCGCTTTTCTATACGGATGAGCAATTAATATCATACCAAACCGACGAAAATCTCGTATAAAATGATATAAGTACCTAATGTGTAATGCGTATAATATAATTGTACACACCTACACCTCACTGACGACAATGAATATACAGAAAAGGTAATTATAATAATGGCGTTATATTATTATATACATTTATTAAATACATTATACGTACCTATATAATCTATAACGTGTAGGTTTACCTTTAGCTAATGTAGAGATAGAGATAGTAAGCATTCGTGACTGGCTAATAAAAATTCTAATTGTATACCTATAATTTGATCGTACGTAACTAACGCATTAGAAATATGTTTATTTCACGAAGTAGTCTAAGATCCATGTGCAAAATTTTCGAGGCCATAAATTGTCGATGATAAATAATATATTATAAAGTGTACGACGTATCACGTATGTGTATAGTGTATATAGTTATGCTTGATTAGTTATTAGTTGGTGATAAATTATAATAATTATCCTGTATAACTTTCCATATATATATACATTATAAATATACAAAACTTAGGACGATCGCTCTACTTTTAGAGTTACCTATATAAATAAAAAAAAAATTGTTTTATAAAATCCAAGTCAAAGTTTACCTTTTCGGTTCTTCATATTAATAGATACAGGAATAAGCAAAAAGACATTTTGCGAAGGCCCGAGTATCCATCAGTGGTTCTTTTATTACGTCAATTTGATAATAATATTACTAAGTTCTTACATAGCACAACCTATAATGGTGAGATTTTTGTAAAAGACCTTCACAACTATACATGGTCATTGAATTTGTACATCCAAAAAAATATTAACAGCAAAAGTGTATTGTGCAGGTATTTCTTCATCTCGCAACCTCACCTTTTCCACCAAAATCGATCCATGGATTCCCGGTAATGTACAGCAGATGCGTCGATGTACACACACACACGCATGTCTGTATCCTATTGGACTCTGAAGCAGTGTACGGACTTACCTTTATATGTATACAAACATTACAAACAAATTCGTTTTCAACCGGCTGCAGCGTGTGTGTTTCCATATGAGACGTTATATAAATTGTAATGGAGTCTGGTTTTCATTCGTTATCGTTGTAGCATTTATATGTATCACGAACGTATACACATATAGATCGGCCCGCCATCGTTGCCGGATGTTTATGACCAGGGACACGTCATATTATTCTTCTCGTGGCTCGACGTGTTTTCCCGTTTTCTTATTTTATTAATACAGGAATGTCAGCAGTCGTTAAGATTTTTCGTACATTTTTTTAGTCAATATTTAGTTTATATTAATTTATATTTATCAGTTAAATCATAAGATTATAGTGTAGATTAAAATTTTATAAATTATCTTATCCAAAATATTTTGTTTGGGAATCTATCATCATAATAGTCATTACATCAAGTCGACATGAATAGAAATATAATGTATTGATATGTATTTAAAAAAAAAATAATATTTGTTTTTTATTAAATATTTTATAAAACTTAATTTCAATAAAAATTGTTTTATTAATTATTTTTTTCGTATTTACACGAGTTCCATTTTTTTACAACTAAATATTTTGAATTAATTATATACATGTTACCATAGCTACATTTAAAATGTATACCTATTATAATATATTATATTTATGAATACCCGTGGGTAAGTAACTATTTATAATATATGTCTGTATAGTATACTAATATAGTAATGTATATATATTAGTAAATTGTAAGTACTGACATATTTCATATAATATACATTATAATGTGTTGTAGAATGTTAATGTTTAGATAATCATAGACTTAAATGCTATGACAAAATAAAACTAACTGCATAATGGTAAACAGTTTGTACTTCTAATAGAACTTCCTCATAATTTTATTTTAAATAAAACCCAATACCTATATAACCATGTACATTGTACCTATATTATATAAATGTTGAAAAAAAATTGTTGCAGTTAGTAAATTTGATATTTTTTACAGTTGGAAACGTTGTATCCACGCTTCTCGGCTATTTGTTTAGCATCGGCCTTGGACGCCATCATTGTTCAATTATCGTATTATATTTAATAATATGTATTAATGTTTAAAAACGCCACGAAACGGATTTGAAGGACCGGATGTGTATCGTTATTATATTATTATTATTATTATTGATGTGTAGTCGTTGCAGCATCCCGTAGGTATACGCAGATGATTCTGATTTTCGCATCGTTGAATCCACATACTTTGCCCGCAAAAGCGTATTATAGAACACAACAATATAATATCGAAAATATTGTCGTCAGGCTACTACGCACGCACCTACCTGGTACAGGGTTCGTTACTACGTTATCGACGTGTGTGGCGGCCGTGTAAAGGCATACGCATTTATATATATATATAGATTGTAACATCGCGTATTGACCAGCGCACGAGCATACATATAAAGACGTCTGATGTTATTGTGGTCTAAATAATAAAATGTACATGAATACCACATGACGATAATAATAAAGTGTTTCGATAAATAAAATATTCATAAATAAAAACGGCCAAAACGCGGTGACGAAAATAAAAAAGAAACTTCGTGCCATGTATACGACTACCGTGGCGAGGGTCTTGTACGGGGTAGGTTAGTGCGTATAATAACGTACACGTACGTTATTATAATAGGAAACGCATACATATATATTATTATATATGCCTTATTACAGTATAAATATATTATTACCGTGTTACCCCGCTGTCACCGCCACCGCTTGTTTATTATTGTGTTGCGTGTAGGCACCAATACGCGTGTGTTATAAATATATATTTATATATATATATATACGTATAGCGTAAGCGTATACACGTAATAATATAATATATTATTATATAAGCGTTTATAGGTGGCACTCTTCAGCTGATTTTTCGACCGAAGGAAACCAGTTTGGATACTCACATATTATATTGTTACATTTAAAATTGTGTTCTTGCATATGCAGCGCCGCCGTCGCTAACCGTCGTGCAAGTGGCCGTGTCCCCCTCTCTCACCCCCCCAAAAAAAGGGGCTATTCATTAATAAGTGTATAAAATATATTTTATATGTATATTTTCACTCTCGAACGCGCGCACCGCGGGGGAGACTCGGTGCAGTATTTACGCGACATCTGCCAGTCATATGGTCGGGCAACCCGTTTGCGAGCGCGCGCGCATTCACACACACACACACACACACACACACACACACACACACACACACAC